>NC_073743.1:0-300000 GCF_023634155.1 Falco peregrinus | reverse complement strand
AGTGAGTGTGTTCCACTGCAGGAAGTGGGTTTGAGTGAGTGAGTGAGTACCACTGCAAAGCGCAGTTGAGAGTGAGTGAATGTATGAGTCCAGTGTAGGAAGCAGCTCAAAGTGAGTGAGTGAGTCCCACTGTAGGAAGTGGGTTACTGTGAGTGAGTGACTGAGCCCCACTGTAGGAAGCTGGTTAGAGTGAGTGAGTGAGAGAGACCCACTGTGGGAAGCAACTCAGAGTGTGTGAGTGAGTGAGTCCCACTTTAGGGCGCGAGTTAGAGTGAGTGAGTGTTTCCCACTGTAGGAAGCGGGTTACAGTGGTTGTGTGAGTGAGTCCCACTGTTGAAAGCGGGTTAGAGTGAGTGAGTGTGTCCCACTGTTGAAACGGGTTAGATTGACTGTGTGAGTGAGTCCCACTGTAGGAAGCAGCTCAGAGTGAGTGAGTGATTGAGTCCCACTGTAAGAAGTAGCTCAGAGTGGGGGAGTGAGTAAGTCCCAATGTAGGAAACGGGTTACAGTGAGTGAGTGAGTCTCACTGCAGGAAGCGCGTAAGAGTGAGTGAGTGAGTCCCGCTGTAGGAAGCAACTTAGAGTGGGTGGTGAGTGAGTACCACTGTCGGAAGTGGGTTAGAGTGAGTGAGTGAGTGTGTCCCACTGTAAGAAACGGGTTAGGGTTCGTGAGTGAGTCCCACTATAGGAAGCGTGTTAGAGTGAGAAACTGAGTGAGTCCCGCTGTAGGAAGCTGGTTAGAGTGAGAGAGTGAGTGAGTCCCGCTGTAGGAAGCAGGTTAGAGTGAGTGACTCCTAGTGTAGGGCACGGTTCAGAGTGAGTGAGTGAGTGAGTCCCACTGTAGGAAGCGGCTTAGAGTGAGTAAGTGAGTGAGTCCCACTGTAGGAAGCGGGTTAGAGTGAGTAAGTGAGTGAGTCCCACTGTAGGAAGCGGGTTAGAGTGTTTGTGTGAGTGAGTCCCACGGTTGAAAGCGGGTTATAGTGAGTGAGTGAGTCCCACTATAGGAAGAGGGTAAGAGTGAGTGAGTGTTTCCCACTTTGAAAGCGGGTTAGAGTGAGTGAGTGAGTGAGTCCCACTGTAGGAAGTAGCCCAGAGTGAGTGACTGATTGAATCCTACTGTAAGAAGTAGCTCAGAGTGGGGGAGCGAGTAAGTCCCAATGTAGGAAATGGGTTAGACTGAGTGAGTGAGTCTCACTGCAGGAAGCGGCATAGAGTTAGTGAGTGAGTAAGTCCCACTGTAGGAAGCGAGTTAGAGTGAGTGAGTGCGTCCCACTGTAGGATATGGGTTAGAGTGAGTGAGTGAGTCCCACTGTAGGAAGAGGGTAAGAGTGAGTGAGTGCGTCCCACTGTATGAAACAGGTTAAAGTGAGTGAGTGAGTCCCACTGTAGGACGCGGGTTAGAGTGAGTGAGTGAGTGAGTTCCAATGTAGGAAGTGGGTTAGAGTGAGTGAGTGAGTGAGTCCCACTGTAGGAAGTGGGTTAGAGTGAGTGAGGGAGTGTGTCCCACTGTAAGAAACGGGTTACAGTGAGTGAGTGCGTCCCACTCTTGAAACAGGTTAGAGTGAGTGAGTGAGTGAGTCCCACTGTGGGAAGCAGTTTAGACTGGGAGACTGTGTGAGTCCCACTGTAGGGCGCCGGTTAGACTGAGCGAGTATATGAGTCCCACTGTAGGAATTAGCTGAAAGTGAGTGAGTAAGTGAGTCCCACTGTAGGAAGCAACTTAGAGGGGGTGAGTGAGTGAGTCCCAGTGTCGGAAGTGGGTTAGAGTCAGTGAGTGATTGTGTCCCACTGTAGGAAATGGGTTAGGGTTAGTGAGTAAGTCCCACTGTAGGAAGCGTGTTAGAGTGAGAATCTGAGTGAGTCCCGCTGTAGTAAGTGGGTTAGAGTGAGAGAGTGAGTGAGTCCCGCTGTAGGAAGCAGGTTAGAGTGAGTGACCCTAGTGTAGGGCTCGGTTCAGAGTGAGTGAGGGAGTCACACTGTAGGATGTGGGTTAGAGTGAGTGAGTGAGTGAGTCGCACTATAAGGAGCAGGTGAGAATGAGTGAGTGAGTGAGTCCCACTGTAGGAAGCGGGTTAGAGTGAGTGAGTGAGTGAGACCCACTGTAGGATGCAACTCAGAGTGTGTGAGTGAGTGAGTCCCACTTTAGGGCATGAGTTAGAGTGAGTTATTGTTTCCCACTGTAGGAAGCGGGTTAGAGTGTTTGTATGAGTGAGTCCCACTGTTGAAAGCGGGTTAGAGTGAGTGAGTGAGTCCCACTATAGGAAGAGGGTAAGAGTGAGTGAGTGAGTCCCACTGTTGAAAGCGGGTTAGAGTGAGTGAGTGAGTCCCACTATAGGAAGAGGGTAAGAGTGAGTGAGTGCGTCCCAGTGTTGAAACGGGTTAGAATGACTGTGTGAGTGAGTCCCACTGTAGGAAGTAGCCCAGAGTGAGTGAGTGATTGAATCCCACTGTAAGAAGTAGCTCAGAGTGGGGGAGCGAGTAAGTCTCAGTGTAGGAAACGGTTTAGAGTGAGTGAGTGAGTCCCACTGCAGGAAGGGGGGTAGAGTGGGTGAGTGTATCTTACCGTAGGACGCGGGTTAGAGTGAGTGAGTGAGTCCCACTGCAGGAAGGGGGGTAGAGTGGGTGAGTGTATCTTACCGTAGGACGCGGGTTAGAGTGAGTGAGTGAGTGAGTCCCACTATAGGAAGCGAGATAGTGTGAGTGAGTGAGTGAGTCCCACTGTAGGAAGCAGCTTAGAGTGAGTGAGTGAGTGAGTCCCACTGAAGGAAGCGGATTAGAGTGAGAGACTGAGTGATTCCCACTGTAGGGAGCAATTCAGAGTGGGTGAGTGAGTGAGTCCCACTGTAGGAAGTGGGTTAGAGTGAGTGAGTTGGTGAGTCCCACTGTAGGAAACGACTTAGAGTGAGAGAGTGAGTGACTCCTGCTGTAGGAAGCGGGTTAGAGTGAGTGAGTGAGTGAGTCCCAGTGTAAGAAGTAGCTCAGAGTGGGGGAGTGAGTAAGTCCCAATATAGGAAACAAGTTACAGTGAGTGAGTGAGTCTCACTGCAGGAAGCAACTTAGAGTGGGTGGTGAGTGAGTACCACTGTCGGAAGTGGGTTAGAGTGAGTGAGTGAGTGTGTCCCACTGTAAGAAACGGGTTAGGGTTCGTGAGTGAGTCCCACTATAGGAAGCGGGTTAGAGTGAGAAACTGAGTGAGTCCCGCTGTAGGAAGCTGGTTAGAGTGAGAGAGTGAGTGAGTCCCGCTGTAGGAAGCAGGTTAGAGTGAGTAAAGTGAGTGAGTCCCACTGTAGGAAGCGGGTTAGAGTGAGTAAGTGAGTGAGTCCCACTGTAGGAAGCGGATTAGAGTGTTTGTGTGAGTGAGTCCCACGGTTGAAAGCGGGTTATAGTGAGTGAGTGAGTCCCACTATAGGAAGAGGGTAAGAGTGAGTGAGTGTTTCCCGCTTTGAAAGCGGGTTAGAGTGAGAGAGTGAGCGAGTCCCGCTGTAGGAAGCAGGTTAGAGTGAGTGACTCCTAGTGTAGGGCTCGGTTCAGAGTGAGTGAGGGAGTCACACTGTAGGATGTGGGTTAGAGTGAGTGAGTGAGTGAGTCGCACTATACGGAGCAGGTGAGAATGAGTGAGTGAGTGAGTCCCACTGTAGGAAGCTAATTAGAGTGAGTGAGTGAGTGAGACCCACTGTAGGATGCAACTCAGAGTGTGTGAGTGATGGAGTCCCACTTTAGGGCATGAGTTAGAGTGAGTTATTGTTTCCCACTGTAGGAAGCGGGTTAGAGTGTTTGTATGAGTGAGTCCCACTGTTGAAAGCGGGTTAGAGTGAGTGAGTGAGTCCCACTATAGGAAGAGGGTAAGAGTGAGTGAGTGCGTCCCAGTGTTGAAACGGGTTAGAATGACTGTGTGAGTGAGTCCCACTGTAGGAAGTAGCCCAGAGTGAGTGAGTGATTGAATCCCACTGTAAGAAGTAGCTCAGAGTGGGGGAGCGAGTAAGTCCCACTGTAGGAAACGGTTTAGAGTGAGTGAGTGATTCCCACTGCAGGAAGCGGGTTAGAGTTTGTGAGTGAGTGAGTCCTACTGTAGGAAGCGGGTTAGAGTGAGTGAGTGCGTCCCACTGTAGGAAACGTGTTAGAGTGAGTGAGTGATTCCCACTGTAGGAAGGTGGGTAGGGTGAGTGAGTGTGTCTCACTGTAGGAAGCGGGTTAGACTGAGTGAGTGAGTGAGTCCCACCGTAGGAAGTGGGTTAGAGTGACTGAGTGAGTCCCGCTGTAGGAAGTGGGTTAGAGTGAGTGAGTGAGTGAGTCCCGCTGTAGGCAGCGGGTTAGAGTGAGTAAGTGAGTGAGTCCCACAGTAGGAAGTGGATTAGAGTGAGTGAGTGAGTGAGTCGCACTATACGGAGCAGGTGAGAATGAGTGAGTGAGTGAGTCCCACTGTAGGAAGCGGGTTAGAGTGAGTAAGTGAGTGAGTCCCGCTGTAGGAAGTGGGTTAGAGTGAGTGAGGCAGCGAGTAGCACTATACGGAGCAGGTGAGAATGAGTGAGTGAGTGAGTCCCACTATAGGAAGTGGGTTACTGTGAGTGAGTGACTGAGTCCCATTGTAGGAAGCGGGTTAGAGTGAGTGAGTGAGTGAGACCCACTGTAGGAAGCAACTCAGAGTGCGTGAGTGAGTGAGTCCCACTTTAGGGCATGAGTTAGAGTGAGTGAGTGTTTCCCACTGTAGGAAGCGGGTTAGAGTGTTTGTGTGAGTGAGTCTCACTGCAGGAAGCGGGTTAGAGTGAGCGAGTGAGTAAGTCCCACTGTAGGAAGCGAGTTAGAGTGAGTGAGTGCGTCCCACTGTAGGATATGGGTTAGAGTGAGTGAGTGAGTCCCACTGTAGGAAGAGGGTAAGAGTGAGTGAGTGCGTCCCACTGTATGAAACAGGTTAAAGTGAGTGAGTGAGTCCCACTGTAGGAAGTGGGTTAGAGTGAGTGAGTGAGTGAGTCCCACTGTAGGAAGTGGGTTAGAGTGAGTGAGTGAGTGAGTCCCAATGTAGGAAGCCGGTTATAGTGAGTGAGTGCGTCCCACTGTTGAAACAGGTTAGAGTGAGTGAGTGAGTGAGTCCCACTGTGGGAAGCAGTTTAGAGTGAGTGAGAGACTGAGTCCCACTGTAGGAAGCAGTTTAGACTGGGAGAGTGTGTGAGTCCCACTGTAGGGCGCCGGTTAGACTGAGCGAGTGTATGAGTCCCACTGTAGGAATTAGCTGAAAGTGAGTGAGTGAGTGAGTCCCACTGCAGGAAGTCGGTTAGAGTGAGTGAGTGAGTGAGTCCCACTGTAGTTAGCGGGTTAGAGTGAGTGAGTGAGTCCCGCTGTAGGAAGTGGGTTAGAGTGAGTGAGAGAGTGAGTCCCACTGTAGCAAGTGGGATAGAGTGAGAGAGTGAGTGATTCCCACTGTCGGAAGTGTGTTAGAGTGAGTGAGTCAGTGAGTCCCACTGTAGGAAGTGGTTTAGAGTGAGTGAGTGAGTGAGTCGCACTATACGGAGCAGGCGAGAATGAGTGATTGAGTGAGTCCAACTGTAGGAAGCGGGTTTCTGTGACTGAGTGACTGAGTCCCACTGTAGGAAGCGGGGTAGCGTGAGTGAGTGAGTGAGACCCACTGTAGGAAGCAACTCAGAGTGTGTGAGTGAGTGAGTCCCACTTTAGGAAGCGAGCTAGAGTGAGTGAGTGTTTCCCACTGTATGAAGCGGGTTAGAGTGGTTGTGTGAGTGAGTCCCACTTTAGGAAGCAGCCCAGAGTGAGTGACTAATTGAATCCTACTGTAAGAAGTAGCTCAGAGTGGGGGAGCGAGTAAGTCCCAATGCAGGAAACGGGTTAGACTGAGTGAGTGCGTCCCACTGTTTAAAATGGTTAGAGTGAGTGTGTGAGTAAGTCCCACTGTAGTAAGAAGCTTAGAGTGAGTCCCACTGTAGGAAGCGGCTTAGAGTGAGTGAGTGAGTCCCACTGCAGGAAGCGGGGTAGAGTGGGTGAGTGTATCTTACCGTAGGACGCGGGTTAGAGTGAGTGAGTGAGTGAGTCCCACTATAGGAAGCGAGATAGTGTGAGTGAGTGAGTGAGTCCCACTGTAGGAAGCAGCTTAGAGTGAGGGAGTGAGTGAGTCCCACTTTAGGAAGCGAGCTAGAGTGAGTGAGTGTTTCCCACTGTATGAAGCGGGTTAGAGTGGTTGTGTGAGTGAGTCCCACTTTAGGAAGCAGCCCAGAGTGAGTGACTAATTGAATCCTACTGTAAGAAGTAGCTCAGAGTGGGGGAGCGAGTAAGTCCCAATGCAGGAAACGGGTTAGACTGAGTGAGTGCGTCCCACTGTTTAAAATGGTTAGAGTGAGTGTGTGAGTAAGTCCCACTGTAGTAAGAAGCTTAGAGTGAGTCCCACTGTAGGAAGCGGGGTAGAGTGGGTGAGTGTATCTTACCGTAGGACGCGGGTTAGAGTGAGTGAGTGAGTGAGTCCCACTATAGGAAGCGAGATAGTGTGAGTGAGTGAGTGAGTCCCACTGTAGGAAGCAGCTTAGAGTGAGTGAGTGAGTGAGTCCCACTGTAGGAAGCGGGTTAGAGTGTTTGTGTGAGTGAGTCCCACGGTTGAAAGCGGGTTATAGTGAGTGAGTGAGTCCCACTATAGGAAGAGGGTAAGAGTGAGTGAGTGTTTCCCACTTTGAAAGCGGGTTAGAGTGAGAGAGTGAGTGAGTCCCGCTGTAGGAAGCAGGTTAGAGTGAGTGACTCCTAGTGTAGGGCTCGGTTCAGAGTGAGTGAGGGAGTCACACTGTAGGATGTGGGTTAGAGTGAGTGAGTGAGTGAGTCGCACTATACGGAGCAGGTGAGAATGAGTGAGTGAGTGAGTCCCACTGTAGGAAGCTAATTAGAGTGAGTGAGTGAGTGAGACCCACTGTAGGATGCAACTCAGAGTGTGTGAGTGAGTGAGTCCCACTTTAGGGCATGAGTTAGAGTGAGTTATTGTTTCCCACTGTAGGAAGCGGGTTAGAGTGTTTGTATGAGTGAGTCCCACTGTTGAAAGCGGGTTAGAGTGAGTGAGTGAGTCCCACTATAGGAAGAGGGTAAGAGTGAGTGAGTGCGTCCCAGTGTTGAAACGGGTTAGAATGACTGTGTGAGTGAGTCCCACTGTAGGAAGTAGCCCAGAGTGAGTGAGTGATTGAATCCCACTGTAAGAAGTAGCTCAGAGTGGGGGAGCGAGTAAGTCTCAGTGTAGGAAACGGTTTAGAGTGAGTGAGTGAGTCCCACTGCAGGAAGCGGGGTAGAGTTTGTGAGTGAGTGAGTCCTACTGTAGGAAGCGGGTTAGAGTGAGTGAGTGCGTCCCACTGTAGGAAACGTGTTAGAGTGAGTGAGTGATTCCCACTGTAGGAAGGTGGGTAGGGTGAGTGAGTGTGTCTCACTGTAGGAAGCGGGTTAGACTGAGTGAGTGAGTGAGTCCCACCGTAGGAAGTGGGTTAGAGTGACTGAGTGAGTCCCGCTGTAGGAAGTGGGTTAGAGTGAGTGAGTGAGTGAGTCCCGCTGTAGGCAGCGGGTTAGAGTGAGTAAGTGAGTGAGTCCCACAGTAGGAAGTGGATTAGAGTGAGTGAGTGAGTGAGTCGCACTATACGGAGCAGGTGAGAATGAGTGAGTGAGTGAGTCCCACTGTAGGAAGCGGGTTAGAGTGAGTGAGTGAGTGAGTCCCACTGTAGGAAGCGGGTTAGAGTGAGTAAGTGAGTGATGCTGCGGGCATTTCGGGCGAGCGGGAGTCAGATTCAAATACTCACAGAGTTCAAGATCTGATCCGTTTATTGTACAAACCAGGTAGACTTTTATAAGGCATTCTATAAGCGTGCAATAATGTGGTTGGCTATTTTACAAGCGTATAATAATATGATTGGTTAACAATTGTTTACTGGGAAGATTTCTGTTTCTGCTTGTTCTGGCATGTAGGCTCCTTTCTGCAGTTTCCCAGCTCCTCTTATCACGTCCCGTTGGCCTTGGTTTTGAGCAAACATCTGCAATTTGCTCCTTTTTCTTCATCCCACTGTACTGGCCGTAACCTCGTCTTATTTCTTCAGTATTTTTCCACTTGCTTCAGAGTTCAGTATAATCATTCAATACAGCAAGAGCCCCAACAGAGTGAGACCCACTGTAGGAAGCAACTCAGAGTGCGTGAGTGAGTGAGTCCCACTTTAGGGCATGAGTTAGAGTGAGTGAGTGTTTCCCACTGTAGGAAGCGGGTTAGAGTGTTTGTGTGAGTGAGTCTCACTGCAGGAAGCGGGTTAGAGTGAGCGAGTGAGTAAGTCCCACTGTAGGAAGCGAGTTAGAGTGAGTGAGTGCGTCCCACTGTAGGATATGGGTTAGAGTGAGTGAGTGAGTCCCACTGTAGGAAGAGGGTAAGAGTGAGTGAGTGCGTCCCACTGTATGAAACAGGTTAAAGTGAGTGAGTGAGTCCCACTGTAGGAAGTGGGTTAGAGTGAGTGAGTGAGTGAGTCCCACTGTAGGAAGTGGGTTAGAGTGAGTGAGTGAGTGAGTCCCAATGTAGGAAGCCGGTTATAGTGAGTGAGTGCGTCCCACTGTTGAAACAGGTTAGAGTGAGTGAGTGAGTGAGTCCCACTGTGGGAAGCAGTTTAGAGTGAGTGAGAGACTGAGTCCCACTGTAGGAAGCAGTTTAGACTGGGAGACTGTGTGAGTCCCACTGTAGGGCACCGGTTAGACTGAGCGAGTGTATGAGTCCCACTGTAGGAATTAGCTGAAAGTGAGTGAGTGAGTGAGTCCCACTGCAGGAAGTCGGTTAGAGTGAGTGAGTGAGTGAGTCCCACTGTAGTTAGCGGGTTAGAGTGAGTGAGTGAGTGAGTCCCACTGTAGGAAGAGAGTTAGAGTGAGTGTGTGAGTGAGTCCCACTGTAGGAAGTAGCTCAGAGTGGGAGAGTGTGTGAGTCCCAATGTAGGAAGCGGGTTAGAGTGACTGAGTGATTCCCACTGCAGGAAGCGGCATAGAGTTAGTGAGTGAGTGAGTCCCACTGTAGGAAACAGGTTAGAGTGAGTGAGTGATTAAGTCCCACTTTAGGAAGCGAATTAGAGTGAGTGAGTGCATCCCACTGTATGAAACAGGTTAGAGTGAGTGAGAGAGTCCCACTGTAGGGCACGAGTTAGAGTAAGTGAGTGAGTGAGTCCCACTGTAGGAAGCGAGATAGAGTGAGTTAGTGCGTACCACTGTTGAAACACTTTCGAGTGAGTGAGTGAGTCCCGCTGTGGGAAGCAGGTTAGAGTGAGTGAGTGAGTGAGTCCCACTGTAGGAAGTGGGTTAGAGTCAGTAAGTGAGTCCCGCTGTAGGAAGTGGGTTAGAGTGAGTGAGAGAGTGAGTCCCACTGTAGGAAGTGGGTTAGAGTGAGTGAGAGAGTGAGTCCCACTGTAGCAAGTGGGATAGAGTGAGAGAGTGAGTGATTCCCACTGTCGGAAGTGTGTTAGAGTGAGTGAGTCAGTGAGTCCCACTGTAGGAAGTGGTTTAGAGTGAGTGAGTGAGTGAGTCGCACTATACGGAGCAGGCAAGAATGAGTGATTGAGTGAGTCCAACTGTA
The DNA here is from genome assembly GCF_023634155.1 of Falco peregrinus. Lineage (NCBI taxonomy): Eukaryota > Metazoa > Chordata > Aves > Falconiformes > Falconidae > Falco > Falco peregrinus. The sequence goes on along the minus strand of NC_073743.1, from coordinate 290,439 downwards.
GGAAGCGGGTTTCTGTGACTGAGTGACTGAGTCCCACTGTAGGAAGCGGGGTAGCGTGAGTGAGTGAGTGAGACCCACTGTAGGAAGCAACTCAGAGTGTGTGACTGAGTGAGTCCCACTTTAGGAAGCGAGCTAGAGTGAGTGAGTGTTTCCCACTGTATGAAGCGGGTTAGAGTGGTTGTGTGAGTGAGTCCCACTTTAGGAAGCAGCCCAGAGTGAGTGACTAATTGAATCCTACTGTAAGAAGTAGCTCAGAGTGGGGGAGCGAGTAAGTCCCAATGTAGGAAACGGGTTAGACTGAGTGAGTGCGTCCCACTGTTTAAAATGGTTAGAGTGAGTGTGTGAGTAAGTCCCACTGTAGTAAGAAGCTTAGAGTGAGTCCCACTGTAGGAAGCGGCTTAGAGTGAGTGAGTGAGTCCCACTGCAGGAAGCGGGGTAGACTGGGTGAGTGTATCTTACCGTAGGATGCGGGTTAGAGTGAGTGAGTGAGTGAGTCCCACTGTAGGAAGCAGCTTAGAGTGAGTGAGTGAGTGAGTCCCATTGTAGGAAGCGGATTAGAGTGAAAGACTGAGTGAGTCCCACTGTAGGGAGCAATTCAGAGTGGGTGAGTGAGTGAGTCCCACTGTAGGAAGTGGGTTAGAGTGAGTGAGTGAGCCCCACTGTAGGAAACGACTTAGAGTGAGTGAGTGAGTGAGTCCCACTGTGGGAAGCGGGTTAGAGTGAGTGAGTTGGTGAGTCCCACTGTAGGAAGCGGGTTAGAGTGAGAGAGTGAGTGACTCCTGCTGTAGGAAGCGGGTTAGAGTGAGTGAGTGAGTGAGTCCCACTGTAGTTAGCGTGTTAGAGTGAGTGAGTCCCACCATAGGAAGCGGGTAAGTGTGAGTGAGTGCGTCCCACTGTGGGAAGCAGGTTAGAGTGAGTGAGTGAGTGTTTCCCACTGTAGGAAGCGGGTTAGAGCGGTTGTGTGAGTGAGTCCCACTGTTGAAAGCGGGTTAGAGTGAGTGAGTGTGTCCCACTGTTGAAACGGGTTAGAGTGACTGTGTGAGTTAGTCCAACTGTAGGAAGCAGCTCAGAGTGAGTGAGTGACTGAGACCCACTGTAAGAAGTAGCTCAGAGTGGGGGAGTGAGTAAGTCCCAATGTAGGAAATGGGTTAGAGTGAGTGACTGATTGAGTCCCGCTGTAGGAAGTGGGTTAGAGTGAGTGAGTGAGTGAGACCCACTGTAGGAGTGGGTTAGAGTGAGTGAGTGAGTGAGTGAGTCCCACTGTAGGAAACGGGTTAGAGTGAGTGAGTGAGTCAGTGAGTCCCGCTGTAGGAAGTGGGTTAGAGTGAGTGAGTGCATCCCACTGTTTAAAAAGGTTAGAGTGAGTGAGTGAGTCCCACTGTGGGAAGTAGGTTAGAGTGAGTGAGCGAGTGAGTCCCACTGTAGGAAGCAGTTTAGACTGAGAGAGTATGTGAGTCCCACTGAAGGGCGCCAGTTAGAGTGAGCGATTGTATGAGTCCCACTGTAGGAAGCGGCTCAAAGTGAGTGAGTGAGTGAGTCCCACCGTAGGAAGTAACTCAGAGTGGGTGAGTGAGTGAGTCCCACTGTCAGAAGTGGGTTAGAGTGAGTGAGTGAGTGAGTCCCACTATTAGAAACGGCTTAGAGTGAGTGAGTGAGTGAGTCCCTCTATAGGAAACGGCTTAGAGTGAGTGAGTGAGTGATTCCCACTGTAGGAAGTGGGTTAGAGTGAATGAGTGAATGAGTCCCACTGTAGGTCACGAATTAGAGTGAGTGAGCGTTTCCCACTGTAGGAAGCGGGTTAGAGTGGTTGTGTGAGTGAGTCCCACTGTTGAAAGCGGGTTAGACTGAGTGAGGGCGTCCCGCTGTTGAAACAGGTTACAGTGATTGAGTGAGTCCCACTGTAGGAAGCAGCTCAGAGTGAGTGAGCGACTGAGACCCACTGTAAGAAGTAGCTCAGAGTGGGGGAGTGAGTAAATCCCAATGTAGGAAACTAATTAGAGTGAGTGAGTGAGTGAGTCCCGCTGTAGGGAGTGGGTTAGAGTGAGTCAGTGAGTGAGTGAGTCCCATTGTCGGAAGTTGGTTAGAGTGAGTGAGTGAGTAAGTCCCACTGTAGGAAGCCGAGTAGAGTGAGTGAGTGTGTCCCACTGTATGAAACGGCTTAGAGTGAGTGAGTGAGTGAGTCCCACTATAGGAAACGGCTTAGAGTGAGTGAGTGAGTGAGTCCCACTGTAGGAAGCGGCTCAGAGTGAGTGAGTGAGTCCCACTGTAGGTCACAAGTTAGAGTGAGAGAGTGAGCGAGTCCCACTGTAGGAAGCGGATTAGAGTGAGTGAGTGAGTCCCACTGATGGAAGCGGTTTAGAGTGAGAGAGTGAGTGAGTCCCGCTGTAGTAAGCGGGTTAGAGTTAGACAGTGAGTGAGTCCCGCTGTAGGAAGCAGGTTAGAGTGAGTGAGTGCGTCCCACTGTAGGAAGCAATTCAGAGTGGGTGAGTGAGTGTGTTCCACTGCAGGAAGTGGGTTTGAGTGAGTGAGTGAGTACCACTGCAAAGCGCAGTTTAGAGTGAGTGAATGTATGAGTCCAGTGTAGGAAGCAGCTCAAAGTGAGTGAGTGAGTCCCACTGTAGGAAGTGGGTTACTGTGAGTGAGTGACTGAGCCCCACTGTAGGAAGCTGGTTAGAGTGAGTGAGTGAGAGAGACCCACTGTGGGAAGCAACTCAGAGTGTGTGAGTGAGTGAGTCCCACTTTAGAGCGCGAGTTAGAGTGAGTGAGTGTTTCCCACTGTAGGAAGCGGGTTAGAGTGGTTGTGTGAGTGAGTCCCACTGTTGAAAGCGGGTTAGAGTGAGTGAGTGTGTCCCACTGTTGAAACGGGTTAGAGTGACTGTGTGAGTGAGTCCCACTGTAGGAAGCAGCTCAGAGTGAGTGAGTGATTGAGTCCCACTGTAAGAAGTAGCTCAGAGTGGGGGAGTGAGTAAGTCCCAATGTAGGAAACGGGTTACAGTGAGTGAGTGAGTCTCACTGCAGGAAGCGCGTAAGAGTGAGTGAGTGAGTCCCGCTGTAGGAAGCAACTTAGAGTGGGTGGTGAGTGAGTACCACTGTCGGAAGTGGGTTAGAGTGAGTGAGTGAGTGTGTCCCACTGTAAGAAACGGGTTAGGGTTCGTTAGTGAGTCCCACTATAGGAAGCGGGTTAGAGTGAGAAACCGAGTGAGTCCCGCTGTAGTAAGCGGGTTAGAGTTAGACAGTGAGTGAGTCCCGCTGTAGGAAGCGGGTTAGAGTGAGTGACTCCTAGTGTAGGGCACGGTTCAGAGTGAGTGAGTGAGTGAGTCCCACTGTAGGAAGCGGCTTAGAGTGAGTAAGTGAGTGAGTCCCACTGTAGGAAGCGGGTTAGAGTGAGTAAGTGAGTGAGTCCCACTGTAGGAAGCGGGTTAGAGTGTTTGTGTGAGTGAGTCCCACGGTTGAAAGCGGGTTATAGTGAGTGAGTGAGTCCCACTATAGGAAGAGGGTAAGAGTGAGTGAGTGTTTCCCACTTTGAAAGCGGGTTAGAGTGAGTGAGTGAGTGAGTCCCACTGTAGGAAGTAGCCCAGAGTGAGTGACTGATTGAATCCCACTGTAAGAAGTAGCTCAGAGTGGGGGAGCGAGTAAGTCTCAGTGTAGGAAATGGTTTAGAGTGAGTGAGTGATTCCCACTGCAGGAAGCGGCATAGAGTTTGTGAGTGAGTGAGTCCCACTGTAGGAAGCGAGTTAGAGTGAGTGAGTGATTCCCACTGTAGGAAGCGGGGTAGGGTGAGTGAGTGTGTCTCACTGTAGGAAGCGGGTTAGACTGAGTGAGTGAGTGAGTCCCACCGTAGGAAGTGGGTTAGAGTGACTGAGTGAGTCCCGCTGTAGGAAGTGGGTTAGAGTGAGTGAGTGAGTGAGACCCACTGTAGGAAGCAACTCAGAGTGCGTGAGTGAGTGAGTCCCACTTTAGGGCATGAGTTAGAGTGAGTGAGTGTTTCCCACTGTAGGAAGCGGGTTAGAGTGTTTGTGTGAGTGAGTCTCACTGCAGGAAGTGGGTTAGAGTGAGCGAGTGAGTAAGTCCCACTGTAGGAAGCGAGTTAGAGTGAGTGAGTGCGTCCCACTGTAGGATATGGGTTAGAGTGAGTGAGTGAGTCCCACTGTAGGAAGAGGGTAAGAGTGAGTGAGTGCGTCCCACTGTATGAAACAGGTTAAAGTGAGTGAGTGAGTCCCACTGTAGGAAGTGGGTTAGAGTGAGTGAGTGAGTGAGTCCCACTGTAGGAAGTGGGTTAGAGTGAGTGAGTGAGTGAGTCCCAATGTAGGAAGCCGGTTATAGTGAGTGAGTGCGTCCCACTGTTGAAACAGGTTAGAGTGAGTGAGTGAGTGAGTCCCACTGTAGGAAGCAGTTTAGACTGGGAGAGTGTGTGAGTCCCACTGTAGGGCGCCGGTTAGACTGAGCGAGTGTATGAGTCCCACTGTAGGAATTAGCTGAAAGTGAGTGAGTGAGTGAGTCCCACTGCAGGAAGTCGGTTAGAGTGAGTGAGTGAGTGAGTCCCACTGTAGTTAGCGGGTTAGAGTGAGTGAGTGAGTCCCGCTGTAGGAAGTGGGTTAGAGTGAGTGAGAGAGTGAGTCCCACTGTAGGGAGTGGGTTAGAGTGAGTGAGTGAGTCCCTCTGTAGGAAGTGGGTTAGAGTGAGTGAGAGAGTGAGTCCCACTGTAGCAAGTGGGATAGAGTGAGAGAGTGAGTGATTCCCACTGTCGGAAGTGTGTTAGAGTGAGTGAGTCAGTGAGTCCCACTGTAGGAAGTGGTTTAGAGTGAGTGAGTGAGTGAGTCGCACTATACGGAGCAGGCGAGAATGAGTGATTGAGTGAGTCCAACTGTAGGAAGCGGGTTACTGTGACTGAGTGACTGAGTCCCACTGTAGGAAGCGGGGTAGCGTGAGTGAGTGAGTGAGACCCACTGTAGGAAGCAACTCAGAGTGTGTGAGTGAGTGAGTCCCACTATAGGAAGCGAGCTAGAGTGAGTGAGTGTTTCCCACTGTTTGAAGCGGGTTAGAGTGGTTGTGTGAGTGAGTCCCACTTTAGGAAGCAGCCCAGAGTGAGTGACTAATTGAATCCTACTGTAAGAAGTAGCTCAGAGTGGGGGAGCGAGTAAGTCCCAATGTAGGAAACGGGTTAGACTGAGTGAGTACGTCCCACTGTTTAAAATGGTTAGAGTGAGTGTGTGAGTAAGTCCCACTGTAGTAAGAAGCTTAGAGTGAGTCCCACTGTAGGAAGCGGCTTAGAGTGAGTGAGTGAGTCCCACTGCAGGAAGCGGGGTAGAGTGGGTGAGTGTATCTTACCGTAGGACGCGGGTTAGAGTGAGTGAGTGAGTGAGTCCCACTATAGGAAGCGAGATAGTGTGAGTGAGTGAGTGAGTCCCACTGTAGGAAGCAGCTTAGAGTGAGTGAGTGAGTGAGTCCCACTGTAGGAAGCGGATTAGAGTGAGAGACTGAGTGAGTCCCACTGTAGGGAGCAATTCAGAGTGGGTGAGTGAGTGAGTCCCACTGTAGGAAGTGGGTTAGAGTGAGTGAGTGAGCCCCACTGTAGGAAACGAGTTAGAGTGAGTGAGTGAGTCCCACTGTGGGAAGCGGGTTAGAGTGAGTGAGTTGGTGAGTCCCACTGTAGGAAGCGGGTTAGAGTGAGAGAGTGAGTGACTCCTGCTGTAGGAAGCGGGTTAGAGTGAGTGAGTGAGTGAGTCCCACTGTAGGAAGCGGCTTAGGGTGAGTGAGTGAGTCCCAGTGTAGGGCGCGGGTTAGAGTGAGTGAGTGAGTGAGTGGCTCTGTAGAGCGCTAGTTAGAATGAGAGAGTGAGTCCCACTGTAGGAAGCGGCTTAGAGTGAGTGAGTGGGTGAGTCCCTCTGTAGGAATTGGGTAAGAGTGAGTGAGTGAGTGAGTCCCACTCTAGGAATCGGGTTAGAGTGAGTGAGTGAGTCGCACTGTAGGGCGATGTTTAGAATGAGTGTGTGAGTGAGTCCCAGTGTAGGAAGCAACTCAGAGTGGGTGAGTGAGTGAGTCCCACTGTAGGAAGAGGGTAAGAGTGAGTTAGTGAGTGAGTGAGACCCACTCTAGGAAGCGGGTTAGAGAGAGTGAGTGAGTCCCAATGTAGGGCGCGGGTTTGAGTGAGTGAGTGAGTCCCACTATAGGACGTGGGTTAGAGTGAGTGAGTGAGTGCCACTGTAGGGCACTGGTTAGAATGAGCGAGTGAGTGATTCCCACTGTAGGGCACGGGTTAGAGTGAGTGAGTGAGTGAGTCGCACTGTAGGAAGCGGGTTAGAATGAGTGACTGAGTCCCACTGTAGGAAGCGGCTTAGAGTGAGTGAGTGAGTGAGTCCAAGTGTAGGGCGCGGGTCAGAGTGAGTGAGTGAGTCGCACTGTAGGGCAATGGTTAGAATGAGTCAGTGAGTGAAACCCAATGTAGGAAGCAGGTTTGAGTGAGTGAGTGAGTCGCACTGTAGGGCGCTAGTTAGAATGAGTGAGTGAGTCCCACTGCAGGAAGCGGGTTTGAATGAGCGAGTGAGTCCCACTGTAAGAAGCGGTTTACTGTGAGTGAGTGAGCGCGTACCAGTGTAGGAAGTGCGTTTCAGTGAGTGAGTGAGTGACTCCCACTGTAGGTAGCGGGTTAGAGTGAGAGAGTGAGTCTCACTGTAGGGCGTGGGTTAGAGTGAGTGAGTTACTGAGTCGCACTGTAGGGCGCTGGTTAGAATGAGTGAGTGAGTCCCACTGTCGGAAGCGAGTATAGAGTGAGTTAGTATGTCCCACTGTAGGAAACGGGTTAAAGTGAGTAAGTCCCACTGTAGGAAGCGGGTTAGAATGAGTGAGTGAGTCCCACTGTCGGAAGCGAGTATAGAGTGAGTGAGTATGTCCCACTGTAGGAAACGGGTTAAAGTGAGTGAGTGAGTCCCAATGTAGGGCAAGGCTTAGAGTGAGTGAGTAAGTCCCACTGTAGGGCGCAGGTTACAGTGAGTGGGTGTATGAGTCCCACTGTAGGAAGCGGGTTAGAGTGTTTGTGTGAGTGAGTCCCACTGTAGGAAGTGGGTTAGAGTGAGTGAGTGAGTGAGTCTCACTGTAGGGAGAAGCTTAGAGTGGGAGAGTGAGTGAGTCCCAATGTAGGGCGCGGCTTAGAGTGAGTGAGTAAGTCCCACTGTAGGGCGCAGGTTTCAGTGAGTGAGTGTATGAGTCCCACTGTAGGAAGCGGCTCAAAGTGAGTGAGCGAGTGAGTCCCACTGTGGGAAGTGGGTTAGATGAGTGAGTGAGTGAGTCCCACTGTAGGAAACAGGTTAGAGTGAGTGAGTGCTTCCCCCTGTCGAAAATGGGTTAGAGTGAGTGAGTCCCAATTTAGGGCGTGGGTTAGGGTGAGTGAGTGTGTCCCGCTGTAGGATGCAGGTTAGAGTGAGTGTGTGAATGAGTCCCATTATAGGAAGCGGTTTAGAGTGAGTGTTTGCGTCCCACTGTAGGAAACGGGTTAGAGTGAGTGAATCCCACTGTAGGAAGCGGATTAGAGTGAGTGAGTGAGTGAGTGAGTCCCAGTGTAGGAAGCGGCTTAGAGTGAGTGAGTGAGTCGCACTGTAGGGCGACGGTTAGAATGAGTGAGTGAGTGAGTCCCACTGTGGGAAGCGGGTTAGAGTGAGTGAGTAAGTCCCACTGTAGGGCGCAGGTTGCAGTGAGTGAGTGTATGAGTCCCACTGTAGGAAAGGGTTCAAAGTGAGTGAGTGAGTGAGTCCCACTGTGGGATGTGGGTTTGAGTGACTAAGTGAGTGAGTCCCACTGTAGGAAGCGGGTTAGAGTGAGTGAGTGAGTGAGTCCCAGTGTAGGGCGCGGGTTAGAGTGAGTTACTGAGTCGCACAGTAGGGCGATGGTTAGAATGAGTGAGTGAGTGAATCCTAGTGTAGGAAGCGGGTTAGAGTAGTGAGTGTGTCCCATTTTAGGAAGGTGCTTAGAGTGAGTGAGTGAGTGAGTCCCGGTGTAGGGCGTGGGTTAGAGTGAGTGACTGAGTTGCACTGTAGGGCGATGGTTAGAATGAGTGAGTGAGTGAATCCCACTGTAGGAAGCGGGTTAGAGTAGTGAGTGTGTCCCATTCTAGGAAGCCACTTAGAGTGAGTGAGTGAGTGAGTCCCACTGTAGGAAGCGGCTTTAAGTGAGTGAGTGAGGGAGTCCCACTGTAGGAAGCGGCTTAGAGTGAGTGAGTGAGTGAGTGAGTCCCAGTGTAGGAAGCGGCTTAGAGTGAGTGAGTAGAGTCGCACTGTAGGGCGACGGTTAGAATGAGTGAGTGAGTGAGTCCCACTGTGGGAAGCGGGTTAGAGTGAGTGAGTAAGTCCCACTGTAGGGCGCAGGTTGCAGTGAGTGAGTGTATGAGTCCCACTGTAGGAAAGGGTTCAAAGTGAGTGAGTGAGTGAGTCCCACTGTGGGATGTGGGTTTGAGTGACTAAGTGAGTGAGTCCCACTGTAGGAAGCGGGTTAGAGTGAGTGAGTGAGTGAGTCCCAGTGTAGGGCGCGGGTTAGAGTGAGTTACTGAGAGTGAGTGAGTGAGTGAGTCGCACTGTAGGGTGCTGGTTAGAATGAGTGAGTGAGTCCAACTGTAGGAAGCGTATTAGAGTTGGTGAGTGAGTCCCACTGTAGGGCACAGTTTAGAGTGAGGGAGTGAGTGAGCCTCACTGTAGGAAGCGGCTCAGAGTGAGTGTGTGAGCCTCACTGTACGAAGCGGCTCTGAGTGAGTGAGTGAGTCCCACTGTAGGAAGTGTGGTAGAGAGAGTGAGTGACTGAGTCCCAATGTAGGGCGCAGGTTAGAGTGAGTGCGTGAGTGAGTCCCACTGTAGGAAGTAGCTCAGAGGGGGAGAGTGAGTAAGTGCCATTGCAGGAAATGGGTTTGAGTGAGTGAGTGAGTCCCACTGTAGGAAGCGATTTAGGGTGAGTGGGTGAGTGAGTCCACCTGTACTTAGCTGCTCAGAGTGAGTGTGTGAGTGAGTCCCACTGTAGGGAGCGGGTTCGAGTGAGTGTGTGCTTCCCACTGTAGGAAACGGGTTAGAGTGAGTGAGTGATTCCAACTGCAGGAAGCGGGGTAGAGTGAGTGAGTGAGTAAGTCCCACTGTAGGAAACGGGTTAGAGTGAGTGAGTGAGTAAGTCCCAGTGTAGGAAGCGGCTCAGAGTGAGTGAGTGCGTCCCACTGTAGGAAGTGGCTCAGAGTGGGAGAGTGAGTGAGTCCTACTGTAGGAAGTGGGTTAGAGTGAGTGAGGGAGTGAGTCCCAATGTAGGAAGCGTGTTACAGTGAGTGAGTGCGTCCCACTCTTGAAACAGGTTAGAGTGGGTTAGTGGATGAGTCCCACTGTCGGAAGTGGGTTAGAGTGCGTGAGTGATTGTGTCCCACTGTAGGAAACGGGTTAGGGTTAGTGAGTGAGTCCCACTGTAGGAAGCGGGTTAGAGTGAGTAACTGAGTGAGTCCCGCTCTAGGAAGCGGGTTAGAGTGAGAGAGTGAGTGAGTCCCGCTGTAGGAAGCAGGTTAGAGTGAGTGACTCCTAGTGCAGGGCTCGGTTGTGAGTGAGTGAGTGAGTGAGTCCCACGGTAGGAAGCGGGTTAGAGTGAGTAAGTGAGTGAGTCCCACTATTGGAACCGGCTTAGAGTGAGTGAGTGAGTGAGTCCCACTGTAGGAAGTGGGTTAGACTGAGTGAGTGAGTCCCACTGTAGGAAGTGGGTTAGAGTGAGTGAGTGAGTGAGTCCCACTGCAGGGCACGAGTTTGAGTGAGTGAGTGACTGAGTCCCACTGTAGGAAGTGGGTTAGAGTGAGTGAGTGAGTGAGTCCCACTGTAGGAAGTGGGTTAGACTGAGTGAGTGAGTCCCGCTGTAGGAAGTGGGTTAGAGTGAGTGAGTGAGTCGCACTGTAGGGCGATGTTTAGAATGAGTGTGTGAGTGAGTCCCAGTGTAGGAAGCAACTCAGAGTGGGTGAGTGAGTGAGTCCCACTGTAGGAAGAGGGTAAGAGTGAGTTAGTGAGTGAGTGAGACCCACTCTAGGAAGCGTGTTAGAGAGAGTGAGTGAGTCCCAATGTAGGGCGCGGGTTTGAGTGAGTGAGTGAGTCCCACTATAGGACGTGGGTTAGAGTGAGTGAGTGAGTGCCACTGTAGGGCACTGGTTAGAATGAGCGAGTGAGTGATTCCCTCTGTAGGGCACGGGTTAGAGTGAGTGAGTGAGTGAGTCGCACTGTAGGAAGCGGGTTAGAATGAGTGACTGAGTCCCACTGTAGGAAGCGGCTTAGAGTGAGTGAGTGAGTGAGTCCAAGTGTAGGGCGCGGGTCAGAGTGAGTGAGTGAGTCACACTGTAGGGCGATGGTTAGAATGAGTCAGTGAGTGAAACCCAATGTAGGAAGCAGGTTTGAGTGAGCGAGAGAGTCGCACTGTAGGGCGCTAGTTGGAATGGTTGAATGAGTCCCACTGCAGGAAGCGGCTTAGAATGAGCGAGTGAGTCCCACTGTAAGAAGCGGTTTACTGTGCGTGAGTGAGCGCGTACCAGTGTAGGAAGCGTATTTCAGTGAGTTAGTGAGTGACTCCCACTGTAGGTAGCGGGTTAGAGTGAGAGAGTGAGTCTCACTGTAGGGCGTGAGTAAGAGTGAGTGAGTTACTGAGTCGCACTGTAGGGCGCTGGTTAGAATGAGTGAGTGAGTCCCACTGTCGGAAGCGAGTATAGAGTGAATTAGTATGTCCCACTGTAGGAAACGGGTTAAAGTGACTGAGTAAGTCCCACATTAGGAAACGGGTTAGAGTGAGTGAGTGAGTTCCAATGTAGGGCGCGGGTTTGAGTGAGTGAGTGAGTCCCGCTATAGGAAGCGGGTTAGAGTGAGTGTTTGCGTCCCACTGTAGGAAACGGGTTAGAGTGAGTGAATCCCACTGTAGGAAGCGGGTCAGAGTGAGTGATTGAGTCCCACTGTAGGAAGCGGCTTTAAGTGAGTGAGTGAGTGAGTCCCAGTGTAGGGTGCGGGTTAGAGTGAGTGAGTGAGTCGCACTGTAGGGCGATTGTTAGAATGAGTGAGTGAGTGAGTCCCACTGTAGGAAGCTGGTTAGAGTGAGTGAGTAAGTCCCACTGTAGGGCGCAGGTTGCAGTGAGTAAGTGTATGAGTCCCACTGTAGGAAACGGTTCAAAGTGAGTGAGTGAGTGAGTCCCACTGTGGGATGTGGGTTTGAGTGACTAAGTGAGTGAGTCCCACTGTAGGAAGCGGGTTAGAGTGAGTGAGTGAGTCGCACTGTAGGGCGCGGGTTAGAGTGAGTGAGTGAGTGAGTTGCACTGTAGGGCGCTCCTATAGATTGAGTGAGTGACTGAGTCCCACTGTAGGAAGCGGGTTACAGTGAGTGAGTGAGTAAGTCCCCTTTTGGGCGCGGGTTTGAGTGAGTGAGTGAGTGAGTGAGTCCTACTGTAGGTAGAGGGTTAGAGTGAGCGAGTGAGTGAGTGAGTGAGTCCCAATTTAGGAAATGGGTTATAGTGAGTGAGTGCGTCCCACTGTAGGAAGCGTCTTAGAGTGAGTGAGTGAGCGAGTCCCGCTGTAGGAAGCGGGTTAGAGTGAGTGAGTGAGTGAGTCCCACTGTAGGAAGCGGGTTAGAGCGAGTGAGTAAGTCCCACTGTAGGGCGGAGGTTACAGTGAGTGAGTGTATGAGTCCCACTGTAGGAAGCAGCTCAAAGTGAGTGAGTGAGTGAGTCCCACTGTAGGACGTGGGTTAGAGAGACTGAGTGAGTGAGTCCCACTTTAGGACGCGGGTTAGAGTGAGTGAGTGAGTCCCACTGTCGGAAGCGAGTTAGAGTGAGTGAGTATGTCCCACTGTAGGAAGCGGGTTAAAGTGAGTGAGTGAGTCCCAATGTAGGGCGCGGGTTAGAGTGAGTGAGTGAGTGAGTCCCAGTGTAGGGCGCGGGTTAGAGTTAGTGAATGAGTCGCACTGTAGGGCGATGGTTAGAATCAGTGAGTGAGTGAATCCCACTGTAGGAAGCGGGTTAGAGTAGTGAGTGTGTCCCATTGTAGGAAGCTGCTTAGAGTGAGTGAGTGAGTGAGTCCCACTGTATGTAGCGGCTTAGAGTGAGTGAGTGAGTGAGTCCCATTGTAGGAAGTGGGTTAGAGTGAGTGAGTGAGTGAGTCCCACTGTAGGGTGCTGGTTAGAATGAGTGAGTGAGTCCCACTGTAGGAAGTGGGTTAGAGAGAGTGAGTGAGTGAGCCTCACTGTAGGAAGCAGCTCAGAGTGAGTGAGTGAGTAGCACTCTAGGAAGTGGGTTAGAGAGAGTGAGTGAGTCGCACTGTAGGGCGATGGTTAGAATCAGTGAGTGAGTGAGTCCCAATGTAGGAAGCGGTTCTGAGTGAGCGAGTGAGTAGCACTGCAGGGCGCTGGTTTAGAATGAGTGAGTGAGTGAGTCCCACTGTAGGAAGTGGGTTAGAGTGAGCGAGTGAGTGCTACTGTAGGGCGCTGGTTAGAATGAGTGCGTGAGTGACTCCCACTGTAGGAAGCGGGTTAGAGCGAGTGAGTAAGTCCCACTGTAGGGCGCAGGTTACAGTGAGTGAGCGTATGAGTCCCACTGTAGGAAGCAGCTCAAAGTGAGTGAGTGAGTGAGTCCCACTGTAGGACGTGGGTTAGAGAGACTGAGTGAGTGAGTCCGACTGTAGGAAGCAGGTTAGAGTGAGTGAGTGAGTCCCACTGTAGGAAGCGGCTTAGAGTGAGTGAGTGAGTGAGTCCCACTGTAGGAAGCGAGTTAGAGTGAGTGAGTATGTCCCACTGTAGGAAACGGGTTAAAGTGAGTGAGTGAGTCCCAATGTAGGGCGCGGGATAGAGTGAGTGAGTAAGTCCCATTGTAGGGCGCAGGTTACAGTGAGTGAGTGTATGAGTCCCACTGTAGGAAGCGGCTCAAAGTGAGTGAGTGAGTGAGTCCCACTGTGGGAAGTGGGTTAGATGAGTGAGTGAGTGAGTCCCACTGTAGGAAACAGGATAGTGTGAGTGAGTGCTTCCCCCTGTCGAAAATGGGTTAGAGTGAGTGAGTCCCAATTTAGGGCGCGGGTTAGGGTGAGTGAGTGTGTCCCGCTGTAGGATGCAGGTTAGAGTGAGTGTGTGAGTGAGTCCCAATGTAAAAAGCGGGTTAGAGTGACTGAGTGAGTGAGACGCGCACTAGGGCGCTGGGTAGATTCAGTGTGCGAATGAGTCCCACTGTAGGAAGCGGCTTAGAGTGAGTGAGTGAGTGAGTCCCAGTGTAGGGCGTGTGTTAGAGTGAGTGAGTCGCACTGTAGGGCGATGGTTAGAATGAGTGAGTGAGTGAGTCCCAGTGTAGGGCGCGGGTTAGAGTGAGTGAGTATGTCCCACTGTAGGGCGCAGGATGCAGTGAGTGAGTGTATGAGTCCCACTGTAGGAAACGGTTGAAAGTGAGTGAGTGAGTGAGTCCCAGTGTAGGGCGCGGGTTAGAGTGAGTGACTGAGCAGCACTGTAGGGTGATGGTTAGAATGAGTGAATGAGTGAATCCCACGGTAGGAAGCGGGTTAGAGTAGTGTGTGTGTCCCACTGTAGGAAGCCGCTTAGATTGAGTGAGTGGGTGAGTCCCACTGTAGGAAGCGGCTTAGAGTGAGTGAGTGAGTGAGTCCCACTGTAGGAAGTGGGTTAGAGTGAGTGAGTGAGTGAGTCGCACTGTAGGGTGCTGGTTAGAATGAGTGAGTGAGTCCCACTGTAGGAAGTGGGTAAGAGTGAGTGAGTGAGTGAGTCCCACTGTAGGAAGCGGGTTAGAGTTGGTGAGTGAGTCCCACTGTAGGGCACAGTTTAGAGTGAGTGAGTGAGTGAGTGAGCCTCACTGTCGGAAGCGGCTCAGAGTGAGTGAGTGAGCCTCACTGTAGGAAGTGGGTTAGAGAGAGTGAGTGAGTCGCACTGTAGGGCGATGGTTAGAATCAGTGAGTGAGTGAGTCCCAATACAGGAAGCGGGTTTGAGTGAGCGAGTGAGTCGCACTGCAGGGCGCTGGTTTAGAATGAGTGAGTGAGTGAGTCCCACTGTAGGAAGTGGGTTAGAGTGAGTGAGTGAGTGAGCCGTACTGTAGGACGATGGTTAGAATCAGTGAGTGAGTGAGTCCCAATGTAGGAAGCGGGTTTGAGTGAGCGAGTGAGTGCCACTCTAGGGCCCTGGTTAGACTGAGTGACTGAGTGAGTCCCACTGTCGGAAGCGGGTTAGAGCGAGTGAGTAAGTCCCACTGTAGGGCGCAGGTTACAGTGAGTGAGTGTATGAGTCCCACTGTAGGAAGCAGCTCAAAGTGAGTGAGTGAGTGAGTCCCACTGTAGGACGTGGGTTAGAGAGACTGAGTGAGTGAGTCCGACTGTAGGAAGCGGGTTAGAGTGAGTGAGTGAGTCCCACTGTAGGAAACGGGTTAGAGTGAGTGAATCCCACTGTCGGAAGCGGGTCAGAGTGAGTGATTGAGTCCCAAGGTAGGAAGCAGCTTAGATTGAGTGAGTGAGTCGCACTGTAGGAAGCGGCTTAGAGTGAGCGAGTGAGTGAGTCCCAGTGTAGGGCGCGGGTTAGAGTGACTGAATGAGTCGCACTGTAGGGCGATGGTTAGAATGAGTGAGTGAATGAATCCCACTGTAGGAAGCGGGTTAGAGTAGTGAGTGTGTCCCATTGTAGGAAGCTGCTTAGAGTGAGTGAGTGAGTCGCACTGTAGGGCGCGGGATAGGTTGAGTGAGTGAGTGAGTCCCAGTGTAGGGCGCGGGATAGAGTGAGTGAGTAAGTCCCACTATAGGGCGCAGGTTACAGTGAGTGAGTGTATGAGTCCCACTGTAGGAAGCGGCTCAAAGTGAGTGAGTGAGTGAGTCCCACTGTGGGAAGTGGGTTAGATGAGTGAGTGAGTCCCACTGTAGGAAACAGGTTAGTGTGAGTGAGTGCTTCCCCGTGTCGAAAATGGTTAGAGTGAGTGAGTCCCAATTTCGGGCGCGGGTTAGGGTGAGTGAGTGTGTCCCGCTGTAGGATGCAGGTTAGAGTGAGTGTGTGAGTGAGTCCCAATGTAAAAAGCGGGTTAGAGTGACAGAGTGAGTGAGACGCGCACTAGGGCGCTGGGTAGATTCAGTGTGTGCATGAGTCCCACTATAGGAAGCGGGTTAGAGTGAGTGTTTGCATCCCACTGTAGGAAACAGGTTAGAGTGAGTGAATCCCACTATAGAAAGCGGGTCAGATTGAGTGAGTGAGTCGCACTGTAGGGCATGGTTTAGAGTGAGTGAGTGAATGAGTCCCAGTGTAGGGCGCGGGTTAGAGTGAGTGAATGAGTCGCACTGTAGGGCAATGGTTAGAAAGAGTGAGTGAGTGAATCCCACTGTAGGAAGCGGGTTAGAGTAGTGAGTGTGTCCCATTGTAGGAAGCTGCTTAGAGTGAGTGAGTGAGTGAGTGAGTCCCACTGTAGGAAGCAGGTTAGAGTTGGTGAGTGAGTCCCACTGTAGGGCACATTTTAGAGTGAGTGAGTGAGTGAGCCTCACTGTAGGAAGCATCTCAAAGTGAGTGAGTGAGTGAGTCCCACTGTAGGAAGAGGGTTAGAGAGAGTGAGTGAGTTGCACTGCAGGGCGATGGTTAGAATCAGTGAGTGAGTGAGTCGCACGGTAGGGTGCTGGTTAGAATGAGAGAGTGAGTCCCGCTGTCGGAAGCGAGTTAGAGTGAGCGAGTATGTCCCACTGTAGGAAGCGAGTTTGAGTGATTGAGTGAGTCCCAATGTAGGGCGCGGGATAGAATGAGTGAGTAAGTCCCACTGTAGGGCGCAGGTTACAGTGAGTGAGTGTATGAGTCCCACTGTAGGAAGCGGCTCAAAGTGAATGAGTGAGTGAGTCCCACTGTGGGAAGTGGGTTAGATGAGTGAGTAAGTGAGTCCCACTGTAGGAAACAGGTTAGAGTGAGTGAGTGCTTCCCCCTCTCGAAAATGGGTTAGAGTGAGTGAGTCCCAAATTAGGGCGCGGGTTAGGGTGAGTGAGTGTGTCCAGCTGTAGGATGCAGGTTAGAGAGTGTGTGTTAGTGAGTCCCAATGTAAAAAGCGGGTTAGAATGAGTGAGTGAGTGAGACGCGCAATAGGGCGCTGGGTAGATTCAGTGTGTGAATGAGTCCCACTATAGGAAGCGGGTTAGAGTGAGTGTTTGCGTCCCACTGTAGGAAACGGGTTAGAGTGAGTGAATCCCAGTGTAGGAAGCGGGTCAGAATGAGCGATTGAGCCCCACTGTAGGAAGCGGCTTAGAGTGAGTGAGTGAGTGAGTCCCAGTACAGGGCGCGGGTTAGAGTGAGTGAGTAAGTCCCACTGTAGGGCGCGGGTTAGAGTGAGTGAGTGAGTGAGTCCCAGTGATGGGCGCAGGTTAGAGTGAGTGACTGAGTCGCACTGTAGGGCGATGGTTAGAATGAGTGAGTGAGTGAATCCCACTGTAGGAAGCGGGTTAGAGCGAGTGAGTAAGTCCCACTGTAGGGCGCAGGTTACAGTGAGTGAGTGTATGAGTCCCACTGTAGGAAGCAGCTGAAAGTGAGTGAGTGAGTGAGTTCCACTGTAGGAAGTGGGTTAGAGTGAGTGAGTGAGTGAGTGAGCCGTACTGTAGGACGATGGTTAGAATCAGTGAGTGAGTGAGTCCCAATGTAGGAAGCGGGTTTGAGTGAGTGAGTGAGTGCCACTGTAGGGCACTGGTTAGAATGAGTGAGTGAGTGAGTCCCACTGTAGGAAGCGGGTTAGAGCGAGTGAGTAAGTCCCACTGTAGGGCGCATGTTACAGTGAGTGAGTGTATGAGTCCCACTGTAGGAAGTAGCTCAAAGTGAGTGAGTGAGTGAATCTCACTGTAGAAAGCGGGTTAGAATGAGTGAGTGAGTCCCACTGTCGGAAGCGAGTTAGAGTGAGTGAGTATGTCCACCTGTAGGAAACGGGTTAATGTGAGTGAGTGAGTCCCAATGTAGGGCGCAGGATAGAGTGAGTGAGTAAGTCCCACTGTAGGGCGCAGGTTACAGTGAGTGAGTGTATGAGTCCCACTGTAGGAAGCTGCTCAAAGTGAGTGAGTGAGTGAGTCCCACTGTGGGAAGTGGGTTAGATGAGTAAGTAAGTGAGTCCCACTGTAGGAAACAGGTTAGAGTGAGTGAGTGCTTCCCCCTGTCGAAAATGGGTTAGAGTGAGTGAGTCCCAATTTAGGGCGCGGGTTAGGGTGAGTGAGTGTGTCCTGCTGTAGGATGCAGGTTAGAGTGAGTGT
The DNA here is from genome assembly GCF_023634155.1 of Falco peregrinus. Taxonomy (NCBI): domain Eukaryota; kingdom Metazoa; phylum Chordata; class Aves; order Falconiformes; family Falconidae; genus Falco; species Falco peregrinus. The sequence goes on along the minus strand of NC_073743.1, from coordinate 273,231 downwards.
GTGAGTGAGTCCCAATGTAAAAAGCGGGTTAGAGTGGGTGAGTGAGTGAGACGCGCACTAGGGCGCTGGGTAGATTCAGTGTGTGAATGAGTCCAACTATAGGAAGCGGGTTAGAGTGAGTGTTTGCGTCCCACTGTAGGAAACGGGTTAGAGTGAGTGAATCCCACTGTAGGAAGCGGGTCAGAGTGAGAGATTGAGTCCCACTGTAGGAAGCGGCTTAGAGTGAGTGAGTGAGTGAGTCCCAGTGTAGGGCACGGGTTAGAGTGAGTGAGTAAGTCCCACTGTAGGGCGCAGGTTGCAGTGAGTGAGTGTATGAGTCCCACTGTAAGAAACGGTTCAAAGTGAGCGAGTGAGTGAGTCCCACTGTGGGATGTGGGTTTGAGTGACTAAATGAGTGAGTCCCACTGTAGGAAGCGGGTTAGAGTGAGTGAGTGAGTCCCACTGTAGGAAGCGGCTTAGAGTGAGTGAGTGAGTGAGTCCCAGTGTAGGGCGCGGGTTAGAGTGAGTGACTGAGTCGCACTGTAGGGCGATGGTTAGAATGAGTGAGTGAGTTAATCCCACTGTAGGAAGCGGGTTAGAGTAGTGAGTGTGTCCCATTGTAGGAAGCCGCTTAGAGTGAGTGAGTGGGTGAGTCCCACAGTAGGAAGTGGGTTAGAGTGAGTGAGTGAGTGAGTCCCACTGTAGGAAGCGGGTTAGAGTTGGTGAGTGAGTCCCACTGAGAGTGAGTGAGTGAGTGAGCCTCACTGTAGGAAGCGGCTCAGAGTGAGTGAGTGAGTCCCACTGTAGGAAGTGGGTTAGAGAGAGTGAGTGAGTCGCACTGTAGGGCGATGGTTAGAATCAGTGAGTGAGTGAGTCCCAATGTAGGAAGCGGGTTTGAGTGAGCGAGTGAGTCGCACTGCAGGGCGATGGTTAGAATCAGTGAGTGAGTGAGTCGCACGGTAGGGTGCTGGTTAGAATGAGTGAGTCAGTCCCACTGTCGGAAGCGAGTGTAGAGTGAGTGAGTATGTCCCACTGTAGGAAGCGGGTTTGAGTGAGTGAGTGAGTCCCAATGTAGGGCGCGGGATAGAGTGAGTGAGTAAGTCCCACTGTAGGGCGCAGGTTACAGTGAGTGAGTGTATGAGTCCCACTGTAGGAAGCGGCTCAAAGTGAGTGAGTGAGTGAGTCCCACTGTGGGAAGTGGGTTAGATGAGTAAGTAAGTGAGTCCCACTGTAGGAAACAGGTTTGAGTGAGTGAGTGCTTCCCCCTGTCGAAAATGGGTTAGAGTGAGTGAGTCCCAATTTAGGGCGCGGGGTAGTGTGAGTGAGTGTGTCCAGCTGTAGGATGCAGGTTAGAGAGTTTGTGTTAGTGAGTCCCAGTGTAAAAAGCGGGTTAGAGTGAGTGAGTGAGTGAGACGCGCACTAGGGCGCTGGGTAGATTCAGTGTGTGAATGAGTCCCACTATAGGAAGCGGGTTAGAGTGAGTGAATCCCACTGTAGGAAGCGGGTCAGAGTGAGTGATTGAGCCCCACTGTAGGAAGCGGCTTAGAGTGAGTGAGTGAGTGAGTCCCAGTGTAGGGCGCGGGTTAGAGTGAGTGAGTAAGTCCCACTGTAGGGCGCAGGTTGCAGTGAGTGAGTGTATGAGTCCCTCTGTAAGAAACGGTTCAAAGTGAGTGAGTGAGTGAGTCCCACTGTGGGATGTGGGTTTGAGTGACTAAGTGAGTGAGTCCCACTGTAGGAAAAGGCTTAGAGTGAGTGAGTGAGTCGCACTGAAGGGCGCGGGTTAGAGTGAGTGAGTGAGTGAGTCCCAGTGTCGGGCGCGGGTTAGAGTGAGTGACTGAGTCGCACTGTAGGGCGATGGTTAGAATGAGTGAGTGAGTGAATCCCACTGTAGGAAGCGGGTTAGAGTAGTGAGTGTGTCCCATTGTAGGAAGCTGCTTAGAGTGAGTGAGTGAGTCAATCCCACTGTAGGAAGCGGCTTAGAGTGAGTGAGTGAGTCAGTCAGTCCCACTGTAGGAAGTGGGTTAGAGTGAGTGAGTGAGTGAGTCGCACTGTAGGGTGCTGGTTAGAATGAGTGAGTGAGTCCCACTGTAGGAAGTGGGTAAGAGCGAGTGAGTGAGTGAGTCCCACTGTAGGAAGCGGGTTAGAGTTGGTGAGTGAGTCCCACTGTAGGGCACGAGTTTAGAGTGAGTGAGTGAGTGAGCCTCACTGTAGGAAGCGGCTCAGAGTGAGTGAGTGAGTCGCACTGTAGGAAGTGGGTTAGAGAGAGTGAGTGAGTCGCACTGTAGGGCGATGGTTAGAATCAGTGAGTGAGTGAGTCCCAATGTAGGAAGCGGGTTTGAGTGAGCGAGTGAGTTGCACTGCAGGGCGCTGGTTTAGAATGAGTGAGTGAGTGCGTCCCACTGTAGGAAGTGGGTTAGAGTGAGTGAGTGAGTGAGTGAGCCGAAATGTAGGACGATGGTTAGAATCAGTGAGTGAGTGAGTCCCAATGTAGGAAGCGGGTTTGAGTGAGAGAGTGAGTGCCACTGTAGGGCGCAGGTTACAGTGAGTGAGTGTATGAGTCCCACTGTAGGAAGCAGCTCAATGTGAGTGAGTGAGTGAGTCCCACTGTAGGGCGCAGGTTAGAGTGAGTGAGTGAGTCCCACTGTAGGACGTGGGTTAGAGTGAGTGAGTGAGTGAGTCCCACTGTAGGACGTGGGTTAGAGTGAGTGAGTGAGTCCCACTGTAGGACGTGGGTTAGAGTGAGTGAGTGAGTGAGTCCCACTGTAGAAAGCGGGTTAGAATGAGTGAGTGAGTCCCACTGTCGGAAGCGAGTTAGAGTGAGTGAGTGAGTCCCAATGTACGGCGCGGGATAGAGTGAGTGAGTAAGCCCCACTGTAGGGCGCAGGTTACAGTGAGTGAGTGTATGAGTCCCACTGTAGGAAGCGGCTCAAAGTGAGTGAGTGAGTGAGTCCCACTGTGGGAAGTGGGTTAGAGTGAGTGAGTGAGTGAGTCCCACTGTAGGAAACAGGTTGGAGTGAGTGAGTACTTCCCCCTGTCGAAAATGGGTTAGAGTGAGTGAGTCCCAATTTAGGGCGCGGGTTAGGGTGAGTGAGTGTGTCCCGCTGTAGGATGCAGGTTAGAGTGAGTGTGTGAGTGAGTCCCAATGTAAAAAGCGGGTTAGAGTGAGTGAGTGAGTGAGACGCGCACTAGGGCGCTGGGTAGATTCAGTGTGTGAATGAGTCCCACTATAGGAAGCGGGTTAGAGTGAGTGTTTGGGTCCCACTGTAGGAAACGGGTTAGAGTGAGTGAATCCCACTGTAGGAAGCGGGTCAGAGTGAGTGATTGAGTCCCACTGCAGGAAGCGGCTTAGAGTGAGTGAGTGAGTGAGTCGCACTGTAGGGCGATGGTTAGAATGAGTGAGTGAGTGAGTCCCACTGTAGGAAGCGGGTTAGAGTGAGTGAGTAAATCCCACTGTAGGGCGCAGGTTGCAGTGAGTGAGTGTATGAGTCCCACTGTAGGAAACGGTTCAAAGTGAGTGAGTGAGTGAGTCCCACTGTGGGATGTGGGTTTGAGTGACTAAGTGAGTGAGTCCCACTGTAGGAAGAGGGTTAGAGTGAGTGAGTGAGTCGCACTGTAGGGCACGGGTTAGATTGAGTGAGTGAGTGAGTCCCAGTGTAGGGCGCGGGTTAGAGTGAGTGACTGAGTCGCACTGTAGGGCGATGGTTAGAATGAGTGAGTGAGTGAATCCCACTGTAGGAAGCGGGTTAGAGTAGTGAGTGTGTCCCATTGTAGGAAGCTGCTTAGAGTGAGTGAGTGAGTGAGTCCCACTGTAGGAAGCGGCTTAGAGTGAGTGAGTGAGTGAGTCCCACAGTAGGAAGCGGGTTAGAGTGAGTGAGTGAGTCCCACTGTAGGGCACAGTTTAGAGTGAGTGAGTGAGTGAGCCTCACTGCAGGAAGCGGCTCAGAGTGAGTGAGTGAGTCGCACTGTAGGAAGTGGGTTAGAGAGAGTGTGCGAGTCGCACTGTAGGGCGATGGTTAGAATCAGTGAGTCAGTGAGTCCCAATGTAGGAAGCGGGTTTGAGTGAGCAAGTGAGTCGCACTGCAGGGCGATGGTTAGTATGAGTGAGTGAGTAAGTCCCACTGTCGGAAGCGGGTTAGAATGAGTGAGTGAGTCCCACTGTCGGAAGCGAATTTAGAGTGAGTGAGTATGTCCCACTGTAGGAAACGGGTTAAAGTGAGTGAGTGAGTCCCAATGTAGTGCGCGGGATAGAGTGAGTGAGTAAGTCCCACTGTAGGGCGCAGGTTACAGTGAGTGAGTGTATGAGTCCCACTGTAGGAAGCGGCTTAGAGTGAGTGTGTGAGTGAAGTCCCAATGTAAAAAGCGGGTTAGAGTGAGTGAGTGAGTCGCACAGTAGGAAGTGGGTTAGAGTGAGTGAGTGAGTGAATCGCACGGTAGGGTGCTGGTTAGAATGAGTGAGTGAGTCCCACTGTAGGAAGTGGGTAAGAGCGAGTGAGTGAGTGAGCCTCACTGTAGGAAGCAGCTCAGAGTGAGTGAGTGAGTCGCACTGTAGGAAGTGGGTTAGAGAGAGTGAGTGAGTCGCACTGTAGGGCGATGGTTAGAATCAGTGAGTGAGTGAGTCCCAATGTAGGAAGCGGATTTGAGTGAGCGAGTGAGTCGCACTGCAGGGCGATGGTTAGAATCAGTGAGTGAGTAAGTCCCACTGTAGGAAACGGGTTAAAGTGAGTGAGTGAGTCCCAACGTAGGGTGCAGGATAGAGTGAGTAAGTAAGTCCCACTGTAGGGCGCAGGTTGCAGTGAGTGAGTGATTGAGTCCCACTGTAGGAAGCGGCTCAAAGTGAGTGAGTGAGTGAGTCCCATTGTGGGAAATGGGTTAGATGAGTAAGTAAGTGAGTCCCACTGTAGGAAACAGGTTAGAGTGAGTGAGTGCTTCCCCCTGTCAAAAATGGGTTAGAGTGTGTGAGTCCCAATTTAGGGCGCGGGTTAGGGTGAGTGAGTGTATCCCGCTGTAGGATGCAGGTTAGAGTGAGTGTGTGAGTGAGTCCCAATGTAAAAAGCAGGTTAGAGTGAGTGAGTGAGTGAGACGCGCACAAGGGCGCTGGGTAGATTCAGTGTGTGAATGAGTCCCACTATAGGAAGCGGGTTAGAGTGAGTGTTTGCGTCCCACTGTAGGAAACGGGTTAGAGTGAGTGAATCCCACTGTAGGAAGCGGGTCAGAGTGAGAGATTGAGTCCCACTGTAAGAAACGGTTCAAAGTGAGTGAGTGAGTGAGTCCCACTGTGGGATGTGGGTTTGAGTGACTAAGTGAGTGAGTCCCACTGTAGGAAGCGGGTTAGAGTGAGTGAGTGAGTGAGTCCCAGTGTAGGGCACGGGTTAGAGTGAGTGACTGAGTCGCACTGTAGGGCGATGGTTAGAATGAGTGAGTGAGTGAATCCCACTGTAGGAAGCGGGTTAGAGTAGTGAGTGTGTCCCATGGTAGGAAGCTGCTTAGAGTTAGTGAGTGAGTCAGTCCAACTGAAGGAAGCGGCTTAGAGTGAGTGAGTGAGTCAGTCAGTCCCACTGTAGGAAGTGGGTAAGAGTGAGTGAGTGAGTGAGTCCCACTGTAGGAAGCGGGTTAGAGTTGGTGAGTGAGTCCCACTGTAGGGCACAGTTTAAAGTGAGTGAGTGAGTGAGCCTCACTGTAGGAAGCGGCTCAGAGTGAGTGAGTGAGTCGCACTGTAGGCAGTGGGTTAGAGAGAGTGAGTGAGTCGCACTGTAGGGTGATGGTTAGAATCAGTGAGTGAGTGAGTCCCAATGTAGGAAGCGGGTTTGAGTGAGCGAGTGAGTCGCACTGCAGGGCGCTGGTTTAGAATGAGTGAGTGAGTGAGTCCCACTGTAGGAAGTGGGTTAGAGTGAGTGAGTGAGTGAGTGAGCCGTACTGTAGGACGATGTTTAGAATCAGTGAGTGAGTGAGTCCCAATGTAGGAAGCGGGTTTGAGTGAGCGAGTGAGTGCCACTGTAGGGCGCTGGTTAGAATGAGTGAGTGAGTGAGTCCCACTGTAGGAAGCGGGTTAGAGCGAGTGAGTAAGTCCCACTGTAGGGCGCAGGTTACAGTGAGTGAGTGTATGAGTCCCACTGTAGGAAGCAGCTGAAAGTGAGTGAGTGAGTGAGTCCCACTGTAGGAAGTGGGTTAGAGTGAGTGAGTGAGTGAGTGAGCCGTACTGTAGGACGATGGTTAGAATCAGTGAGTGAGTGAGTCCCAATGTAGGAAGCGGGTTTGAGTGAGAGAGTGAGTGCCACTGTAGGGCACTGGTTAGAATGAGTGAGTGAGTGAGTCCCACTGTAGGAAGCAGGTTAGAGCGAGTGAGTAAGTCCCACTGTAGGGCGCAGGTTACAGTGAGTGAGTGTATGAGTCCCACTGTAGGAAGCGGCTCAAAGTGAGTGAGTGAGTGAGTCCCACTGTGGGAAGTGGGTTAGATGAGTAAGTAAGTGAGTCCCACTGTAGGAAACAGGTTAGAGTGAGTGAGTGCTTCCCCCTGTCGAAAATGGGTAAGAGTGAGTGAGTCCCAATTTAGGGCGCGGGTTAGGGTGAGTGAGTGTGTCCCGCTGTAGGATGGAGGTTAGAGTGATTGTGTGAGTGAGTCCCAATGTAAAAAGCGGGTTAGAGTGGGTGAGTGAGTGAGACGCGCACAAGGGCGCTGGGTAGATTCAGTGTGTGAATGAGTCCCACTATAGGAAGCGGGTTAGAGTGAGTGTTTGCGTCCCACTGTAGGAAACGGGTTAGAGTGAGTGAATCCCACTGTAGGAAGCGGGTCAGAGTGAGAGATTGAGTCCCACTGTAAGAAACGGTTCAAAGTGAGTGAGTGAGTGAGTCCCACTGTGGGATGTGGGTTTGAGTGACTAAGTGAGTGAGTCCCACTGTAGGAAGCGGGTTAGAGTGAGTGAGTGAGTGAGTCCCAGTGTAGGGCACGGGTTAGAGTGAGTGACTGAGTCGCACTGTAGGGCGATGGTTAGAATGAGTGAGTGAGTGAATCCCACTGTAGGAAGCGGGTTAGAGTAGTGAGTGTGTCCCATGGTAGGAAGCTGCTTAGAGTTAGTGAGTGAGTCAGTCCAACTGAAGGAAGCGGCTTAGAGTGAGTGAGTGAGTCAGTCAGTCCCACTGTAGGAAGTGGGTAAGAGTGAGTGAGTGAGTGAGTCCCACTGTAGGAAGCGGGTTAGAGTTGGTGAGTGAGTCCCACTGTAGGGCACAGTTTAAAGTGAGTGAGTGAGTGAGCCTCACTGTAGGAAGCGGCTCAGAGTGAGTGAGTGAGTCGCACTGTAGGCAGTGGGTTAGAGAGAGTGAGTGAGTCGCACTGTAGGGTGATGGTTAGAATCAGTGAGTGAGTGAGTCCCAATGTAGGAAGCGGGTTTGAGTGAGCGAGTGAGTCGCACTGCAGGGCGCTGGTTTAGAATGAGTGAGTGAGTGAGTCCCACTGTAGGAAGTGGGTTAGAGTGAGTGAGTGAGTGAGTGAGCCGTACTGTAGGACGATGTTTAGAATCAGTGAGTGAGTGAGTCCCAATGTAGGAAGCGGGTTTGAGTGAGCGAGTGAGTGCCACTGTAGGGCGCTGGTTAGAATGAGTGAGTGAGTGAGTCCCACTGTAGGAAGCGGGTTAGAGCGAGTGAGTAAGTCCCACTGTAGGGCGCAGGTTACAGTGAGTGAGTGTATGAGTCCCACTGTAGGAAGCAGCTGAAAGTGAGTGAGTGAGTGAGTCCCACTGTAGGAAGTGGGTTAGAGTGAGTGAGTGAGTGAGTGAGCCGTACTGTAGGACGATGGTTAGAATCAGTGAGTGAGTGAGTCCCAATGTAGGAAGCGGGTTTGAGTGAGAGAGTGAGTGCCACTGTAGGGCACTGGTTAGAATGAGTGAGTGAGTGAGTCCCACTGTAGGAAGCAGGTTAGAGCGAGTGAGTAAGTCCCACTGTAGGGCGCAGGTTACAGTGAGTGAGTGTATGAGTCCCACTGTAGGAAGCGGCTCAAAGTGAGTGAGTGAGTGAGTCCCACTGTGGGAAGTGGGTTAGATGAGTAAGTAAGTGAGTCCCACTGTAGGAAACAGGTTAGAGTGAGTGAGTGCTTCCCCCTGTCGAAAATGGGTAAGAGTGAGTGAGTCCCAATTTAGGGCGCGGGTTAGGGTGAGTGAGTGTGTCCCGCTGTAGGATGGAGGTTAGAGTGATTGTGTGAGTGAGTCCCAATGTAAAAAGCGGGTTAGAGTGGGTGAGTGAGTGAGACGCGCACTAGGGCGCTGGGTAGATTCAGTGTGTGAATGAGTCCCACTATAGGAAGCGGGTTAGAGTGAGTGTTTGCGTCCCACTGTAGGAAACGGTTTAGAGTGAGTGAATCCCACTGTCGGAAGCGGGTCAGAGTGAGTGATTGAGCCCCACTGTAGGAAGCGGCTTAGAGTGAGTGAGTGAGTGAGTCCCAGTGTAGGGCGCGGGTTAGAGTGAGTGAGTGAGTCGCACTGTAGGGCGATGGTTAGAATGAGTGAGTGAGTGAATCCCACTGTAGGAAGCGGGTTAGAGTAGTGAGTGTGTCCCATTGCAGGAAGCTGCTTAGAGTGAGTGAGTGAGTGAGTCGCACTGTAGGGCGATGGTTAGAATGAGTGAGTGAGTGAATCCCACTGTAGGAAGCGGGTTAGAGTAGTGAGTGTGTCCCATTGCAGGAAGCTGCTTAGAGTGAGTGAGTGAGTGAGTCCCAGTGTAGGGCGCAGGTTGCAGTGAGTGAGTAAGTCCCACTGTAGGGCGCAGGTTGCAGTGAGTGAGTGTATGAGTCCCACTGTAAGAAACGGTTCAAAGTGAGTGATTGAGTGAGTCCCACTGTGGGATGTGGGTTTGAGTGACTAAGTGAGTGAGTCCCACTGTAGGAAGCGGGTTAGAGTGAGTGAGTGAGTCGCACTGTAGGGCGCGGGTTAGAGTGAGTGAGTGAGTGAGTCCCAGTGTCGGGCGCGGGTTAGAGTGAGTGACTGAGTCGCACTGTAGGGCGATGGTTAGAATGAGTGAGTGAGTGAATCCCACTGTAGGAAGCGGGTTAGAGTAGTGAGTGTGTCCCATTGTAGGAAGCTGCTTAGAGTGAGTGAGTGAGTCAGTCCCACTGTAGAAAGCGGCTTAGAGTGAGTGAGTGAGTCAGTCAGTCCCACTGTAGGAAGTGGGTTAGAGTGAGTGAGTGAGTGAGTCGCACTGTAGGGTGCTGGTTAGAATGAGTGAGTGAGTCCCACTGTAGGAAGTGGGTAAGAGCGAGTGAGTGAGTGAGCCTCACTGTAGGAAGCGGCTCAGAGTGAGTGAGTGAGTCGCACTGTAGGAAGTGGGTTAGAGAGAGTGAGTGAGTCGCACTGTAGGGCGATGGTTAGAATCAGTGAGTGAGTGAGTCCCAATGTAGGAAGCGGGTTTGAGTGAGCGAGTGAGTGCCACTGTAGGGCGCAGGTTAGAATGAGTGAGTGAGTGAGTCCCACTGTAGGAAGTGGGTTAGAGCGAGTGAGTAAGTCCCACTGTAGGGCGCAGGTTACAGTGAGTGAGTGTATGAGTCCCACTGTAGGAAGCGGCTCAAAGTGAGGGAGTGAGTGAGTCCCACTGTGGGAAGTGGGTTAGAATGAGTGAGTAAGTGAGTCCCACTGTAGGACGTGGGTTAGAGTGAGTGAGTGAGTCCCACTTTAGGGCGCGGGTTAGAGTGAGTGAGTGAGTCCCACTGTCGGAAGCGAGTTAGAGTGAGTGAGTGAGTCCCAATGTACGGCGCGGGATAGAGTGAGTGAGTAAGCCCCACTGTAGGGCGCAGGTTACAGTGAGTGAGTGTATGAGTCCCACTGTAGGAAGCGGCTCAAAGTGAGCGAGTGAGTGAGTCTCACTGTGGGAAGTGGGTTAGAGTGAGTGAGTACTTCCCCCTGTCGAAAATGGGTAAGAGTGAGTGAGTCCCAATTTAGGGCGCGGGTTAGGGTGAGTGAGTGTGTCCCGCTGTAGGATGCAGGTTAGAGTGATTGTGTGAGTGAGTTCCAATGTAAAAAGCGGGTTAGAGTGGGTGAGTGAGTGAGACGCGCACTAGGGCGCTGGGTAGATTCAGTGTGTGAATGAGTCCCACTATAGGAAGCGGGTTAGAGTGAGTGTTTGCGTCCCACTGTAGGAAACGGTTTAGAGTGAGTGAATCCCACTGTCGGAAGCGGGTCAGAGTGAGTGATTGAGCCCCACTGTAGGAAGCGGCTTAGAGTGAGTGAGTGAGTGAGTCCCAGTGTAGGGCGCGGGTTTGAGTGAGTGACTGAGTCGCACTGTAGGGCGATGGTTAGAATGAGTGAGTGAGTGAATCCCACTGTAGGAAGCGGGTTAGAGTAGTGAGTGTGTCCCATTGCAGGAAGCTGCTTAGAGTGAGTGAGTGAGTGAGTCCCAGTGTAGGGCGCAGGTTGCAGTGAGTGAGTAAGTCCCACTGTAGGGCGCAGGTTGCAGTGAGTGAGTGTATGAGTCCCACTGTAAGAAACGGTTCAAAGTGAGTGAGTGAGTGAGTCCCACTGTGGGATGTGGGTTTGAGTGACTAAGTGAGTGAGTCCCACTGTAGGAAGCGGGTTAGAGTGAGTGAGTGAGTCGCACTGTAGGGCGCGGGTTAGAGTGAGTGAGTGAGTGAGTCCCAGTGTCGGGCGCGGGTTAGAGTGAGTGACTGAGTCGCACTGTAGGGCGATGGTTAGAATGAGTGAGTGAGTGAATCCCACTGTAGGAAGCGGGTTAGAGTAGTGAGTGTGTCCCATTGTAGGAAGCTGCTTAGAGTGAGTGAGTGAGTCAGTCCCACTGTAGAAAGCGGCTTAGAGTGAGTGAGTGAGTCAGTCAGTCCCACTGTAGGAAGCGGGTTAGAGTTGGTGAGTGAGTCCCACTGTAGGGCACAGTTTAAAGTGAGTGAGTGAGTGAGCCTCACTGTAGGAAGCGGCTCAGAGTGAGTGAGTGAGTCGCACTGTAGGAAGTGGGTTAGAGAGAGTGAGTGAGTCGCACTGTAGGGTGATGGTTAGAATCAGTGAGTGAGTGAGTCCCAATGTAGGAAGCGGGTTTGAGTGAGCGAGTGAGTCGCACTGCAGGGCGCTGGTTTAGAATGAGTGAGTGAGTGAGTCCCACTGTAGGAAGTGGGTTAGAGTGAGTGAGTGAGTGAGTGAGCCGTACTGTAGGACGATGTTTAGAATCAGTGAGTGAGTGAGTCCCAATGTAGGAAGCGGGTTTGAGTGAGCGAGTGAGTGCCACTGTAGGGCGCTGGTTAGAATGAGTGAGTGAGTGAGTCCCACTGTAGGAAGCGGGTTAGAGCGAGTGAGTAAGTCCCACTGTAGGGCGCAGGTTACAGTGAGTGAGTGTATGAGTCCCACTGTAGGAAGCAGCTGAAAGTGAGTGAGTGAGTGAGTCCCACTGTAGGAAGTGGGTTAGAGTGAGTGAGTGAGTGAGTGAGCCGTACTGTAGGACGATGGTTAGAATCAGTGAGTGAGTGAGTCCCAATGTAGGAAGCGGGTTTGAGTGAGAGAGTGAGTGCCACTGTAGGGCACTGGTTAGAATGAGTGAGTGAGTGAGTCCCACTGTAGGAAGCGGGTTAGAGCGAGTGAGTAAGTCCCACTGTAGGGCGCAGGTTACAGTGAGTGAGTGTATGAGTCCCACTGTAGGAAGCGGCTCAAAGTGAGTGAGTGAGTGAGTCCCACTGTGGGAAGTGGGTTAGATGAGTAAGTAAGTGAGTCCCACTGTAGGAAACAGGTTAGAGTGAGTGAGTGCTTCCCCCTGTCGAAAATGGGTAAGAGTGAGTGAGTCCCAATTTAGGGCGCGGGTTAGGGTGAGTGAGTGTGTCCCGCTGTAGGATGGAGGTTAGAGTGATTGTGTGAGTGAGTCCCAATGTAAAAAGCGGGTTAGAGTGGGTGAGTGAGTGAGACGCGCACTAGGGCGCTGGGTAGATTCAGTGTGTGAATGAGTCCCACTATAGGAAGCGGGTTAGAGTGAGTGTTTGCGTCCCACTGTAGGAAACGGTTTAGAGTGAGTGAATCCCACTGTCGGAAGCGGGTCAGAGTGAGTGATTGAGCCCCACTGTAGGAAGCGGCTTAGAGTGAGTGAGTGAGTGAGTCCCAGTGTAGGGCGCGGGTTAGAGTGAGTGAGTGAGTCGCACTGTAGGGCGATGGTTAGAATGAGTGAGTGAGTGAATCCCACTGTAGGAAGCGGGTTAGAGTAGTGAGTGTGTCCCATTGCAGGAAGCTGCTTAGAGTGAGTGAGTGAGTGAGTCCCAGTGTAGGGCGCAGGTTGCAGTGAGTGAGTAAGTCCCACTGTAGGGCGCAGGTTGCAGTGAGTGAGTGTATGAGTCCCACTGTAAGAAACGGTTCAAAGTGAGTGAGTGAGTGAGTCCCACTGTGGGATGTGGGTTTGAGTGACTAAGTGAGTGAGTCCCACTGTAGGAAGCGGGTTAGAGTGAGTGAGTGAGTCGCACTGTAGGGCGCGGGTTAGAGTGAGTGAGTGAGTGAGTCCCAGTGTCGGGCGCGGGTTAGAGTGAGTGACTGAGTCGCACTGTAGGGCGATGGTTAGAATGAGTGAGTGAGTGAATCCCACTGTAGGAAGTGGGTTAGAGTAGTGAGTGTGTCCCATTGTAGGAAGCTGCTTAGAGTGAGTGAGTGAGTCAGTCCCACTGTAGAAAGCGGCTTAGAGTGAGTGAGTGAGTCAGTCAGTCCCACTGTAGGAAGTGGGTTAGAGTGAGTGAGTGAGTGAGTCGCACTGTAGGGTGCTGGTTAGAATGAGTGAGTGAGTCCCACTGTAGGAAGTGGGTAAGAGCGAGTGAGTGAGTGAGCCTCACTGTAGGAAGCGGCTCAGAGTGAGTGAGTGAGTCGCACTGTAGGAAGTGGGTTAGAGAGAGTGAGTGAGTCGCACTGTAGGGCGATGGTTAGAATCAGTGAGTGAGTGAGTCCCAATGTAGGAAGCGGGTTTGAGTGAGCGAGTGAGTGCCACTGTAGGGCGCAGGTTAGAATGAGTGAGTGAGTGAGTCCCACTGTAGGAAGTGGGTTAGAGCGAGTGAGTAAGTCCCACTGTAGGGCGCAGGTTACAGTGAGTGAGTGTATGAGTCCCACTGTAGGAAGCGGCTCAAAGTGAGGGAGTGAGTGAGTCCCACTGTGGGAAGTGGGTTAGAATGAGTGAGTAAGTGAGTCCCACTGTAGGACGTGGGTTAGAGTGAGTGAGTGAGTCCCACTTTAGGGCGCGGGTTAGAGTGAGTGAGTGAGTCCCACTGTCGGAAGCGAGTTAGAGTGAGTGAGTGAGTCCCAATGTACGGCGCGGGATAGAGTGAGTGAGTAAGCCCCACTGTAGGGCGCAGGTTACAGTGAGTGAGTGTATGAGTCCCACTGTAGGAAGCGGCTCAAAGTGAGCGAGTGAGTGAGTCTCACTGTGGGAAGTGGGTTAGAGTGAGTGAGTACTTCCCCCTGTCGAAAATGGGTAAGAGTGAGTGAGTCCCAATTTAGGGCGCGGGTTAGGGTGAGTGAGTGTGTCCCGCTGTAGGATGCAGGTTAGAGTGATTGTGTGAGTGAGTTCCAATGTAAAAAGCGGGTTAGAGTGAGTGAGTGAGTGAGACGCGCACTAGGGCGCTGGGTAGATTCAGTGTGTGAATGAGTCCCACTATAGGAAGCGGGTTAGAGTGAGTGTTTGCGTCCCACTGTAGGAAACGGTTTAGAGTGAGTGAATCCCACTGTCGGAAGCGGGTCAGAGTGAGTGATTGAGCCCCACTGTAGGAAGCGGCTTAGAGTGAGTGAGTGAGTGAGTCCCAGTGTAGGGCGCGGGTTAGAGTGAGTGAGTGAGTCGCACTGTAGGGCGATGGTTAGAATGAGTGAGTGAGTGAATCCCACTGTAGGAAGCGGGTTAGAGTAGTGAGTGTGTCCCATTGCAGGAAGCTGCTTAGAGTGAGTGAGTGAGTGAGTCCCAGTGTAGGGCGCAGGTTGCAGTGAGTGAGTAAGTCCCACTGTAGGGCGCAGGTTGCAGTGAGTGAGTGTATGAGTCCCACTGTAAGAAACGGTTCAAAGTGAGTGAGTGAGTGAGTCCCACTGTGGGATGTGGGTTTGAGTGACTAAGTGAGTGAGTCCCACTGTAGGAAGCGGGTTAGAGTGAGTGAGTGAGTCGCACTGTAGGGCGCGGGTTAGAGTGAGTGAGTGAGTGAGTCCCAGTGTCGGGCGCGGGTTAGAGTGAGTGACTGAGTCGCACTGTAGGGCGATGGTTAGAATGAGTGAGTGAGTGAATCCCACTGTAGGAAGCGGGTTAGAGTAGTGAGTGTGTCCCATTGTAGGAAGCTGCTTAGAGTGAGTGAGTGAGTCAGTCCCACTGTAGAAAGCGGCTTAGAGTGAGTGAGTGAGTCAGTCAGTCCCACTGTAGGAAGTGGGTTAGAGTGAGTGAGTGAGTGAGTCGCACTGTAGGGTGCTGGTTAGAATGAGTGAGTGAGTCCCACTGTAGGAAGTGGGTAAGAGCGAGTGAGTGAGTGAGCCTCACTGTAGGAAGCGGCTCAGAGTGAGTGAGTGAGTCGCACTGTAGGAAGTGGGTTAGAGAGAGTGAGTGAGTCGCACTGTAGGGCGATGGTTAGAATCAGTGAGTGAGTGAGTCCCAATGTAGGAAGCGGGTTTGAGTGAGCGAGTGAGTGCCACTGTAGGGCGCAGGTTAGAATGAGTGAGTGAGTGAGTCCCACTGTAGGAAGTGGGTTAGAGCGAGTGAGTAAGTCCCACTGTAGGGCGCAAATTACAGTGAGTGAGTGTATGAGTCCCACTGTAGGAAGCGGCTCAAAGTGAGGGAGTGAGTGAGTCCCACTGTGGGAAGTGGGTTAGAATGAGTGAGTAAGTGAGTCCCACTGTAGGACGTGGGTTAGAGTGAGTGAGTGAGTCCCACTTTAGGGCGCGGGTTAGAGTGAGTGAGTGAGTGAGTCCCACTGTAGAAAGCGGGTTAGAATGAGTGAGTGAGTCCCACTGTCGGAAGCGAGTTAGAGTGAGTGAGTGAGTCCCAATGTACGGCGCGGGATAGAGTGAGTGAGTAAGCCCCACTGTAGGGCGCAGGTTACAGTGAGTGAGTGTATGAGTCCCACTGTAGGAAGCGGCTCTAAAGTGAGCGAGTGAGTGAGTCTCACTGTGGGAAGTGGGTTAGAGTGAGTGAGTAAGTGAGTCCCACTGTAGGAAACAGGTTGGAGTGAGTGAGTACTTCCCCCTGTCGAAAATGGGTAAGAGTGAGTGAGTCCCAATTTAGGGCGCGGGTTAGGGTGAGTGAGTGTGTCCCGCTGTAGGATGCAGGTTAGAGTGATTGTGTGAGTGAGTCCCAATGTAAAAAGCGGGTTAGAGTGGGTGAGTGAGTGAGACGCGCACTAGGGTGCTGGGTAGATTCAGTGTGTGAATGAGTCCCACTATAGGAAGCGGGTTAGAGTGAGTGTTTGCGTCCCACTGTAGGAAACGGTTTAGAGTGAGTGAATCCCACTGTCGGAAGCGGGTCAGAGTGAGTGATTGAGCCCCACTGTAGGAAGCGGCTTAGAGTGAGTGAGTGAGTGAGTCGCACTGTAGGGCGATGGTTAGAATGAGTGAGTGAGTGAGTCCCACTGTGGGATGTGGGTTTGAGTGACTAAGTGAGTGCGTCCCACTGTAGGGCGCGGGTTAGATTGAGTGAGTGAGTGAGTCCCAGTGTAGGGCGCGGGTTAGAGTGAGTGACTGAGTCGCACTGTAGGGCGATGGTTAGAATGAGTGAGTGAGTGAATCCCACTGTAGAAAGCGGGTTAGAGTAGTGAGTGTGTCCCATTGTAGGAAGCTGCTTAGAGTGAGTGAGTGAGTGAGTCCCACTGTAGGAAGCGGCTTAGAGTGAGTGAGTGAGTGAGTCCCACAGTAGGAAGTGGGTTAGAGTGAGTGAGTGAGTGAGTCGCACTGTAGGGTGCTGGTTAGAATGAGTGAGTGAGTCCCACTGTAGGAAGTGGGTAAGAGTGAGTGAGTGACTGAGTCCCACTGTAGGAAGCGGGTTAGAGTGAGTGAGTGAGTCCCACTGTAGGGCACAGTTTAGAGTGAGTGAGTGAGTGAGCCTCACTGCAGGAAGCGGCTCAGAGTGAGTGAGTGAGTCGCACTGTAGGAAGTGGGTTAGAGAGAGTGTGTGAGTCGCACTGTAGGGCGATGGTTAGAATCAGTGAGTCAGTGAGTCCCAATGTAGGAAGCGGGTTTGAGTGAGCGAGTGAGTGAGTCGCACTGTCGGAAGCGAATTTAGAGTGAGTGAGTATGTCCCACTGTAGGAAACGGGTTTGAGTGAGTGAGTGAGTCCCAATGTAGGGCGCGGGATAGAGTGAGTGAGTAAGTGCCACTGCTGGGCGCAGGTTACAGTGAGTGAGTGTATGAGTCCCACTGTAGGAAGCGGCTCAAAGTGAGGGAGTGAGTGAGTCCCACTGTGGGAAGTGGGTTAGAGTGAGTGAGTAAGTGAGTCCCACTGTAGGAAGCAGCTCAAAGTGAGTGAGTGAGTGAGTCCCACTGTAGGACGTGGGTTCGAGAGACTGAGTGTGTGAGTCCGACTGTAGGAAGCGGGTTAGAGTGAGTGAGCGAAACCCACTTTAGGGCGCGGGATAGAGTGAGTGAGTGAGTGAGTCCCACTGTAGGAAGCGGGTTAGAGTGAGTGAGTGAGTGAGTCCCACCGTAGGAAGCGAGTTAGAGCGAGTGAGTATGTCCCATGTAGGAAACGGGTTAAAGTGAGTGAGTGAGTCCCACTGTAGGGCGCGGGATAGAGTGAGTGAGTAAGTCCCACTGTAGGGCGCAGGTTACAGTGAGTGAGTGTATGAGTCCCACTGTAGGAAGCGGCTCAAAGTGAGTGAGTGAGTGAGTCCCACTGTGGGAAGTGGGTTAGATGAGTGAGTGAGTGAGTCCCACTGTAGGAAACAGGTTGGAGTGAGTGAGTGCTTCCCCCTGTCGAAAATGGGTTAGAGTGAGTGAGTCCCAATTTAGGGCGCGGGTTAGGGTGAGTGAGTGTGTCCCGCTGTAGGATGCAGGTTAGAGTGAGTGTGTGAGTGAGTCCCAATGTAAAAAGCGGGTTAGAGTGAGTGAGTGAGTGAGACGCGCACTAGGGCGCTGGGTAGATTCAGTGTGTGAATGAGTCCCACTATAGGAAGCGGGTTAGAGTGAGTGTTTGCGTCCCACTGTAGGAAACGGGTTAGAGTGAGTGAATCCCACTGTAGGAAGCAGGTCAGAGTGAGAGATTGAGTCCCACTGTAGGAAGCGGCATAGAGTGAGTGAGTGAGTGAGTCCCAGTGTAGGGCGCGGGTTAGAGTGAGTGAGTAAGTCCCACTGTAGGGCGCAGGTTGCAGTGAGTGAGTGTATGAGTCCCACTGTAAGAAACGGTTCAAAGTGAGTGAGTGAGTGAGTCCCACTGTGGGATGTGGGTTTGAGTGACTAAGTGAGTGAGTCCCACTGTAGGAAGCGGGTTAGAGTGAGTGAGTGAGTCCCACTGTAGGAAGCGGCTTAGAGTGAGTGAGTGAGTGAGTCCCAGTGTAGGGCGCGGGTTAGAGTGAGTGACTGAGTCGCACTGTAGGGCGATGGTTAGAATGAGTGAGTGAATCCCACTGTAGGAAGCGGGTTAGAGTAGTGAGTGTGTCCCATTGTAGGAAGCTGCTTAGAGTGAGCGAGTGAGTGAGTCCCACTGTAGGAAGCGGCTTAGAGTGAGTGAGTGAGTGAGTCCCACCGTAGGAAGTGGCTAAGAGTGAGTGAGTGACTGAGTCCCACTGTAGGAAGCGGGTTAGAGTGAGTGAGTGAGTGAGTCCCACTGTAGGGCACAGTTTAGAGTGAGTGAGTGAGTGAGCCTCACTGTAGGAAGCGGCTCAGAGTGAGTGAGTGAGTCGAACTGTAGGGCGCTGGTTAGAATCAGTGAGTGAGTGAGTCCCAATGTAGGAAGCGGGTTTGAGTGAGCGAGTGAGTCGCACTGCAGGGCGCTGGTTTAGAAGGAGTGAGTGAGTGTGTCCTGCTGTAGGATGCAGGTTAGAGTGAGTGTGTGAGTGAGTCCCAATGTAAAAAGCGGGTTAGAGTGAGTGAGTGAGTGAGACGCGCACTAGGGCGCTGGGTAGATTCAGTGTGTGAATGAGTCCCACTATAGGAAGCGGGTTAGAGTGAGTGTTTGCGTCCCACTGTAGGAAACGGGTTAGAGTGAGTGAATCCCACTGTCGGAAGCGGGTCAGAGTGAGTGATTGAGTCCCAAGGTAGGAAGCGGCTTAGAGTGAGTGAGTGAGTCGCACTGTAGGAAGCGGCTATAGAGTGAGTGAGTGAGTGAGTCCCAGTGTAGGGCGCGGGTTAGAGTAAGTGACTGAGTCGCACTGTAGGGCGATGGTTAGAATGAGTGAGTGAGTGAATCCCACTGTAGGAAGTGGGTTAGAGTAGTGAGTGTGTCCCATTGTAGGAAGCTGCTTAGAGTGAGTGAGTGAGTGAGTCCCACTGTAGGAAGTGGGTAAGAGTGAGTGAGTGAGTGAGTCCCACTGTAGGAAGCGGGTTAGATTGAGTGAATCCCACTGTAGGAAGCGGGTTAGAGTGAGTGAGTGAGTGAGTCCCACTGTAGGAAACGAGTTAGATTGAGTGAATCCCACTGTAGGAAGCGGGTTAGAGTGAGTGAGTGAGTCCCACTGTAGGGCACAGTTTAGAGTGAGAGAGTGAGTGAGCCTCACTGTAGGAAGCGGCTCAGAGTGAGTGAGTGAGTCGAACTGTAGGGCGCTGGTTAGAATCAGTGAGTGAGTGAGTCCCAATGTAGGAAGCGGGTTTGAGTGAGCGAGTGAGTCGCACTGCAGGGCGCTGGTTTAGAATGAGTGAGTGAGTGTGTCCCGCTGTAGGATGCAGGATAGAGTGAGTGTGTGAGTGAGTCCCAATGTAAAAAGCGGGTTAGAGTGAGTGAGTGAGTGAGACGCGCACTAGGGCGCTGGGTAGATTCAGTGTGTAAATGAGTCCCACGATAGGAAGCGGGTTAGAGTGAGTGTTTGCGTCCCACTGTAGGAAACGAGTTAGATTGAGTGAATCCCACTGTCGGAAGCGGGTCAGAGTGAGTGATTGAGTCCCACTGTAGGAAGCGGCTTAGAGTGAGTGAGTGAGTCGCACTGTAGTAAGCGGCTTAGAGTGAGTGAGTGAGTGAGTCCCAGTGTAGCGCGCGGGTTAGAGTAAGTGAATGAGTCGCACTGTAGGGCGATGGTTAGAATGAGTGAGTGAGTGAATCCCACTGTAGGAAGCGGGTTAGAGTAGTGAGTGTGTCCCATTGTAGGAAGCTGCTTAGAGTGAGTGAGTGAGTGAGTCCCACTGTAGGAAGTGGGTAAGAGTGAGTGAGTGTGTCCCATTGTAGGAAGCTGCTTAGAGTGAGTGAGTGAGTGAGTCCCACTGTAGGAAGTGGGTAAGAGTGAGTGAGTGAGTGAATCCCACTGTAGGAAGCGGGTTAGAGTTGGTGAGTGAGTCCCACTGTAGGGCACAGTTTAGAGTGAGTGAGTGAGCGAGCCTCACAGTAGGAAGCGGCTCAGAGTGAGTGAGTGAGCCGCACTGTAGGAAGTGGGTTAGAGAGAGTGAGTGAGTCGCACTGTAGGGCGATGGTTAGAATCAGTGAGTGAGTGAGTCCCAATGTAGGAAGCGGGTTTGAGTGAGCGAGTGAGTGCCACTGTAGGGCGCTGGTTAGAATGAGTGAGTGAGTGAGTCCCACTGTAGGAAGCGGGTTAGAGCGAGTGAGTAAGTCCCACTGTAGGGCGCAGGTTACAGTGAGTGTGAGTCCCACTGTAGGAAGCAGCTCAAAGTGAGTGAGTGAGTGAGTCCCACTGTAGGACGTGGGTTAGAGAGACTGAGTGAGTGAGTCCGACTGTAGGAAGCGGGTTAGAGTGAGTGAGTGAATCCCACTTTAGGGCGCGGGTTAGAGTGAGTGAGAGAGTGAGTCCCACTGTAGGAAGCGGGTTAGAATGAGTGAGTGAGTCCCACTGTCGGAAGCGAGCTAGAGCGAGTGAGTATGTCCCATGTAGGAAATGGGTTAAAGTGAGTGAGTGAGTCCCAGTGTAGGGCGCGGGATAGAGTGAGTGAGTGTATGAGTCCCAATGTAGGAAGCGGCTCAAAGTGAGTGAGTGAGTGAGTCCCACTGTAGGGCGCAGGTTACAGTGAGTGAGTGTATGAGTCCCAATGTAGGAAGCGGCTCAAAGTGAGTGAGTGAGTGAGTCCCACTGTGGGAAGTGGGTTAGATGAGTGAGTGAGTGAGTCCCACTGTAGGAAACAGGTTAGTGTGAGTGAGTGCTTCCCCCTGTCAAAAATGGGTTAGAGTGAGTGAGTCCCAATTTAGGGCGCGGGTTAGGGTGAGTGAGTGTGTCCCGCTGTAGGATGCAGGTTAGAGTGAGTGTGTGAGTGAGTCCCAATATAAAAAGCGGGTTAGAGTGAGTGAGTGAGTGAGACGCGCACTAGGGCGCTGGGTAGATTCAGTGTGTGAATGAGTCCCACTATAGGAAGCGGGTTAGAGTGAGTGTTTGCGTCCCACTGTAGGAAACGAGTTAGATTGAGTGAATCCCACTGTAGGAAGCGGGTTAGAGTGAGTGAGTGAGTCCCACTGTAGGGCACAGTTTAGAGTGAGAGAGTGAGTGAGCCTCACTGTAGGAAGCGGCTCAGAGTGAGTGAGTGAGTCGAACTGTAGGGCGCTGGTTAGAATCAGTGAGTGAGTGAGTCCCAATGTAGGAAGCGGGTTTGAGTGAGCGAGTGAGTCGCACTGCAGGGTGCTGGTTTAGAATGAGTGAGTGAGTGTGTCCCGCTGTAGGATGCAGGATAGAGTGAGTGTGTGAGTGAGTCCCAATGTAAAAAGCGGGTTAGAGTGAGTGAGTGAGTGAGACGCACACTAGGGCGCTGGGTAGATTCAGTGTGTGAATGAGTCCCACGATAGGAAGCGGGTTAGAGTGAGTGTTTGCGTCCCACTGTAGGAAACGAGTTAGATTGAGTGAATCCCACTGTCGGAAGCGGGTCAGAGTGAGTGATTGAGTCCCACTGTAGGAAGCGGCTTAGAGTGAGTGAGTGAGTCGCACTGTAGGAAGCGGCTTAGAGTGAGTGAGTGAGTGAGTCCCAGTGTAGGGCGCGGGTTAGAGTAAGTGAATGAGTCGCACTGTAGGGCGATGGTTAGAATGAGTGAGTGAGTGAATCCCACTGTAGGAAGCGGGTTAGAGTAGTGAGTGTGTCCCATTGTAGGAAGCTGCTTAGAGTGAGTGAGTGAGTGAATCCCACTGTAGGAAGCGGCTTAGAATGAGTGAGTGAGTGAGTGAGTCCCACTGTAGGAAGTGGGTAAGAGTGAGTGAGTGAGTGAGTGAGTCCCACTGTAGGAAGCGGGTTAGAGTTGGTGAGTGAGTCCCACTGTAGGGCACAGTTTAGAGTGAGTGAGTGAGTGAGCCTCACTGTAGGAAGCGGCTCAGAGTGAGTGAGTGAGCCGCACTGTAGGAAGTGGGATAGAGAGAGTGAGTGAGTCGCACTGTAGGGCGATGGTTAGAATCAGTGAGTGAGTGAGTCCCAATGTAGGAAGCGGGTTTGAGTGAGCGAGTGAGTGCCACTGTAGGGCGCTGGTTAGAATGAGTGAGTGAGTGAGTCCCACTGTAGGAAGCGGGTTAGAGCGAGTGAGTAAGTCCCACTGTAGGGCGCAGGTTACAGTGAGTGTGAGTCCCACTGTAGGAAGCAGCTCAAAGTGAGTGAGTGAGTGAGTCCCACTGTAGAACGTGGGTTAGAGAGACTGAGTGAGTGAGTCCGACTGTAGGAAGCGGGTTAGAGTGAGTGAGTGAATCCCACTTTAGGGCGTGGGTTAGAGTGAGTGAGTGAGTGAGTCCCACTGTATGAAGCGGGTTAGAATGAGTGAGTGAGTCCCACTGTCGGAAGCGAGCTAGAGCGAGTGAGTATGTCCCATGTAGGAAACGGGTTAAAGTGAGTGAGTGAGTCCCACTGTAGGGCGCGGGATAGAGTGAGTGAGTAAGTCCCACTGTAGGGCGCAGGTTACAGTGAGTGAGTGTATGAGTCCCAATGTAGGAAGCGTCTCAAAGTGAGTGAGTGAGTGAGTCCCACTGTGGGAAGTGGGTTAGATGAGTGAGTGAGTGAGTCCCACTGTAGGAAACAGGTTAGTGTGAGTGAGTGCTTCCCCCTGTCAAAAATGGGTTAGAGTGAGTGAGTCCCAATTTAGGGCGCTGGTTAGGGTGAGTGAGTGTATCCCGCTGTAGGATGCAGGTTAGAGTGAGTGTGTGAGTGAGTCCCAATGTAAAAAGCGGGTTAGAGTGAGTGAGTGAGTGAGACGCGCACTAGGGCGCTGGGTAGTTTCAGTGTGTGAATGAGTCCCACTATAGGAAGCGGGTTAGAGTGAGTGTTTGCGTCCCACTGTAGGAAACGAGTTAGATTGAGTGAATCCCACTGTAGGAAGCGGGTTAGAGTGAGTGAGTGAGTCCCACTGTAGGGCACAGTTTAGAGTGAGTGAGTGAGTGAGCCTCACTGTAGGAAGTGGCTCAGAGTGAGTGAGTGAGTCGAACTGTAGGGCGCTGGTTAGAATCAGTGAGTGAGTGAGTCCCAATGTAGGAAGCGGGTTTGAGTGAGCGAGTGAGTCGCACTGCAGGGCGCTGGTTTAGAATGAGTGAGTGAGTGTGTCCAGCTGTAGGATGCAGGTTAGAGTGAGTGTGTGAGTGAGTCCCAATGTAAAAAGCGGGCTAGAGTGAGTGAGTGAGTGAGACGCGCACTAGGGCGCTGGGTAGATTCAGTGTGTGAATGAGTCCCACTATAGGAAGCGGGTTAGAGTGAGTGTTTGCGTCCCACTGTAGGAAACGAGTTAGATTGAGGGAATCCCACTGTCGGAAGCGGGTCAGAGTGAGTGATTGAGTCCCACTGTAGGAAGCGGCTTAGAGTGAGTGAGTGAGTCGCACTGTAGGAAGCGGCTTAGAGTGAGTGAGTGAGTGAGTCCCACTGTGGGAAGTGGGTTAGATGAGTGAGTGAGTGAGTCCCACTGTAGGAAACAGGTTAGTGTGAGTGAGTGCTTCCCCCTGTCAAAAATGGGTTAGAGTGAGTGAGTCCCAATTTAGGGCGCTGGTTAGGGTGAGTGAGTGTATCCCGCTGTAGGATGCAGGTTAGAGTGAGTGTGTGAGTGAGTCCCAATGTAAAAAGCGGGTTAGAGTGAGTGAGTGAGTGAGACGCGCACTAGGGCGCTGGGTAGATTCAGTGTGTGAATGAGTCCCACTATAGGAAGCGGGTTAGAGTGAGTGTTTGCGTCCCACTGTAGGAAACGAGTTAGATTGAGTGAATCCCACTGTAGGAAGCGGGTTAGAGTGAGTGAGTGAGTCCCACTGTAGGGCACAGTTTAGAGTGAGTGAGTGAGTGAGCCTCACTGTAGGAAGTGCCTCAGAGTGAGTGAGTGAGTCGAACTGTAGGGCGCTGGTTAGAATCAGTGAGTAAGTGAGTCCCAATGTAGGAAGCGGGTTTGAGTGAGCGAGTGAGTCGCACTGCAGGGCGCTGGTTTAGAATGAGTGAGTGAGTGTGTCCCGCTGTAGGATGCAGGTTAGAGTGAGTGTGTGAGTGAGTCCCAATGTAAAAAGCGGGTTAGAGTGAGTGAGTGAGTGAGACGCGCACTAGGGCGCTGGGTAGATTCAGTGTGTGAATGAGTCCCACTATAGGAAGCGGGTTAGAGTGAGTGTTTGCGTCCCACTGTAGGAAACGAGTTAGATTGAGGGAATCCCACTGTCGGAAGCGGGTCAGAGTGAGTGATTGAGTCCCACTGTAGGAAGCGGCTTAGAGTGAGTGAGTGAGTCGCACTGTAGGAAGCGGCTTAGAGTGAGTGAGTGAGTGAGTCCCAGTGTAGGGCGCGGGTTAGAGTAAGTGAATGAGTCGCACTGTAGGGAGATGGTTAGAATGAGTGAGTGAGTGAATCCCACTGTAGGAAGCGGGTTAGAGTAGTGAGTGTGTCCCATTGTAGGAAGCTGCTTAGAGTGAGTGAGTGAGTGAATCCCACTGTAGGAAGCGGCTTAGAATGAGTGAGTGAGTGAGTGAGTCCCACTGTAGGAAGTGGGTAAGAGTGAGTGAGTGAGTGAGTGAGTCCCACTGTAGGAAGCGGGTTAGAGTTGGTGAGTGAGTCCCACTGTAGGGCACAGTTTAGAGTGAGTGAGTGAGTGAGCCTCACTGTAGGAAGCGGCTCAGAGTGAGTGAGTGAGCCGCACTGTAGGAAGTGGGATAGAGAGAGTGAGTGAGTCGCACTGTAGGGCGATGGTTAGAATCAGTGAGTGAGTGAGTCCCAATGTAGGAAGCGGGTTTGAGTGAGCGAGTGAGTGCCACTGTAGGGCGCTGGTTAGAATGAGTGAGTGAGTGAGTCCCACTGTAGGAAGCGGGTTAGAGCGAGTGAGTAAGTCCCACTGTAGGGCGCAGGTTACAGTGAGTGTGAGTCCCACTGTAGGAAGCAGCTCAAAGTGAGTGAGTGAGTGAGTCCCACTGTAGAACGTGGGTTAGAGAGACTGAGTGAGTGAGTCCCACTGTATGAAGCGGGTTAGAATGAGTGAGTGAGTCCCACTGTCGGAAGCGAGCTAGAGCGAGTGAGTATGTCCCATGTAGGAAACGGGTTATAAGTGAGTGATTGAGTCCCACTGTAGGGCGCGGGATAGAGTGAGTGAGTAAGTCCCACTGTAGGGCGCAGGTTACAGTGAGTGAGTGTATGAGTCCCAATGTAGGAAGCGGCTCAATGTAGAGTGAGTGAGTGAGTCCCACTGTGGGAAGTGGGTTAGATGAGTGAGTGAGTGAGTCCCACTGTAGGAAACAGGTTAGTGTGAGTGAGTGCTTCCCCCTGTCAAAAATGGGTTAGAGTGAGTGAGTCCCAATTTAGGGCGCGGGTTAGGGTGAGTGAGTGAGTCGCACTGTAGGGCGATGGTTAGAATGAGTGAGTGAGTGAGTCCCACTGTAGGGCGCAGGTTGCAGTGAGTGAGTGTATGAGTCCCACTGTAAGAAACGGTTCAAAGTGAGTGAGTGAGTGAGTCCCACTGTGGGATGTGGGTTTGAGTGACTAAGTGAGTGAGTCCCACTGTAGGGCACGGGTTAAAGTGAGTGAGTGAGTGAGTCCCAGTGTAGGGCGCGGGTTAGAGTGAGTGACTGAGTCGAACTGTAGGGCGATGGTTAGAATGAGTGAGTGAGTGAATCCCACTGTAGGAAGCGGGTTAGAGTAGTGAGTGTGTCCCATTGTAGGAAGCTGCTTAGAGTGAGTGAGTGAGTGAGTCCCACTGTAGGAAGCGGCTTAGAGTGAGTGAGTGAGTGAGTCCCACCGTAGGAAGTGGCTAAGAGTGAGTGAGTGAGTCGCACGGTAGGAAGCGGGTTAGAGTGAGTGAGCGAGTGAGTCCCACTGTAGGGCACAGTTTAGAGTGAGTGAGTGAGTGAGCCTCACTGTAGGAAGCGGCTCAGAGTGAGTGAGTGAGTCGAACTTTAGGGCGCTGGTTAGAATCAGTGAGTGAGTGAGTCCCAATGTAGGAAGCGGGTTTGAGTGAGCGAGTGAGTCGCACTGCAGGGCGCAGGTTTAGAATGAGTGAGTGAGTGTGTCCCGCTGTAGGATGCAGGTTAGAGTGAGTGTGTGAGTGAGTCCCAATGTAAAAAGCTGGTTAGAGTGAGTGAGTGAGTGAGACGCGCACTAGGGCGCTGGGTAGATTCAGTGTGTGAATGAGTCCCACAATAGGAAGCAGGTTAGAGTGAGTGTTTGCGTCCCACTGTAGGAAACGGGTTAGAGTGAGTGAATCCCACTGTCGGAAGCCGTCAGAGTGAGTGATTGAGTCCCAAGGTAGGAAGCGGCTAAGAGTGAGTGAGTGAGTCGCACTGTAGGAAGCGGCTTAGAGTGAGTGAGTGAGTGAGTCCCAGTGTAGGGCGCGGGTTAGAGTAAGTGAATGAGTCGCACTGTAGGGAGATGGTTAGAATGAGTGAGTGAGTGAATCCCACTGTAGGAAGCGGGTTAGAGTAGTGAGTGTGTCCCATTGTAGGAAGCTGCTTAGAGTGAGTGAGTGAGTGAATCCCACTGTAGGAAGCGGCTTAGAATGAGTGAGTGAGTGAGTGAGTCCCACTGTAGGAAGTGGGTAAGAGTGAGTGAGTGAGTGAGTCCCACTGTAGGAAACAGGTTAGTGTGAGTGAGTGAGTCCCACTGTAGGGCACAGTTTAGAGTGAGTGAGTGAGTGAGCCTCACAGTAGGAAGCGGCTCAGAGTGAGTGAGTGAGCCGCACTGTAGGTAGTGGGTTAGAGAGAGTGAGTGAGTCGCACTGTAGGGCGATGGTTAGAATCAGTGAGTGAGTGAGTCCCAATGTAGGAAGCGGGTTTGAGTGAGCGAGTGAGTGCCACTGTAGGGCCCTGGTTAGAATGAGTGAGTGAGTGAGTCCCACTGTAGGAAGCGGGTTAGAGCGAGTGAGTAAGTCCCACTGTAGGGCGCAGGTTACAGTGAGTGTGAGTCCCACTGTAGGAAGCAGCTCAAAGTGAGTGAGTGAGTGAGTCCCACTGTAGGACGTGGGTTCGAGAGACTGAGTGTGTGAGTCCGACTGTAGGAAGCGGGTTAGAGTGAGTGAGTGAATCCCACTTTAGGGCGCGGGTTAGAGTGAGTGAGAGAGTGAGTCCCACTGTAGGAAGCGGGTTAGAATGAGTGAGTGAGTCCCACTGTCGGAAGCGAGCTAGAGCGAGTGAGTATGTCCCATGTAGGAAACGGGTTAAAGTGAGTGAGTGAGTCCCAGTGTAGGGCGCGGGATAGAGTGAGTGAGTGTATGAGTCCCAATGTAGGAAGCGGCTCAAAGTGAGTGAGTGAGTGAGTCCCACTGTAGGGCGCAGGTTACAGTGAGTGAGTGTATGAGTCCCAATGTAGGAAGCGGCTCAAAGTGAGTGAGTGAGTGAGTCCCACTGTGGGAAGTGGGTTAGATGAGTGAGTGAGTGAGTCCCACTGTAGGAAACAGGTTAGTGTGAGTGAGTGCTTCCCCCTGTCAAAAATGGGTTAGAGTGAGTGAGTCCCAATTTAGGGCGCGGGTTAGGGTGAGTGAGTGTATCCCGCTGTAGGATGCAGGTTAGAGTGAGTGTGTGAGTGAGTCCCAATGTAAAAAGCGGGTTAGAGTGAGTGAGTGAGTGAGACGCGCACTAGGGCGCTGGGTAGATTCAGTGTGTGAATGAGTCCCACTATAGGAAGCGGGTTAGAGTGAGTGTTTGCGTCCCACTGTAGGAAACGAGTTAGATTGAGTGAATCCCACTGTAGGAAGCGGGTCAGAGTGAGTGACTGAGTCCCACTGTAGGGCACAGTTTAGAGTGAGTGAGTGAGTGAGCCTCACTGTAGGAAGCGGTTCAGAGTGAGTGAGTGAGTCGAACTGTAGGGCGCTGGTTAGAATCAGTGAGTGAGTGAGTCCCAATGTAGGAAGCGGGTTTGAGTGAGCGAGTGAGTCGCACTGCAGGGCGCTGGTTTAGAATGAGTGAGTGAGTGTGTCCCGCTGTAGGAAGCGGGTTAGAGTGAGTGAGTGAGTCCCAATGTAGGGCGCGGGATAGAGTGAGTGAGTAAGTCCCACTGTAGGGCGCAGGTTACAGTGAGTGAGTGTATGAGTCCCAATGTAGGAAGCAGCTCAAAGTGAGTGAGTGAGTGAGTCCCACTGTGGGAAGTGGGTTAGATGAGTGAGTGAGTGAGTCCCACTGTAGGAAACAGGTTAGTGTGAGTGAGTACTTCCCCCTGTCAAAAATGGGTTAGAGTGAGTGAGTCCCAATTTAGGGCGCGGGTTAGGGTGAGTGAGTGTATCCCGCTGTAGGATGCAGGTTAGAGTGAGTGTGTGAGTGAGTCCCAATGTAAAAAGCGGGTTAGAGTGAGTGAGTGAGTGAGACGCGCACTAGGGCGCTGGGTAGATTCAGTGTGTGAATGAGTCCCACTATAGGAAGCGGGTTAGAGTGAGTGTTTGCGTCCCACTGTAGGAAACGAGTTAGATTGAGTGAATCCCACTGTAGGAAGCGGGTCAGAGTGAGTGATTGAGTCCCACTGTAGGAAGCGGCTTAGAGTGAGTGAGTGAGTGAGTCCCAGTGTAGGGCGCGGGTTAGAGTGAGTGAGTGAGTCGCACTGTAGGGCGATGGTTAGAATGAGTGAGTGAGTGAGTCCCACTGTAGGGCGCAGGTTGCAGTGAGTGAGTGTATGAGTCCCACTGTAAGAAACGGTTCAAAGTGAGTGAGTGAGTGAGTCCCACTGTGGGATGTGGGTTTGAGTGACTAAGTGAGTGAGTCCCACTGTAGGAAGCGGGTTAGAGTGAGTGAGTGAGTCCCACTGTAGGAAGCGGCTTAGAGTGAGTGAGTGAGTGAGTCCCAGTGTAGGGCGCGGGTAAGAGTGAGTGACTGAGTCGCACTGTAGGGCGATGGTTAGAATGAGTGAGTGAGTGAATCCCACTGTAGGAAGCGGGTTAGAGTAGTGAGTGTGTCCCATTGTAGGAAGCTGCTTAGAGTGAGTGAGTGAGTGAGTCCCACTGTAGGAAGCGGCTTAGAGTGAGTGAGTGAGTGAGTCCCACTGCAGGAAGTGGCTAAGAGTGATTGAGTGAGTGAGTCCCACCGTAGGAAGTGGCTAAGAGTGAGTGAGTGATTGAGTCGCACGGTAGGGTGCTGGTTAGAATGAGTGAGTGAGTCCCACTGTAGGAAGTGGGTAAGAGTGAGTGAGTGGCTGAGACCCACTGTAGGAAGCGGGTTAGAGTGAGTGAGTGAGTCCCACTGTAGGGCACAGTTTGGAGTGAGTGAGTGAGTGAGCCTCACTGTAGGAAGCGGCTAAGAGTGAGTGAGTGAGTCGAACTGTAGGGCGCTGGTTAGAATCAGTGAGTGAGTGAGTCCCAACGTAGGAAGCGGGTTTGAGTGAGCGAGTGAGTCGCACTGCAGGGCGCTGGTTTAGAATGAGTGAGTGAGTGTGTCCTGCTGTAGAATGCAGGTTAGAGTGAGTGTGTGAGTGAGTCCCAATGTAAAAAGCGGGTTAGAGTGAGTGAGTGACTGAGACGCGCACTAGGGCGCTGGGTAGATTCAGTGTGTGAATGAGTCCCAATATAGGAAGCAGGTTAGAGTGAGTGTTTGCGTCCCACTGTAGGAAACGGGTTAGAGTGAGTGAATCCCACTGTCGGAAGCGGGTCAGAGTGAGTGATTGAGTCCCAAGGTAGGAAGCGGCTTAGAGTGAGTGAGTGAGTCGCACTGCAGGAAGCGGCTTAGAGTGAGTGAGTGAGTGAGTCCCAGTGTAGGGCGCGGGTTAGAGTAAGTGAATGAGTCGCACTGTAGGGAGATGGTTAGAATGAGTGAGTGAGTGAATCCCACTGTAGGAAGCGGGTTAGAGTAGTGAGTGTGTCCCATTGTAGGAAGCTGCTTAGAGTGAGTGAGTGAGTGAATCCCACTGTAGGAAGCAAGTTAGAGTTGGTGAGTGAGTCCCACTGTAGGGCAGAGTTTAGAGTGAGTGAGTGAGTGAGCCTCACTGTAGGAAGCGGCTCAGAGTGAGTGAGTGAGCCGCACTGTAGGAAGTGGGTTAGAGAGAGTGAGTGAGTCGCACTGTAGGGCGATGGTTAGAATCAGTGAGTGAGTGAGTCCCAATGTAGGAAGCGGGTTTGAGTGAGCGAGTGAGTGCCACTGTAGGGCGCTGGTTAGAATGAGTGAGTGAGTGAGTCCCACTGTATGAAGCGGGTTAGTGCGAGTGAGTAAGTCCCACTGTAGGGCGCAGGTTACAGTGAGTGTATGAGTCCCACTGCAGGAAGCAGCTCAAAGTGAGTGAGTGAGTGAGTCCCACTAGTAGGACGTGGGTTAGAGAGACTGAGTGAGTGAGTCCGACTGTAGGAAGCGGGTTAGAATGAGTGAGTGAGTCC
This sequence comes from Falco peregrinus, assembly GCF_023634155.1. NCBI lineage: Eukaryota > Metazoa > Chordata > Aves > Falconiformes > Falconidae > Falco > Falco peregrinus. The sequence continues at coordinate 243,497 of NC_073743.1, read as the reverse complement.
CACTGTCGGAAGCGAGTTAGAGCGAGTGAGTATGTCCCATGTAGGAAACGGGTTAAAGTGAGTGAGTGAGTCCCAATGTAGGGCGCGGGATAGAGTGAGTGAGTAAGTCCCACTGTAGCGCGCAGGTTACAGTGAGTGAGTGTATGAGTCCCACTGTAGGAAGCGGCTCAAAGTGAGTGAGTGACTGAGTCCCACTGTGGGAAGTGGGTTAGGTGAGTGAGTGAGTGAGTCCCACTGTAGGAAACAGGTTAGTGTGAGTGAGTGCTTCCCCCTGTCGAAAATGGGTTAGAGTGAGTGAGTCCCAATTTAGGGCGCGGGTTAGGGTGAGTGAGTGTGTCCCGCTGTAGGATGCAGGTTAGAGTGAGTGTGTGAGTGAGTCCCAATGTAAAAAGCGGGTTAGAGTGAGTGAGTGAGTGAGACGTGCACTAGGGCGCTGGGTAGATTCAGTGTGTGAATGAGTCCCACTATAGGAAGCGGGTTAGAGTGAGTGTTTGCGTCCCACTGTAGGAAACGGGTTAGAGTGAGTGAATCCCACTGTCGGAAGCGGGTCAGAGTGAGTGATTGAGTCCCAAGGTAGGAAGCGGCTTAGAGTGAGTGAGTGAGTGAGTCCCAGTGTAGGGCGCGGGTTAGAGCGAGTGAGTGAGTCGCATTGTAGGGCGATGGTTAGAATGAGTGAGTGAGTGAGTCCCAGTGTAGGGCGTGGGTTAGAGTGAGTGACTAAGTCCTACTGTAGGGCGCAGGTTGCAGTGAGTGAGTGTATGAGTCCCACTGTAAGAAACGGTTCAAACTGAGTGAGTGAGTGAGTCCCACTGTAGGAAGCGGGTTAGAGTGAGTGAGTGAGTCGCACTGTAGGGCGCGGGTTAGAGTGAGTGAGTGAGTGAGTCCCAGTGTCGGGCGCGGGTTAGAGTGAGTGACTGAGTCGCACTGTAGGGCGATGGTTAGAATGAGTGAGTGAGTGAATCCCACTGTAGGAAGCGGGTTAGAGTAGTGAGTGAGTCCCACTGTAGGAAGCGGCTTAGAGTGAGTGAGTGAGTGAGTCCCACCTTAGGAAGTGGCTAAGAGTGAGTGAGTGAGTGAGTCGCACGGTAGGGTGCTGGTTAGAATGAGTGAGTGAGTCCCACTGTAGGAAGTGGGTAAGAGTGAGTGAGTGGCTGAGTCCCACTGTAGGAAGCGGGTTAGAGTGAGTGAGTGAGTCCCACTGTAGGGCACAGTTTAGAGTGAGCGAGTGAGTGAGCCTCACTGTAGGAAGCGGCTAAGAGTGAGTGAGTGAGTCGAACTGTAGGGCGCTGGTTAGAACCAGTGAGTGAGTGATTCCCAATGTAGGAAGCGGGTTTGAGTGAGCGAGTGAGTCGCACTGCAGGGCGCTGGTTTAGAATGAGTGAGTGAGTGTGTCCTGCTGTAGAATGCAGGTTAGAGTGAGTGTGTGAGTGAGTCCCAATGTAAAAAGCGGGTTAGAGTGAGTGAGTGAGTGAGACGCGCACTAGGGCGCTGGGTAGATTCAGTGTGTGAATGAGTCCCACTATAGGAAGCAGGTTAGAGTGAGTGTTTGCGTCCCACTGTAGGAAACGGGTTAGAGTGAGTGAATCCCACTGTCGGAAGCGGGTCAGAGTGAGTGATTGAGTCCCAAGGTAGGAAGCGGCTTAGAGTGAGTGAGTGAGTCGCACTGCAGGAAGCGGCTTAGAGTGAGTGAGTGAGTGAGTCCCAGTGTAGGGCGCGGGTTAGAGTAAGTGAATGAGTCGCACTGTAGGGAGATGGTTAGAATGAGTGAGTGAGTGAATCCCACTGTAGGAAGCGGGTTAGAGTAGTGAGTGTGTCCCATTGTAGGAAGCTGCTTAGAGTGAGTGAGTGAGTGAATCCCACTGTAGGAAGCGGCTTAGAATGAGTGAGTGAGTGAGTGAGTCCCACTGTAGGAAGTGGGTAAGAGTGAGTGAGTGAGGGAGTCCCACTGTAGGAAGCGGGTTAGAGTTGGTGAGTGAGTCCCACTGTAGGGCACAGTTTAGAGTGAGTGAGTGAGTGAGCCTCACTGTAGGAAGCGGCTCAGAGTGAGTGAGTGAGCCGCACTGTAGGAAGTGGGTTAGAGAGAGTGAGTGAGTCGCACTGTAGGGCGATGGTTAGAATCAGTGAGTGAGTGAGTCCCACTGTAGGAAGCGGGTTAGAGCAAGTGAGTAAGTCCCACTGTAGGGCGCAGGTTACAGTGAGTGTATGAGTCCCACTGTAGGAAGCAGCTCAAAGTGAGTGAGTGAGTGAGTCCCACTGTAGGACGTGGGTTAGAGAGACTGAGTGAGTGAGTCCGACTGTAGGAAGCGGGTTAGAGTGAAGGAGTGAATCCCACTTTAGGGCGAAGGGTTAGAGTGAGTGAGTGAGTGAGACCCACTGTAGGAAGCGGGTTAGAATGAGTGAGTGAGTCCCACTGTCGGAAGCGAGTTAGAGCGAGTGAGTATGTCCCATGTAGGAAACGGGTTAAAGTGAGTGAGTGAGTCCCACTGTAGGGCGCGGGATAGAGTGAGTGAGTAAGTCCCACTGTAGGGCGCAGGTTACAGTGAGTGAGTGTATGAGTCCCACTGTAGGAAGCGGCTCAAAGTGAGTGAGTGAGTGAGTCCCACTGTGGGAAGTGGGTTAGATGAGTGAGTGAGTGAGTCCCACTGTAGGAAACAGGTTGGAGTGAGTGAGTGCTTCCCCCTGTCGAAAATGGGTTAGAGTGAGTGAGTCCCAATTTAGGGCGCGGGTTAGGGTGAGTGAGTGTGTCCCGCTGTAGGATGCAGGTTAGAGTGAGTGTGTGAGTGAGTCCCAATGTAAAAAGCGGGTTAGAGTGGGTGAGTGAGTGAGACGCGCACTAGGGCGCTGGGTAGATTCAGTGTGTGAATGAGTCCCACTATAGGAAGCGGGTTAGAGTGAGTGTTTGCGTCCCACTGTAGGAAACGGGTTAGAGTGAGTGAATCCCACTGTAGGAAGCGGGTCAGAGTGAGTGATTGAGTCCCACTGTAGGAAGCGGCTTAGAGTGAGTGAGTGAGTGAGTCCCAGTGTAGGGCGCGGGTTAGAGCGAGCGAGTGAGTCGCATTGTAGGGCGATGGTTAGAATGAGTGAGTGAGTGAGTCCCAGTGTAGGGCGTGGGTTAGAGTGAGTGAGTAAATCCCTCTGTAGGGCGCAGGTTGCAGTGAGTGAGTGTATGAGTCCCACTGTAAGAAACGGTTCAAAGTGAGTGAGTGAGTGAGTCCCACTGTAGTAAGCGGGTTAGAATGAGTGAGTGAGTCCCACTGTCGGAAGCGAGTTAGAGCGAGTGAGTATGTCCCATGTAGGAAACGGGTTAAAGTGAGTGAGTGAGTCCCACTGTAGGGCGTGGGATAGAGTGAGTGAGTAAGTCCCACTGTAGAAAGCAGCTGAAAGTGAGTGAGTGTATGAGTCCCACTGTAGGAAGCGGCTCAAAGTGAGTGAGTGAGTGAGTCCCACTGTGGGAAGTGGGTTAGATGAGTGAGTGAGTGAGTCCCACTGTAGGAAACAGGTTAGTGTGAGTGAGTGCTTCCCCCTGTCGAAAATGGGTTAGAGTGAGTGAGTCCCAATTTAGGGCGCGGGTTAGGGTGAGTGAGTGTGTCCCGCTGTAGGATGTAGGTTAGAGTGAGTGTGTGAGTGAGTCCCAATGTAAAAAGCGGGTTAGAGTGAGTGAGTGAGTGAGTCCCACTGTAGGAAGCGGGTTAGAATGAGTGAGTGAGTCCCACTGTCGGAAGCGAGTTAGAGTGAGTGAGTGAGTCCCAATGTAGGGCGCGGGATAGAGTGAGTGAGTAAGTGCCACTGTAGCGCGCAGGTTACAGTGAGTGAGTGTATGAGTCCCACTGTAGGAAGCGGTTCAAAGTGAGTGAGTGAGTGAGTCCCACTGTGGGAAGTGGGTTAGAGTGAGTGAGTAAGTGAGTCCCACTGTAGGAAACAGGTTGGAGTGAGTGAGTGCTTCCCCCTGTCGAAAATGGGTTAGTGTGAGTGAATCCCAATTTAGGGCGCGGGTTAGGGTGAGTGAGTGTATCCCGCTGTAGGATGCAGGTTAGAGTGAGTGTGTGAGTGAGTCCCAATGTAAAAAGCGGGTTAGAGTGAGTGAGTGAGTGAGACGCGCACTAGGGCGCTGGGTAGATTCAGTGTGTGAATGAGTGAGTCCCACTGTAGGAAGCGGGTTAGAGTGAGTGTTTGCGTCCCACTGTAGGAAACGGGTTAGAGTGAGTGAATTCCACTGTAGGAAGCGGGTCAGAGTGAGTGATTGAGTCCCACTGTAGGAAGCGGCTTAGAGTGAGTGAGTGAGTGAGTCCCAGTGTAGGGCGCGGGTTAGAGCGAGCGAGTGAGTCGCATTGTAGGGCGATGGTTAGAATGAGTGAGTGAGTGAGTCCCAGTGTAGGGCGTGGGTTAGAGTGAGTGAGTAAGTCCCACTGTAGGGCGCAGGTTGCAGTGAGTGAGTGTATGAGTCCCACTGTAAGAAACGGTTCAAAGTGAGTGAGTGAGTGAGTCCCACTGTAGGAAGCGGGTTTGAGTGACTAAGTGAGTGAGTCCCACTGTCGGAAGCGAGTTAGAGCGAGTGAGTATGTCCCATGTAGGAAACGGGTTAAAGTGAGTGAGTGAATCCCACTGTAGGAAGCGGCTTAGAATGAGTGAGTGAGTGAGTGAGTCCCACTGTAGGAAGTGGGTAAGAGTGAGTGAGTGAGTGAGTCCCACTGTAGGAAACAGGTTAGTGTGAGTGAGTGAGTCCCACTGTAGGGCACAGTTTAGAGTGAGTGAGTGAGTGAGCCTCACAGTAGGAAGCGGCTCAGAGTGAGTGAGTGAGCCGCACTGTAGGAAGTGGGTTAGAGAGAGTGAGTGAGTCGCACTGTAGGGCGATGGTTAGAATCAGTGAGTGAGTGAGTCCCAATGTAGGAAGCGGGCTTGAGTGAGCGAGTGAGTGCCACTGTAGGGCGCTGGTTAGAATGAGTGAGTGAGTGAGTCCCACTGTAGGAAGCGGGTTAGAGCGAGTGAGTAAGTCCCACTGTAGGGCGCAGGTTACAGTGAGTGTGAGTCCCACTGTAGGAAGCAGCTCAAAGTGAGTGAGTGAGTGAGTCCCACTGTAGGACGTGGGTTAGAGAGACTGAGTGAGTGAGTCCGACTGTAGGAAGCGGGTTAGAGTGAGTGAGTGAATCCCACTTTAGGGCGCGGGTTAGAGTGAGTGAGAGAGTGAGTCCCACTGTAGGAAGCGGGTTAGAATGAGTGAGTGAGTCCCACTGTCGGAAGCGAGCTATAGCGAGTGAGTATGTCCCATGTAGGAAACGGGTTAAAGTGAGTGAGTGAGTCCCAGTGTAGGGCGCGGGATAGAGTGAGTGAGTGTATGAGTCCCAATGTAGGAAGCGGCTCAAAGTGAGTGAGTGAGTGAGTCCCACTGTAGGGCGCAGGTTACAGTGAGTGAGTGTATGAGTCCCAATGTAGGAAGCGGCTCAAAGTGAGTGAGTGAGTGAGTCCCACTGTGGGAAGTGGGTTAGATGAGTGAGTGAGTGAGTCCAACTGTATGAAGCGGGTTAGTGCGAGTGAGTAACTCCCACTGTAGGGCGCAGGTTACAGTGAGTGTATGAGTCCCACTGCAGGAAGCAGCTCAAAGTGAGTGAGTGAGTGAGTCCCACTAGTAGGACGTGGGTTAGAGAGACTGAGTGAGTGAGTCCGACTGTAGGAAGCGGGTTAGAATGAGTGAGTGAGTCCCACTGTCGGAAGCGAGTTAGAGCGAGTGAGTATGTCCCATGTAGGAAACGGGTTAAAGTGAGTGAGTGAGTCCCAATGTAGGGCGCGGGATAGAGTGAGTGAGTAAGTCCCACTGTAGGGCGCAGGTTACAGTGAGTGAGTGTATGAGTCCCACTGTAGGAAGCGGCTCAAAGTGAGTGAGTGACTGAGTCCCACTGTGGGAAGTGGGTTAGATGAGTGAGTGAGTGAGTCCCACTGTAGGAAACAGGTTAGTGTGAGTGAGTGCTTCCCCCTGTCGAAAATGGGTTAGAGTGAGTGAGTCCCAATTTAGGGCGCGGGTTAGGGTGAGTGAGTGTGTCCCGCTGTAGGATGCAGGTTAGAGTGAGTGTGTGAGTGAGTCCCAATGTAAAAAGCGGGTTAGAGTGAGTGAGTGAGTGAGACGCGCACTAGGGCGCTGGGTAGATTCAGTGTGTGAATGAGTCCCACTATAGGAAGCGGGTTAGAGTGAGTGTTTGCGTCCCACTGTAGGAAACGGGTTAGAGTGAGTGAATCCCACTGTCGGAAGCGGGTCAGAGTGAGTGATTGAGTCCCAAGGTAGGAAGCGGCTTAGACTGAGTGAGTGAGTGAGTCCCAGTGTAGGGCGCGGGTTAGAGCGAGTGAGTGAGTCGCATTGTAGGGCGATGGTTAGAATGAGTGAGTGAGTGAGTCCCAGTGTAGGGCGTGGGTTAGAGTGAGTGACTAAGTCCTACTGTAGGGCGCAGGTTACAGTGAGTGAGTGTATGAGTCCCACTGTAAGAAACGGTTCAAAGTGAGTGAGTGAGTGAGTCCCACTGTAGGAAGCGGGTTAGAATGAGTGAGTGAGTCCCACTGTCGGAAGCGGCTTAAAGTGAGTGAGTGAGTGAGTCCCAGTGTAGGGCGATGGTTAGAGTGAGTGACTGAGTCGCACTGTAGGGCGATGGTTAGAATGAGTGAGTGAGTGAATCCCACTGTAGGAAGCGGGTTAGAGTAGTGAGTGAGTCCCACTGTAGGAAGCGGCTTAGAGTGAGTGAGTGAGTGAGTCCCACCTTAGGAAGTGGCTAAAAGTGAGTGAGTGAGTGAGTCCCACCGTAGGAAGTGGCTAAGAGTGAGTGAGTGAGTGAGTCGCACGGTAGGGTGCTGGTTAGAATGAGTGAGTGAGTCCCACTGTAGGAAGTGGGTAAGAGTGAGTGAGTGGCTGAGTCCCACTGTAGGAAGCGGGTTAGAGTGAGTGAGTGAGTCCCACTGTAGGGCACAGTTTAGAGTGAGCGAGTGAGTGAGCCTCACTGTAGGAAGCGGCTAAGAGTGAGTGAGTGAGTCGAACTGTAGGGCGCTGGTTAGAACCAGTGAGTGAGTGATTCCCAATGTAGGAAGCGGGTTTGAGTGAGCGAGTGAGTCGCACTGCAGGGCGCTGGTTTAGAATGAGTGAGTGAGTGTGTCCTGCTATAGAATGCAGGTTAGAGTGAGTGAGTGAGTGAGACGCGCACTAGGGCGCTGGGTAGATTCAGTGTGTGAATGAGTCCCACTATAGGAAGCAGGTTATAGTGAGTGTTTGCGTCCCACTGTAGGAAACGGGTTAGAGTGAGTGAATCCCACTGTCGGAAGCGGGTCAGAGTGAGTGATTGAGTCCCAAGGTAGGAAGCGGCTTAGCGTGAGTGAGTGAGTCGCACTGCAGGAAGCGGCTTAGAGTGAGTGAGTGAGTGAGTCCCAGTGTAGGGCGCGGGTTAGAGTAAGTGAATGAGTCGCACTGTAGGGAGATGGTTAGAATGAGTGAGTGAGTGAATCCCACTGTAGGAAGCGGGTTAGAGTAGTGAGTGTGTCCCATTGTAGGAAGCTGCTTAGAGTGAGTGAGTGAGTGAATCCCACTGTAGGAAGCGGCTTAGAATGAGTGAGTGAGTGAGTGAGTCCCACTGTAGGAAGTGGGTAAGAGTGAGTGAGTGAGTGAGTCCCACTGTAGGAAGCGGGTTAGAGTTGGTGAGTGAGTCCCACTGTAGGGCACAGTTTAGAGTGAGTGAGTGAGTGAGCCTCACTGTAGGAAGCGGCTCAGAGTGAGTGAGTGAGCCGCACTGTAGGAAGTGGGTTAGAGAGAGTGAGTGAGTCGCACTGTAGGGCGATGGTTAGAATCAGTGAGTGAGTGAGTCCCACTGTAGGAAGCGGGTTAGAGCAAGTGAGTAAGTCCCACTGTAGGGCGCAGGTTACAGTGAGTGTATGAGTCCCACTGTAGGAAGCAGCTCAAAGTGAGTGAGTGAGTGAGTCCCACTGTAGGACGTGGGTTAGAGAGACTGAGTGAGTGAGTCCGACTGTAGGAAGCGGGTTAGAGTGAAGGAGTGAATCCCACTTTAGGGCGAAGGGTTAGAGTGAGTGAGTGAGTGAGACCCACTGTAGGAAGCGGGTTAGAATGAGTGAGTGAGTCCCACTGTCGGAAGCGAGTTAGAGCGAGTGAGTATGTCCCATGTAGGAAACGGGTTAAAGTGAGTGAGTGAGTCCCACTGTAGGGCGCGGGATAGAGTGAGTGAGTAAGTCCCACTGCAGGGCGCAGGTTACAGTGAGTGAGTGTATGAGTCCCACTGTAGGAAGCGGCTCAAAGTGAGTGAGTGAGTGAGTCCCACTGTGGGAAGTGGGTTAGATGAGTGAGTGAGTGAGTCCCACTGTAGGAAACAGGTTAGTGTGAGTGAGTGCTTCCCCCTGTCGAAAATGGGTTAGAGTGAGTGAGTCCCAATTTAGGGCGCGGGTTAGGGTGAGTGAGTGTGTCCCGCTGTAGGATGCAGGTTAGAGTGAGTGTGTGAGTGAGTCCCAATGTAAAAAGCGGGTTAGAGTGAGTGAGTGAGTGAGACGCGCACTAGGGCGCTGGGTAGATTCAGTGTGTGAATGAGTCCCACTATAGGAAGCGGGTTAGAGTGAGTGTTTGCGTCCCACTGTAGGAAACGGGTTAGAGTGAGTGAATCCCACTGTAGGAAGCGGGTCAGAGTGAGTGATTGAGTCCCACTGTAGGAAGCGGCTTAGAGTGAGTGAGTGAGTGAGTCCCAGTGTAGGGCGTGGGTTAGAGTGAGTGAGTAAATCCCTCTGTAGGGCGCAGGTTGCAGTGAGTGAGTGTATGAGTCCCACTGTAAGAAACGGTTCAAAGTGAGTGAGTGAGTGAGTCCCACTGTAGTAAGCGGGTTAGAATGAGTGAGTGAGTCCCACTGTCGGAAGCGAGTTAGAGCGAGTGAGTATGTCCCATGTAGGAAACGGGTTAAAGTGAGTGAGTGAGTCCCACTGTAGGGCGTGGGATAGAGTGAGTGAGTAAGTCCCACTGTAGGAAGCAGCTCAAAGTGAGTGAGTGAGTGAGTCCCACTGTGGGAAGTGGGTTAGATGAGTGAGTGAGTGAGTCCCACTGTAGGAAACAGGTTAGTGTGAGTGAGTGCTTCCCCCTGTCGAAAATGGGTTAGAGTGAGTGAGTCCCAATTTAGGGCGCGGGTTAGGGTGAGTGAGTGTGTCCCGCTGTAGGATGTAGGTTAGAGTGAGTGTGTGAGTGAGTCCCAATGTAAAAAGCGGGTTAGAGTGAGTGAGTGAGTGAGTCCCACTGTAGGAAGCGGGTTAGAATGAGTGAGTGAGTCCCACTGTCGGAAGCGAGTTAGAGTGAGTGAGTGAGTCCCAATGTAGGGCGCGGGATAGAGTGAGTGAGTAAGTGCCACTGTAGCGCGCAGGTTACAGTGAGTGAGTGTATGAGTCCCACTGTAGGAAGCGGCTCAAAGTGAGTGAGTGAGTGAGTCCCACTGTGGGAAGTGGGTTAGAGTGAGTGAGTGAGTGAGTCCCACTGTAGGAAACAGGTTGGAGTGAGTGAGTGCTTCCCCCTGTCGAAAATGGGTTAGTGTGAGTGAATCCCAATTTAGGGCGCGGGTTAGGGTGAGTGAGTGTATCCCGCTGTAGGATGCAGGTTAGAGTGAGTGTGTGAGTGAGTCCCAATGTAAAAAGCGGGTTAGAGTGAGTGAGAGAGTGAGACGCGCACTAGGGCGCTGGGTAGATTCAGTGTGTGAATGAGTGAGTCCCACTGTAGGAAGCGGGTTAGAGTGAGTGTTTGCGTCCCACTGTAGGAAACGGGTTAGAGTGAGTGAATTCCACTGTAGGAAGCGGGTCAGAGTGAGTGATTGAGTCCCACTGTAGGAAGCGGCTTAGAGTGAGTGAGTGAGTGAGTCCCAGTGTAGGGCGCGGGTTAGAGTGAGTGAGTGAGTCGCATTGTAGGGCGATGGTTAGAATGAGTGAGTGAGTGAGTCCCAGTGTAGGGCGTGGGTTAGAGTGAGTGAGTAAGTCCCACTGTAGGGCGCAGGTTGCAGTGAGTGAGTGTATGAGTCCCACTGTAAGAAACGGTTCAAAGTGAGTGAGTGAGTGAGTCCCACTGTGGGATGTGGGTTTGAGTGACTATGTGATTGAGTCCCACTGTAGGAAGCGGGTTAGAGTGAGTGAGTGAGTCCCACTGTAGGAAGCAGCTTAGAGTGAGTGAGTGAGTGAGTCCCAGTGTAGGGCGCGGGTAAGAGTGAGTGACTGAGTCGCTCTGTAGGGCGATGGTTAGAATGAGTGAGTGAGTGAATCCCACTGTAGGAAGTGGGTTAGAGTGAGTGAGTGAGTAAGTCCCACCGTAGGAAGTGGCTAAGAGTGAGTGAGTGAGTGAGTCGCACGGTAGGGTGCTGGTTAGAATGAGTGAGTGAGTCCCACTGTAGGAAGTGGGTAAGAGTGAGTGAGTGGCTGAGTCCCAGTGTAGGGCGCGGGTTAGAGTGAGTGAGTGAGTCCCACTGTAGGGCACAGTTTAGAGTGAGTGAGTGAGTGAGCCTCACTGTAGGAAGCGGCTCATAGTGAGTGAGTGAGTCGAACTGTAGGGCGCTGGTTAGAATCAGTGAGTGAGTGAGTCCCAATGTAGGAAGCGGGTTTGACTGAGCGAGTGAGTCGCACTGCAGGGCGCTGGTTTAGAATGAGTGAGTGAGTGAGTCCCACTGTAAAAAGTGGGTTAGAGTGAGTGAGTGAGTGAGCCGTACTGTAGGACGATGGTTAGAATCAGTGAGTGAGTGAGTCCCAATGTAGGAAGCGGGTTTGAGTGAGCGAGTGAGTGCCACTGTAGGGAGCTGGTTAGAATGAGTGAGTGAGTGAGTCCGACTGTAGGAAGCGGGTTAGAGTGAGTGAGTGAGTCCCACTTTAGGAAGCGGGTTAGAGTGAGTGATTGAGTGAGTCCCACTGTAGGAAGCGGGTTAGAATGAGTGAGTGAGTCCCACTGTCGGAAGCGAGTTAGAGCGAGTGAGTATGTCCCATGTAGGAAAGGGGTTAAAGTGAGTGAGTGAGTCCCAATGTAGGGCGCGGGATAGAGTGAGTGAGTAAGTCCCACTGTAGGGCGCAGGTTACAGTGAGTGAGTGTATGAGTCCCACTGTAGGAAGCGGCTCAAAGTGAGTGAGTGAGTGAGTCCCACTGTGGGAAGTGGGTTAGATGAGTGAGTGAGTGAGTCCCACTGTAGGAAACAGGTTAGTGTGAGTGAGTGCTTCCCCCTGTCGAAAATGGGTTAGAGTGAGTGAGTCCCAATTTAGGGCGCGGGTTAGGGTGAGTGAGTGTGTCCCGCTGTAGGATGCAGGTTAGAGTGAGTGTGTGAGTGAGTCCCAATGTAAAAAGCAGGTTAGAGTGAGTGAGTGAGTGAGACGCGCACTAGGGCGCTGGGTAGATTCAGTGTGTGAATGAGTCCCACTATAGGAAGCGGGTTAGAGTGAGTGTTTGCGTCCCACTGTAGGAAACGGGTTAGAGTGAGTGAATCCCACTGTAGGAAGCGGGTCAGAGTGAGTGATTGAGTCCCACTGTAGGAAGCGGCTTAGAGTGAGTGAGTGAGTGAGTCCCAGTGTAGGGCGCGGGTTAGAGCGAGTGAGTGAGTCGCATTGTAGGGCGATGGTTAGAATGAGTGAGTGAGTGAGTCCCAGTGTAGGGCGTGGGTTAGAGTGAGTGACTAAGTCCCACTGTAGGGCGCAGGTTGCAGTGAGTGAGTGTATGAGTCCCACTGTAAGAAACGGTTCAAAGTGAGTGAGTGAGTGAGTCCCACTGTAGGAAGCGGGTTAGAATGAGTGAGTGAGTCCCACTGTCGGAAGCGAGTTAGAGCGAGTGAGTGAGTCCCACTGTAGGAAGCGGCTTAAAGTGAGTGAGGGAGTGAGTCCCAGTGTAGGGCGCGGGTAAGAGTGAGTGACTGAGTCGCACTGTAGGGCGATGGTTAGAATGAGTGAGTGAGTGAATCCCACTGTAGGAAGCGGGTTAGAGTAGTGAGTGTGTCCCATTGTAGGAAGCTGCTTAGAGTGAGTGAGTGAGTGAGTCCCACTGTAGGAAGCGGCTTAGAGTGAGTGAGTGAGTGAGTCCCACCTTAGGAAGTGGCTAAGAGTGAGTGAGTGAGTGAGTCCCACCGTAGGAAGTGGCTAAGAGTGAGTGAGTGAGTGAGTCGCACGGTAGGGTGCTGGTTAGAATGAGTGAGTGAGTCCCACTGTAGGAAGTGGGTAAGAGTGAGTGAGTGGCTGAGTCCCACTGTAGGAAGCGGGTTAGAGTGAGTGAGTGAGTCCCACTGTAGGGCACAGTTTAGAGTGAGTGAGTGAGTGAGCCTCACTGTAGGAAGCGGCTAAGAGTGAGTGAGTGAGTCGAACTGTAGGGCGCTGGTTAGAATCAGTGAGTGAGTGAGTCCCAATGTAGGAAGCGGGTTTGAGTGAGCGAGTGAGTCGCACTGCAGGGCGCTGGTTTAGAATGAGTGAGTGAGTGTGTCCTGCGGTAGAATGCAGGTTAGAGTGAGTGTGTGAGTGAGTCCCAATGTAAAAAGCAGGTTAGAGTGAGTGAGTGAGTGAGACGCGCACTAGGGCGCTGGGTAGATTCAGTGTGTGAATGAGTCCCAATATAGGAAGCAGGTTAGAGTGAGTGTTTGCGTCCCACTGTAGGAAACGGGTTAGAGTGAGTGAATCCCACTGTAGGAAGCGGGTCAGAGTGAGTGATTGAGTCCCACTGTAGGAAGCGGCTTAGAGTGAGTGAGTGAGTGAGTCCCAGTGTAGGGCGCGGGTTAGAGCGAGCGAGTGAGTCGCATTGTAGGGCGATGGTTAGAATGAGTGAGTGAGTGAGTCCCACTGTAGGGCGTGGGATAGAGTGAGTGAGTAAGTCCCACTGTAGGGCGCAGGTTACAGTGAGTGAGTGTATGAGTCCCACTGTAGGAAGTGGCTTAAAATGAGTGAGTGAGTGAGTCCCACTGTGGGAAGTGGGTTAGATGAGTGAGTGAGTGAGTCCCACTGTAGGAAACAGGTTAGTGTGAGTGAGTGCTTCCCCCTGTCGAAAATGGGTTAGAGTGAGTGAGTCCGAATTTAGGGCGCGGGTTAGGGTGAGTGAGTGTGCCCCGCTGTAGGATGCAGGTTAGAGTGAGTGTGTGAGTGAGTCCCAATGTAAAAAGCAGGTTAGAGTGAGTGAGTGAGTGAGACGCGCACTAGGGCGCTGGGTAGATTCAGTGTGTGAATGAGTCCCACTATAGGAAGCGGGTTAGAGTGAGTGTTTGCGTCCCACTGTAGGAAACGGGTTAGAGTGAGTGAATCCCACTGTAGGAAGCAGGTCAGAGTGAGTGATTAAGTCCCACTGTAGGACGCGGCTTAGAGTGAGTGAGTGAGTGAGTCCCAGTGTAGGGCGCGGGTTAGAATGAGTGAGTGAGTGAGTCCCAGTGTAGGGCGTGGGTTAGAGTGAGTGAGTAAGTCCCACTGCAGGGCGCAGGTTGCAGTGAGTGAGTGTATGAGTCCCACTGTAAGAAACGGTTCAAAGTGAGTGAGTGAGTGAGTCCCACTGTAGGAAGCGGGTTAGAGTGAGTGAGTGAGTCGCACTGTAGGGCGCGGGTTAGAGTGAGTGAGTGAGTGAGTCCCAGTGTAGGGCGCGGGTTAGAGTGAGTGAATGAGCCGCACTGTAGGGCGATGGTTAGAATGAGTGAGTGAGTGAATCCCACTGTAGGAAGCGGGTTAGAGTAGTGAGTGTGTCCCATTGTAGGAAGCTGCTAAGAGTGAGTGAGTGAGTCAGTCCCACTGTAGGAAGCGGCTTAGAGTGAGTGAGTGAGTGAGTCAGTCCCACTGTAGGAAGTGGGTTAGAGTGAGTGAGTGAGTGAGTCCCACTGTAGGAATCGGGTTAGAGTTGGTGAGTGAGTCCCACTGTAGGGCACAGTTTAGAGTGAGTGAGTGAGTGAGTCTCACTGTAGGAAGCGGCTCAGAGTGAGTGAGTGAGTCGCACTGTAGGGCGATGGATAGAATCAGTGAGTGAATGAGTCCCAATGTAGGAAGCGGCTTAGAGTGAGTGAGTGAGTGAGTCCCACTGTAGGAAGTGGGTTAGAGTGAGTGAGCGAGTGAGTCCCACTGTAGGGTGCTGGTTAGAATGAGTGAGTGAGTCCCACTGTAGGAAGTGGGTAAGAGTCAGTGAGTGAGTCCCACTGTAGGAAGCGGGTTAGAGTGAGTGAGTGAGCCCCACTGTAGGGCACAGTTTAGAGTGAGTGAGTGAGTGAGCCTCACTGTAGGAAGCGGGTCAGAGTGAGTGATTGAGTCCCACTGTAGGAAGCGGCTTAGAGTGAGTGAGTGAGTGAGTCCCAGTGTAGGGCGTGGGTTAGAATCAGTGAGTGAGTGAGTCCCAATGTAGGAAGCGGGATTGAGTGAGCGAGTCGCCCTGCAGGGCGCTGGTTTAGAATGAGTGAGTGAGTGCGTCCCACTGTAGGAAGTGGGTTAGAGTGAGTGAGTGAGTGAGCCGTACTGTAGGACGATGGTTTAGAATCAGTGAGTGAGTAAGTCCCAATGTAGGAAGCTGGTTTGAGTGAGCGAGTGAGTGCCACTGTAGGGCGCTGGTTAGAATGAGTGAGTGAGTGAGTCCCACTGTAGGAAGCGGTTTAGAGCGAGTGAGTAAGTCCCACTGTAGGGCGCAGGTTACAGTGAGTGAATGTATGAGTCCCACTGTAGGAAGCGGCTCAAAGTGAGTGAGTGAGTGAGTCCCACTGTAGGACGTGGGTTAGAGAGACTGAGTGAGTGAGTTCGACTGTAGGAAGCGGGTTAGAGTGAGTGAGTGAGTCCCACTTTAGGGCGCGGGTTAGAGTGAGTGAGTGAGTGAGTCCCACTGTAGGAAGTGGGTTAGAATGAGAGAGTGAGTCCCACTGTCGGAAGCGAGTTAGAATGAGTGAGTATGCCCCATGTAGGAAACGGGTTAAAGTGAGTGAGTGAGTCCCAATGTAGGGCGCGGGATAGAGTGAGTGAGTAAGTCCCACTGTAGGGCGCAGGTTACAGTGAGTGAGTGTATGAGTCCCACTGTAGGAAGCGGCTCAAAGTGAGTGAGTGAGTCCCACTGTGGGAAGTGGGTTAGATGAGTGAGTGAGTGAGTCCCACTGTAGGAAACAGGTTAGTGTGAGTGAGTGCTTCCCCCTGTCGAAAATGGGTTAGAGTGAGTGAGTCCCAATTTAGGGCGCGGGTCAGGGTGAGTGAGTGTGCCCCGCTGTAGGATGCAGGTTAGAGTGAGTGTGTGAGTGAGTCCCAATGTAAAAAGCGGGTTAGAGTGAGTGAGTGAGTGAGACGCGCACTAGGGCGCTGGGTAGATTCAGTGTGTGAATGAGTCCCACTATAGGAAGCGGGTTGGAGTGAGTGTTTGCGTCCCACTGTCGGAAACGGGTTAGAGTGAGTGAATCCCACTGTAGGAAGCAGGTCAGAGTGAGTGATTGAGTCCCACTGTAGGACGCGGCTTAGAGTGAGTGAGTGAGTGAGTCCCAGTGTAGGGCGCGGGTTAGAATGAGTGAGTGAGTGAGTCCCAGTGTAGGGCGTGGGTTAGAGTGAGTGAGTAAGTCCCACTGCAGGGCGCAGGTTGCAGTGAGTGAGTGTATGAGTCCCACTGTAAGAAACGGTTCAAAGTGAGTGAGTGAGTGAGTCCCACTGTAGGAAGCGGGTTAGAGTGAGTGAGTGAGTCGCACTGTAGGGCGCGGGTTAGAGTGAGTGAGTGAGTGAGTCCCAGTGTAGGGCGCGGGTTAGAGTGAGTGAATGAGCCGCACTGTAGGGCGATGGTTAGAATGAGTGAGTGAGTGAATCCCACTGTAGGAAGCGGGTTAGAGTAGTGAGTGTGTCCCATTGTAGGAAGCGGCTAAGAGTGAGTGAGTGAGACAGTCCCACTGTAGGAAGCGGCTTAGAGTGAGTGAGTGAGTGAGTCAGTCCCACTGTAGGAAGTGGGTTAGAGTGAGTGAGTGAGTGAGTCCCACTGTAGGAATCGGGTTAGAGTTGGTGAGTGAGTCCCACTGTAGGGCACAGTGTAGAGTGAGTGAGTGAGTGAGTCTCACTGTAGGAAGCGGCTCAGAGTGAGTGAGTGAGTGAGTCCCACTGTAGGACGTGGGTTAGAGAGACTGAGTGAGTGAGTCCGACTGTAGGAAGCGGGTTAGAGTGAGTGAGTGAGTCCCACTTTAGGGCGCGGGTTAGAGTGAGTGAGTGAGTGAGTCCCACTGTAGGAAGCGGGTTAGAATGAGTGAGTGAGTCCCACTGTCGGAAGCGAGTTAGAATGAGTGAGTATGTCCCATGTAGGAAACGGGTTAAAGTGAGTGAGTGAGTCCCAATGTAGGGCGCGGGATAGAGTGAGTGAGTGTATGAGTCCCACTGTAGGAAGCGGCTCAAAGTGAGTGAGTGAGTCCCACTGTGGGAAGTGGGTTAGATGAGTGAGTGAGTGAGTCCCACTGTAGGAAACAGGTTGGAGTGAGTGAGTGCTTCCCCCTGTCGAAAATGGGTTAGAGTGAGTGAGTCCCAATTTAGGGCGCGGGTTAGGGTGAGTGAGTGTGTCCCGCTGTAGGATACAGGTCAGAGTGAGTGTGTGAGTGAGTCCCAATGTAAAAAGCGGGTTAGAGTGAGTGAGTGAGTGAGACGCACACTAGGGCGCTGGGTAGATTCAGTGTGTGAATGAGTCCCACTATAGGAAGCGGGTTAGAGTGTGTGTTTGCGTCCCACTGTAGGAAACGGGTTAGAGTGACTGAATCCCACTGTCGGAAGCGGGTCAGAGTGAGTGATTGAGTCCCACTGTAGGGAGCGGTTCAAAGTGAGTGAGTGAGTGAGTCCCACTGTGGGATGTGGGTTTGAGTGACTAAGTGAGTGAGTCCCACTGTAGGAAGCGGGTTAGAGTGAGTGAGTGACTGAGTCGCACTGGAGGGCGCGGGTTAGATTGAGTGAGTGAGTGAGTCCCAGTGTAGGGCGCGGGTTAGAGTGAGTGACTGAGTCGCACTGTAGGGCGATGGTTAGAATGAGTGAGTGAGTGAATCCCACTGTAGGAAGCGGGTTAGAGTAGTGAGTGTGTCCCATTGTAGGAAGCTGCTTAGAGTGAGTGAGTGAGTGAGTCCCACTGTAGGAAGCGGCTTAGAGTGAGTGAGTGAGTCAGTCAGTCCCACTTTAGGAAGTGTGTTAGAGTGAGTGAGTGAGTGAGTCGCACTGTAGGGTGCTGGTTAGAATGAGTGAGTGAGTCCCACTGTATGAAGTGGGTAAGAGTGAGTGAGTGAGTGAGTGAGTCCCACAGTAGGAAGCGGGTTAGAGTGAGTGAGTGAGTCCCACTGTAGGGCACAGTTTAGAGTGAGTGAGTGAGTGAGCCTCACTGTAGGAAGCGGCTCAGAGTGAGTGAGTGAGTCGCACTGTAGGAAGTGGGTTAGAGAGAGTGAGTGAGTCGCACTGTAGGGCGATGGTTAGAATCAGTGAGTGAGTGAGTCCCAATGTAGGAAGCGGGTTTGAGTGAGCGAGTGAGTCGCACTGCAGGGCGATGGTTAGAATCAGTGAGTAAGTCCCACTGTAGGAAGCGGGTTAGAATGAGTGAGTGAGTCCCACTGTCGGAAGCGGGTTAGAATGAGTGAGTGAGTCCCACTGTCGGAAGCGAGTTAGAGTGAGTATGTCCCATGTAGGAAACGGGTTAAAGTGAGTGAGTGAGTCCCAATGTAGGGCGCGGGATAGAGTGAGTGAGTAAGTCCCACTGTAGGGCGCAGGTTACAGTGAGTGAGTGTACGAGTCCCACTGTAGGATGCGGCTCAAAGTGAGTGAGTGAGTGAGTCCCACTGTGGGAAGTGGGTTAGATGAGTGAGTGAGTGAGCCCCACTGTAGGAAACAGGTTAGAGTGAGCGAGTGCTTCCCCCTGTCGAAAATGGGTTAGAGTGAGTGAGTCCCAATTTAGGGCGCGGGTTAGGGTGAGTGAGTGTGTCCCGCTGTAGGATGCAGGTTAGAGTGAGTGTGTGAGTGAGTCCCAATGTAAAAAATGGGTTAGAGTGAGTGAGTGAGTGAGACCCGCACTAGTGCGCTGGGTAGATTCAGTGTGTGAGTGAGTCCCACTGTAGGAAGCGGGTTAGAGTGAGTGAGTGAGTGAGTCCCAGTGTAGGGCGTGGGTTAGAGTGAGTGAGTGAGTCACACTGTAGGGCGATGGTTAGAAGGAGTGAGTGAGTAATACCCACTGCAGGAAGCGGGTTAGAGTGTGTGAGTAAGTCCCACTGTAGGGCGCAGGTTGTAGTGAGTGAGTGTATGAGTCCCACTGTAGGAAACGGTTCAAAGTGAGTGAGTGAGTGAGTCCCACTGTAGGGCGCGGGTTAGAGTGAGTGAGTGAGTGAGTCCCAATGCAGGGCGCGGGATAGAGTGAGTGACTGAGTCGCGCTGTAGGGCGCTGGTTAGAATGAGTGAGTGAGTGAGTCCCACTGTAGGAAGCGGGTTAGAGTAG
Organism: Falco peregrinus; assembly: GCF_023634155.1. NCBI lineage: Eukaryota > Metazoa > Chordata > Aves > Falconiformes > Falconidae > Falco > Falco peregrinus. The sequence continues at coordinate 225,112 of NC_073743.1, read as the reverse complement.
TGAGTGTGTCCCATTGTAGGAAGCTGCTTAGAGTGAGTGAGTGAGTCAGTCCCACTGTAAGAAGCGGCTTAGAGTGAGTGAGTGAGTGAGTCCCACTGTAGGAAGTGGGTTAGAGTGAGTGAGTGAGTGAGTCGCACTGTAGGGTGCTGGTTAGAATGAGTGAGTGAGTCCCACTGTAGGAAGTGGGTAAGAGTGAGTGAGTGAGTCCCACTGTAGGGCACAGTTTAGAGTGAGTGAGTGAGTGAGCCTCACTGTAGGAAGCGGCTCAGAGTGAGTGAGTGAGTCGCACTGTAGGAAGTGGGTTAGAGAGAGTGAGTGAGTCGCACTGTAGGGTGATGTTTAGAATCAGTGAGTGAGTGAGTCCCACTGTAGGATGTGGGTTAGAGTGACTAAGTGAGTGAGTCCCCCTGTAGGAAGCGGCTTAGGGTTAGTGAGTGAGTCCCAGTGTAGGGCGCGGGTTAGAGTGAGTGAGTGAATGAGTGGCACTGTAGAGCGCTAGTTAGAATGAGTGAGTGAGTCCCACTGTAGGAAGCGGCTTAGAGTGAGTGAGTAAGTGAGTCCCTCTGGAGGAATTGGGTAAGAGTGTGTGAGTGAGTGAGTCCCACTCTAGGAAGCGGGTTAGAGTGAGTGAGTGAGTCGCACTGTTGGGCGATGTTTAGAATGAGTGTGTGAATGAGTCCCATTGTAGGAAGCAACTCAGAGTGGGTGACTGAGTGAGTCCCACTGTAGGAAGTGGGTAAGAGTGAGTTAGTGAGTGAGTGAGTCCCACTCTAGGGAGCGGGTTAGAGTGAGTGAGTGAGTCCCACTATAGGACGTGGGTTAGAGTGAGTGAGTGAGTGCCACTGTAGGGCTCTGCTTAGAATGAGCAAGTGATTGAGTCCCACTGTAGGAAGCGGGTTAGAGTGAGCGAGTAAGTCCCACTGTAGGGCGCAGGTTGCAGTGAGTGAGTATATGAGTGCCACTGTAGAAAGTGGCTCAAAGTGAGTGAGTGAGTGAGTCCCAGTGTAGGGCGCAGGTTAGAGTGAGTGAGTGATTCCCACTGTAGGGCGCGGGTTAGAGTGAGTGAGTGAGTGAGTCGCACTGTAGGAAGCGGGTTAGAATGAGTAGCTGAGTCCCACTGTAGGAAGCGGCTTAGAGTGAGTGAGTGAGTGAGTCCAAGTGTAGGGCGCGGGTCAGAGTGAGTGAGTGAGTCGCACTCTAGGGCCATGGTTAGAATGAGTCAGTGAGTGAAACCCAATGTAGGAAGCAGGTTTGAGTGAGGGAGTGAGTTGTACTGTAGGGTGCTAGTTAGAATGAGTGAGTGAGTCCCACTGCATGAAGCGGATTAGAATGAGCGAGTGAGTCCCACTGTAAGAAGCTGTTCACTGTGAGTGAGTGAGCGCGTACCAGTGCAGGAAGCGTGTTTCAGTGAGTGAGTGAGTGACTCCCACTGTAGGTAGCGGGTTAGAGTGAGAGAGTGAGTCTCACTGTAGGGCGTGGGTTAGAGTGAGTGAGTTACTGAGTCGCACTGTAGGGCGCTGGTTAGAATTAGTGAGTGAGTCCCACTGTCGGAAGCGAGTATAGAGTGAGTTAGTATGTCCCACTGTAGGAAACGGGTTAAAGTGAGTGAGTAAGTCCCACATTCGGAAACGGGTTAGAGTGAGTGAGTGAGTCCCAGTGTAGGGCGCGGGTTTGAGTGAGTGAGTGAGTCGCACTGTAGGGCGATGGTTAGAATGAGTGAGTGAGTGAGTCCCACTGTAGGAAGCGGGTTAGAGTGAGTGAGTAAGTCCCGCTTTAGGGCGCAGGTTGCAGTGAGTGAGTGTATGAGTCCCACTGTAGGAAACGGTTCAAAGTGAGTGAGTGAGTAAGTCCCACTCTGGGATGTGGGTTTGAGTAACCAAGTGAGTGAGTCCCACTGTAGGAAGCGGGTTAGAGTGAGTGAATGAGTCGCACTGTAGGGCGATGGTTAGAATGAGTGACTGAATCCCACTGTAGGAAGCGGCTTAGAATGAGTGAGTGAGTGAGTCCCACTGTAGGAAGCGTGTTAGAGTTGGTGAGTGAGTCCCACTGTAGGGCACAGTTTAGAGTGAGTGAGTGAGTGAGCCTCACTGTAGGAAGCGGCTCAGAGTGAGTGAGTGAGTCGCACTGTAGGAAGTGGGTAAGAGAGAGTGAGTGAGTCGCACTGTAAGGCGATGGTTAGAATCAGTGAGTGAGTGAGTCCCAATGTAGGAGCGGGTTTGAGTGAGCGAGTGAGTCGCACTGCAGGGCGCTGGTTTAGAATGAGTGAGTGAGTGAGTCCCACTGTAGGATGTGGGTTAGAGTGAACGAGTGAGTGAGCCGTACTGTAGCACGATGGTTTAGATTCAGTGAGTGAGTGAGTCCCAATGTAGGAAGCGGGTTAGAGCGAGTGAGTAAGTCCCACTGTAGGGCGCAGGTTACAGTGAGTGAGTGTATGCATCCCACTGTAGGAAGCAGCTCAAAGTGAGTGAGTGAGTGAGTCCCACTGTAGGACGTGGATTAGAGAGGTTGAGTGAGTGAGTCCGACTGTAGGAAGCGGGTTAGAGTGAGTGAGTGAGTCCCACTGTAGGAAGCGGGTTAGAATGAGTGAGTGAGTCCCACTTTCGGAAGCGAGTTAGAGTGAGTGAGTATGTCCCATGTAGGAAACGGGTTAAAGTGAGTGAGTGAGTCCCAATGTAGGGCGCGGGATAGAGTGAGTGAGTAAGTCCCACTGTAGGGCGCAGGTTACAGTGAGTGAGTGTATGAGTCCCACTGTAGGAAGCGGCTCAAAGTGAGTGAGTGAGTGAGTCCCACTGTGGGAAGTGGGTTAGATGAGTGAGTGAGTGAGTCCCACTGTAGGAAACAGGTTAGAGTGAGCGAGTGCTTCCCCCTGTCGAAAATGGGTTAGAGTGAGTGAGTCCCAATTTAGGGCGCGGGTTAGGGTGAGTGAGTGTGTCCCGCTGTAGGATGTAGGTTAGAGTGAGTGTGTGAGTGAGTCCCAATGTAAAAAGCGGGTTAGAGTGAGTGAGTGAGTGAGACGCGCACTAGGGCGCTGGGTAGATTCAGTGTGTGAATGAGTCCCACTATAGGAAGCGGGTCAGAGTGAGTGAGTGAGTGAGTCCCAGTGTAGGGCGCGGGTTAGAGTGAGTGAGTGTGTCGCACTGTAGGGCGATGGTTAGAAGGAGTGAATGAGTGAGTCCCACTGTAGGAAGCGGGTTAGAGTGAGTGACTGAGTCGCACTGTAGGGCGATGGTTAGAATGAGTGAGTTAGTGAATCCCACTGTAGGAAGCGGGTTAGAGTAGTGAGTGTGTCCCATTGTAGGAAGCTGCTTAGAGTGAGTGAGTGCGTCCCACTGTAGGAAGCGGCTTAGAGTGAGTGAGTGAGTGAGTCCCACTGTAGGAAGTGGGTTAGAGTGAATGAGTGAGTGAGTCGCACTGTAGGAAGTGGGTTAGAGAGAGTGAGTGAGTCGCACTGTAGGGCGATGGTTAGAATCAGTGAGTGAGTGAGTCCCAATGTAGGAAGCGGGTTTGAGTGAGCGAGTGAGTCGCACTGCAGGGCGATGGTTAGAATCAGTGAGTGAGTGAGTCCCACTGTAGGAAGCGGGTTAGAATGAGTGAGTGAGTCCCACTGTCGGAAGCGAGTTAGAGTGAGTGAGTATGTCCCACTGTAGGAAACGGGTTAAAGTGAGTGAGTGAGTCCCAATGTAGGGCGCGGGATAGACTGAGTGAGTAAGTCCCACTGTAGGGCGCAGGTTACAGTGAGTGAGTGTATGAGTCCCACTGTAGGAAGCGGCTCAAAGTGAGTGAGTGAGTGAGTCCCACTGTGGGAAGTGGGTTAGATGAGTGAGTGAGTGAGTCCCACTGTAGGAAACAGGTTAGTGTGAGTGAGTGCTTCCCCCTGTCGAAAATGGGTTAGAGTGAGTGAGTCCCAATTTAGGGCGCGGGTTAGGGTGAGTGAGTGTGTCCCGCTGTAGGATGCAGGTTAGAGTGAGTGTGTGAGTGAGTCCCAATGTAAAAAGCAGGTTAGAGTGAGTGAGTGAGTGAGACGCGCACTAGGGCGCTGGGTAGATTCAGTGTGTGAATGAGTCCCACTATAGGAAGCGGGTTAGAGTGAGTGTTTGCGTCCCACTGTAGGAAACGGGTTAGAGTGAGTGAATCCCACTGTAGGAAGCGGGTCAGAGTGAGTGATTGAGTCCCACTGTAGGAAGCGGCTTAGAGTGAGTGAGTGAGTGAGTCCCAGTGTAGGAAGCGGGTTAGAGTGAGTGAGCGAGTGAGTTGCACTGTAGGGCGATGGTTAGAATGAGTGAGTGAGTGAGTCCCACTGTAGGAAGCGGGTTAGAGTGAGTGAGTAAGTCCCACTGTAGGGCGCAGGTTGCAGTCAGTGAGTGTATGAGTCCCACTGTAGGAAACGGTTCAAAGTGAGTGAGTGAGTGAGTGAGTCCCACTGTAGGAAGCTGGTTAGAGTTGGTGAGTGAGTCCCACTGTAGGAAGCGGGTCAGAGTGAGTGAGTGAGTCCCACTGTAGGAAGCGGGTTAGATTGAGTGAGTGAGTGAGTCCCAGTGTAGAGCGAGGGTTATCGTGAGTGACTGAGTCGCACTGTAGGGTGATGGTTAGAATGAGTGAGTGAGTGAATCCCACTGTCGGAAGCGGGTTAGAGTAGTGAGTGTGTCCCATTGTAGGAAGCTGCTTAGAGTGAGTGAGTGAGTCAGTCCCACTGTAGGAAGCGGCTTAGAGTGAGTGAGTGAGTCAGTCCCACAGTAGGAAGTGGGTTAGAGTGAATGAGTAAGTGAGTCGAACGGTAGGAAGTGGGTTAGAGTGAGTGAGTGAGAGAGTCGCACGGTAGGGTGCTGGTTAGAATGAGTGAGTGAGTCCCACTGTAGGAAGTGGGTAAGAGTGAGTGAGTGGCTGAGTCCCACTGTAGGAAGCGGGTTAGAGTGAGTGAGTGAGTCCCACTGTAGGGCACAGTTTAGAGTGAGTGAGTGAGTGAGCCTCACAGTAGGAAGTGGCTCAGAGTGAGTGAGTGAGTCGCACTGTAGGAAACAGGTTAGAGTGAGTGAGTGCTTCCCCCTGTCAAAAATGGGTTAGAGTGAGTGAGTCCCAATGTAGGGCGCGGGATAGAGTGAGTGAGTAAGTCCCACTGTAGGGCGCAGGTTACAGTGAGTGAGTGTATGAGTCCCACTGTAGGAAGCGGCTCAAAGTGAGTGAGTGAGTGAGTCCCACTGTGGGAAGTGGGTTAGATGAGTGAGTGAGTGAGTCCCACTGTAGGAAACAGGTTAGAGTGAGTGAGTGCTTCCCCCTGTCGAAACTGGGTTAGAGTGAGTGAGTCCCAATTTAGGGCGCGGGTTAGGGTGAGTGAGTGTGTCCCGCTGTAGGATGCAGGTTAGAGTGAGTGTGTGAGTGAGTCCCAATGTAAAAAGCGGGTTAGAGTGAGTGAGTGAGTGAGACACGCACTAGGGCGCTGGGTAGATTCAGTGTGTGAATGAGTCCCACTGTAGGAAGAGGGTCAGAGTGAGTGTTTACGTCCCACTGTAGGAAGCGGCTTAGAGTGAGTGAGTGATTGAGTCCCAGTGTAGGGTGCGAATTAGAGTGAGTGAGTGAGTCCCACTGTAGGGCGATGGTTAGAATGAGTGAGTGAGTAAGTCCCACTGTAGGGCGCAGGTTGCAGTGAGTGAGTGTATGAGTCCCACTGTGGGAAGCGGTTCAAAGTGACTAAGTGAGTGAGTCCCACTGTAGGAAGCGGGTTAGAGTGAGTGAGTCGCACTGTATGGCGCGGGTTAGAGTGAGTGAGTGAGTGAGTCCCAGTGTAGGGCGCGGGTTAGAGTGAGTGAGTGAGTCGCACTGTAGGGCGATGGTTAGAATGAGTGAGTGAGTGAATCCCACTGTAGGAAGCGGGTTAGAGTAGTGAGTGTGTCCCATTGTAGGAAGCTGCTTAGAGTGAGTGAGTGAGTCAGTCCCACTGTAGGAAGCGGCTTAGAGTGAGTGAGTGAGTGAGTCGCACTGTAGGGCACTGCTCAGAATGAGTGAGTGAGTAAGTCCCAATGTAGGAAGCGGGTTTCAGTGAGTGTCTGAGTCCCACTGTAGGTAGCGGGTTAGAGTGACTGAGTGAGTGAGTGAGTCCCACTGTAGGAAGTGGGTTAGAGTGAGTGAGTGAGTGAGTCGCACTGTAAGGCGCTGGTTAGAATGAATGGATGAGTGAGTCTCACTGTAGGAAGCAGGTTAGAGTGAGTGAGTAAGTCCCAATGAAGGGCGCAGGTTAGAGGGAGTGAGTGTATAAGTCACACCTTAGGAAGCTGCTCAAAGTTCGTGAGTGAGTGAGTCCCACTCTAGGAAGCGGGTTAGAGTAAGTGAGAGAGTTTCAGTTTAGGGCGCGGGTTAGAGTGAGTGAGTGAGTCCCACTGTAGGGCACGGTTCACAGTGAGTGAGTGAGTGAGCCCCACTGTAGGAAGCGGCTCAGAGTGAGTGAGTGAGTCCCACTCTAGGATGTGGGTTAGAGAGAGTGAGTGAGTTCACTGTAGGGCAATGGTTAGAATGAGTGAGTGAGTGAGTCCCACTGTAGGAAGTGGGTTAGAGTGAGTGAGTGAGTGAGTCCCACTGTCGGATGTGGGTTAGAGTGGCTGAGTGAGTGAGTCCCACTAAAGGAAGCGGGTTAGAGTGAGTGAGTGAAAGAGTGTCAGTGCAGGGCGCGGTTTAGAGTGAGTGAGTGAGTCGCACTCCAGAGCAATGGTTAGAATGAGCGAGTGAGTGAGTCCCAATGTAGGAAGCGGGTTTGAGTGAGTGAGTGAGTCCCACTGTAAGAAGCGGTTTACTGTGAGTGAGTGAGCGCGTCCCAGTGTAGGAAGCGTGCTTCAGTGAGTGAGTGAGTGAGTCCCACTGTAGGAAGCGGGTTAGAGTGAGTGAGTGAGTGAGTCCCACTCTATTGCGCAGTTTAGAGTGAGTGAGTGAGTGAGTCCCAGTGTAGGGCGCGGGTTAGAATGAGTGAGTGAGTGAGTCCCGCTGTAGGAAGCGGCTCAATTTGACTGAGTGAGTGAGTCCCGCTGTAGAAAGCGGGTTAGAGTGAGTGAGTGAGTCCCATTTTTAAGCGCGGGTTAGAGTGAGTGAGTGAGTGAGTCGCACTGTAGGGCACTGGTTAGAATGAGTGAGTTAGTCCCACTGTCGGAAGCGAGTTAGAGTGAATGAGTATGTCCCACTGTAGGAAACGGATTAAATTGAGTGAGTGAGTCCCACTTTAGGAAGCGGGTTACAGTGAGTGAGTGAGTCCCAATGTAGGGCGCTGGTTTGAGTGAGTGAGTGAGTCCCACTATAGGAAGCGGGTTAGAGTGAGTGTTTGCGTCCCACTGTAGGAAGCGGCTCAAAGTGAGTGAGTGAGTGAATCCCACTGTAGGAAGCGGGTCAGGGTGAGTGATTGAGTCCCACTGTAGGAAGCGGCTTAGAGTGAGTGACTGAGTGAGTCCCAGTGTAGGGCGCGGGTTAGAGTGAGTGAGTGAGTCGCACTGTTGGTCCCAGGTTGTAGTGAGTGAGTGTATGAGTCCCATTGTAGGAAGCGGCTCAATGTGAGTGAGTGAGTGAGTCCCACTGTGGGATGTGGGTTTGAGTGACTAAGTGAGTGAGTCCCACTGTAGGAAGCGGGTTAGAGTGAGTGAGTGAGTCGCACTGTAGGGCGCGGGTTAGAGTGAGTGAGTGAGTGAGTCGCCGTATAGGGCGCGGGTTAGAGTGAGTGAGTGAGTCGCACTGTAGGGCGATGGTTAGAATGAGTGAGTGAGTGAGTCCCACTATAGGAAGCGGGTTAGAGTGAGTGATTGCATCCCACTGTAGGAAACGGGTTAGAGTGAGTGAATCCCACTGTAGATAGCGGGTTAGAGTGAGTGATTGAGTCCCACTGTAGGAAGCGGCTAAGCGTGAGTGAGTGAGTGAGTCCTAGTGTAGGGCGCGGGTTAGAGTGAGTGAGTGAGTCGCACAGTAGGGCAATGGTTAGAATGAGTGAGTGAGTGAGTCCCACTGTAGGAAGCGGGTTAGAGTGAGTGAGTGTGTCCCATTGAAGGAAGCTGGTTAGAGTGAGTAAGTGAGTGAGTCCCACTGTAGGAAGCGGCTTAGAGTGAGTGAGTAAGTGAGTCCCACTGTAGGAAGTGGGTTAGAGTGAGTGAGTGAGTCGCACTCCATAACAATGGTTAGAATGAGTGAGTGAGTGACTGAGCCCCACTGTAGGAAGCGGCTCAGAGTGAGTGAGTGAGTCCCACTGTAGGATGTGGGTTAGAGAGAGTGAGTGAGTTCACTGTAGGGCGATGGTTAGAATGAGTGAGTGAGTGAGTCCCACTGTAGGATGTGGGTTAGAGTGGCTAAGTGAGTGAGTCCCCCTGTAGGAAGCGGCTTAGGGTGAGTGAGTGAGTCCCACTGTACGGCGCGGGTTAGAGTGAGTGAGCGAGTGAGTCGCACTGTAGGGCGCTGATTAGAATGAGTGAGTGAGTCCCACTGTAGGAAGCGGCATAGAGTGAGTGAGTGAGTGAGTCCCACTGTAGGAATTCGGTAAGAATGAGGGAGTGAGTGAGTCCCACTCTAGGAAGCGGGTTAGAGTGAGTGAGTGAGTCGCACTGTAGGGCGATGTTTAGAATGAGTATGAGAGTGAATCACACTGTAGGAAGCAACTCAGATTGGGTGAGTGAGTGAGTCCCACTGTAGGAAGTGGGTATGAGTGAGTGAGTGAGTGAGTCCCACTCTAGGAAACGGGTTAGAGTGAGTGAGTGAGTCCCTCTGTAGGGCAAGGTTCAGAGTGAGTGAGTGACTGAGTCCCACTGAAGGAAGCTGGTTAGAGTGAGTGAGTGAGTGAGCCCCACTGTAGGAAGCGGCTCAGAGTTAGTGAGTGAGTCCCACTGTAGGAAACAAGTTAGAGAGACTGAGTGAGGCGCACTGTAGGAAGCAAGTTAGAGTGAGTGAGTGAGTCCCAATGTAGTAAACGCGTTTGAGTGAGCGAGTGAGTCGCACCGTAGGGCGCTGGTTAATATGAGTGAGTGAGTGAGTCCCACTGTAGGAAGTGGGTTAGAGAGTGTGAGTGAGTGAGTCCCACTGTAGGGCGCTGGTTAGAATGAGTGAGTGAGTAGAGTGCACCGTAGGAAGCGGGTTACTGTGAGTGAGTGAATGAGTCCCACTGCAGGAAGCGGGTTAGAGTGAGTGATTGAGTGCCACTATAGGGCACTGGTTAGAATGAGTGAGTAAATCCCACTATAGGAAGCGAATTAGAGTGAGTGAGTATGTCCCACTGTAGGAAACGGGTTAAGGTGAGTGAGTGAGTCCCACTGTAGGAAACGGGTTAGAGTGAGTGAGTGAGTCCCTATGTAGGGCGCGGGTTTGAGTGAGTGAGTGAGTCCCACTATAGGACGCGGATTAGAGTGAGTGAGTGAGTGCCACTGTAGGAAGCTGCTTAGAGTGAGTGAGTGAGTCAGTCCCACTGTAGGAAGCGGGTTAGAGTTAGTGAGTAAGTCCCACTGTAGGGCGCAGGTTGCAGTGAGTGAGTGTATGAGTCCCACTGTAGGAAGCAGCTCAAAGTGAGTGAGTGAGTGAGTCCCACTGTAGGACGTGGGTTAGAGACACTGAGTGAGTGAGTCCGACTGTAGGAAGCGGGTTAGAGTGAGTGAGTGAGTCCCACTTTAGGGCGCGGGTTAGAGTGAGTGAGTGAGTGAGTCCCACTGTAGGAAGCGGTTTAGAATGAGTGAGTGAGTCCCACTGTAGGAAGCGAGTTAGGGTGAGTGAGTATGTCTCACTGTAGGAAACGGGTTAAAGTGAGTGAGTGAGTCCCACTGTAGGAAGCGGCTCAAAGTGAGTGAGTGACTGAGTCCCACTGTGGGAAGCGGGTTAGATGAATGAGTGTGTGAGTCCCACTGTAGGAAACAGGTTAGAGTGAGTGAGTGCTTCCCCCTGTCGAAAATGGGTTAGAGTGAGTGAGTCCCAATTTAGGGCGCGTGTTGCAGTGAGTGAGTGTATGAGTCCCACTGTAGGAAGCGGTTCAAAGTGACTAAGTGAGTGAGTCCCACTGTAGGAAGCGGGTTAGAGTAGAGTGAGTGAGTCGCACTGTATGGCGCGGGTTAGAGTGAGTGAGTGAGTGAGTCCCAGTGTAGGGCGCGGGTTAGATTGAGTGAGTGAGTCGCACTGTAGGGCGATGGTTAGAATGAGTGAGTGAGTGAATCCCACTGTAGGAAGTGGGTTAGAGTAGTGAGTGTGTCCCATTGTAGGAAGCTGCTTAGAGTGAGTGAGTGAGTCAGTCCCACTGTAGGAAGCGGCTTAGAGTGAGTGAGTGAGTCAGTCAGTCCCACTGTAGGAAGCGGGTTAGAGTGAGTGAGTGAGTGAGTCGCACTGTAGGGCACTGCTCAGAATGAGTGAGTGAGTAAGTCCCAATGTAGGAAGCGGGTTTCAGTGAGTGTCTGAGTCCCACTGTAGGTAGCGGGTTAGAGTGATTGAGTGAGTGAGTGAGTCCCACTGTAGGAAGTGGGTTAGAGTGAGTGAGTGAGTGAGTCGCACTGTAAGGCGCTGGTTAGAATGAATGGATGAGTGAGTCTCACTGTAGGTAGCAGGTTAGAGTGAGTGAGTGAGTCTCACTGAAGGGCGCAGGTTAGAGGGAGTGAGTGTATGAGTCACACCTTAGGAAGCTGCTCAAAGTTCGTGAGTGAGTAACTCCCACTGTAGGAAGTGGGTTAGAGTGAGTGAGTGAGTGAGTCCCACTCTAGGAAGCGGGTTAGAGTAAGTGAGAGAGTTTCAGTTTAGGGCGCGGGTTAGAGTGAGTGAGTGAGTCCCACTGTAGGGCACGGTTCACAGTGAGTGAGTGAGTGAGTCCCACTGTAGGATGTGGGTTAGAGAGAGTGAGTGAGTTCACTGTAGGGCGATGGTTAGAATGAGTGAGTGAGTGAGTCCCACTGTAGGAAGTGGGTTAGAGTGAGTGAGTGAGTGAGTCCCACTGTCGGATGTGGGTTAGAGTGGCTGAGTGAGTGAGTCCCACTAAAGGAAGCGGGTTAGAGTGAGTGAGTGAAAGAGTGTCAGTGCAGGGCGCGGCTTAGAGTGAGTGAGTGAGTCGCACTCCAGAGCAATGGTTAGAATGAGCGAGTGAGTGAGTCCCAATGTAGGAAGCGGCTTTGAGTGAGTGAGTGAGTCCCGCTGTAAGAAGCGGTTTACTGTTAGTGAGTGAGCGCGTCCCAGTGTAGGAAGCGTGCTTCAGTGAGTGAGTGAGTGAGTCCCACTGTAGGAAGCGGCTTAGAGTGAGTGAGTGAGTGAGTCCCACTCTATTGCGCAGTTTAGAGTGAGTGAGTGAGTGAGTCGCACTGTATGGCGCGGGTTAGAGTGAGTGAGTGAGTGAGTCCCACTGTAGGAAGCGGGTTAGAGTGAGTAAGTGAGTCCCAGTGTAGGGCGCTGGTTAGAATGAGTGAGTGACTGAGTCCCGCTGTAGGAAGCGGCTCAATTTGACTGAGTGAGTGAGTCCCGCTGTAGAAAGCGGGTTAGAGTGAGTGAGTGAGTCCCATTTTTAAGCGCGGGTTAGAGTGAGTGAGTGAGTGAGTCGCACTGTAGGGCACTGGTTAGAATGAGTGAGTTAGTCCCACTGTCGGAAGCGTATTAGAGTGAATGAGTATGTCCCACTGTAGGAAACGGGTTAAATTGAGTGAGTGAGTCCCACTTTAGGAAGCGGGTTACAGTGAGTGAGTGAGTCCCAATGTAGGGCGCTGGTTTGAGTGAGTGAGTGAGTCCCACTATAGGAAGCAGGTTAGAGTGAGTGTTTGCATCCCACTGTAGGAAGCGGCTCAAAGTGAGTGAGTGAGTGAATCCCACTGTAGGAAGCGGGTCAGGGTGAGTGATTGAGTCGCACTGTAGGAAGCGGCTTAGAGTGAGTGACTGAGTGAGTCCCAGTGTAGGGCGCGGGTTAGAGTGAGTGAGTGAGTCGCACTGTTGGTCCCAGGTTGTAGTGAGTGAATGTATGAGTCCCATTGTAGGAAGCGGCTCAATGTGAGTGAGTGAGTGAGTCCCACTGTGGGATGTGGGTTTGAGTGACTAAGTGAGTGAGTCCCACTGTAGGAAGCGGGTTAGAGTGAGTGATTGCATCCCACTGTAGGAAACGGGTTAGAGTGAGTGAATCCCACTGTAGATAGCGGGTTAGAGTGAGTGATTGAGTCCCACTGTAGGAAGCAGCTAAGCGTGAGTGAGTGAGTGAGTCCTAGTGTAGGGCGCGGGTTAGAGTGAGTGAGTGAATCGCACTGTAGGGCGATGGTTAGAATGAGTGAGTGAGTGAGTCCCACTGTAGGAAGCGGGTTAGAGTGAGTGAGTAAGTCCCACAGTAGGCCGCAGGTTGCAGTGAGTGAGTGTATGAGTCCCACTGTAGGAAACGGTTCAAAGTGAGTGAGTGAGTGAGTCCCACTGTGGGATGTGGGTTTGAGTGACTAAGTGAGTGAGTCCCACTGTAGGAAGAGGCTTAGAGTGAGTGAGTGACTCGCACTGTAGGGCGCGGGTTAGAGTGAGTGAGTGAGTGAGTCCCAGTATAGGGCGCGGGTAAGAGTGAGTGACTGAGCAGCACTGTAGGGCGATGGTTAGAATGAGTGAGTGAGAGAATCCCATTGTAGGAAGCGGGTTAGAGTAGTGAGTGTGTCCCATTGTAGGAAGCCCCTTAGAGTGAGTGAGTCGGTGAGTCCCACTGTAGGAAGCGGCTTAGAGTGAGTGAGTGAGTGAGTCCCACAGTAGGAAGTGGGTTAGAGTGAGTGAGTGAGTGAGTCGCACTGTAGGGCGCTGGTTAGAATGAGTGAGTGAGTCCCACTATAGGAAGTGGGTAAGAGTGAGTGAGTGAGTGAGTCCCACTGTAGGAAGCGGGTTAGAGTTGGTGAGTGAGTCCCACTGTAGGGCACAGTTTAGAGTGAGTGAGTGAGTGAGCCTCACTGTAGGAAGCGGCTCAGAGTGAGTGAGTGAGTCGCACTGTAGGAAGCGGGTTAGAGAGAGTGAGTGAGTCGCACTGTAGGGCGATGGTTAGAATCAGTGAGTGAGTGAGTCCCAATGTAGGAAGCGGGTTTGAGTGAGCGAGTGAGTCGCACTGCAGGGCGATGGTTAGAATCAGTGAGTGAGTGAGTCCCACTGTAGGAAGCGAGTTAGAATGAGTGAGTGAGTCCCACTGTCGGAAGCGAGTTAGAGTGAGTGAGTATGTCCCACTGTAGGAAACGGGTTTGAGTGAGTGAGTGAGTCCCAATGTAGGGCGCGGGATAGAGTGAGTGAGTAAGTCCCATTGTAGGGCGCAGGTTACAGTGAGTGAGTGTATGAGTCCCACTGTAGGAAGCGGCTCAAAGTGAGTGAGTGAGTGAGTCCCACTGTGGGAAGTGGGTTAGATGTGTGAGTGAGTGAGTCCCACTGTAGGAAACAGGTTAGTGTGAGTGAGTGCTTCCCCCTGTCAAAAATGGGTTAGAGTGAGTGAGTCCCAATTTAGGGCGCGGGTTAGGGTGAGTGAGTGTATCCCGCTGTAGGATGCAGGTTAGAGTGAGTGTGTGAGTGAGTCCCAATGTAGGAAGCAGGTTAGAATGAGTGAGTGAGTGAGACGCGCACTAGGGCGCTGGGTAGATTCAGTGTGTGAATGAGTCCCACTATAGGAAGCGGGTTAGAGTGAGTGTTTGCGTCCCACTGTAGGAAACGGGTTAGAGTGAGTGAATCCCAATGTAAGAAGCGGGTCAGAGTGAGTGATTGAGTCCCACTGTAGGAAGCGGCTTAGAGTGAGTGACTGAGTCCCAGTGTAGGGCGTGGGTTAGAGTGAGTGAGTAAGTCCCACTGTAGGGCGCAGGTTGCAGTGAGTGAGTGTATGAGTCCCACTGTAAGAAACGGTTCAAAGTGAGTGAGTGAGTGAGTCCCACTGTGGGATGTGGGTTTGAGTGACTAAGTGAGTGAGTCCCACTGTAGGAAGCAGCTTAGGGTGAGTGAGTGAGTCCCACTGTGGGATGTGGGTTTGAGTGACTAAGTGAGTGAGTGCCACTGTAGGGCACGGGTTAGAGTGAGTGAGTGAGTCGCACTGTAGGGCGCGGGTTAGAGTGAGTGAGTCCCAGTGTAGGGCGCGGGTTAGAGTGAGTGACTGAGTCGCACTGTAGGGCGATGGTTAGAATGAGTGAGTAAGTGAATCCCACTGTAGGAAGCGGGTTAGAGTAGTGAGTGTGTCCCATTGTAGGAAGCTGCTTAGAGTGAGTGAGTGAGTCAGTCCCACTGTAGGAAGTGGCTTAGAATGAGTGAGTGAGTCAGTCCCACTGTAGGAAGTGGCTTAGAATGAGTGAGTGAGTGAGTGAGTCCCACTGTAGGAAGTGGGTAAGAGTGAGTGAGGGAGTGAGTCCCACTGTAGGAAGCGGGTTAGAGTTGGTGAGTGAGTCCCACTGTAGGGCACAGTTTAGAGTGAGTGAGTGAGTGAGCTTCACTGTAGGAAGCGGCTCAGAGTGAGTGAGTGAGTCGCACTGTAGGAAGTGGGTTTGAGAGACTGAGTGAGTCGCACTGTAGGGCGATGGTTAGAATCAGTGAGTGAGTGAGTCCCAATGTAGGAAGCGGGCTTGAGTGAGCGAGTGAGTCGCACTGCAGGTCGCTGGTTTAGAATGAGTGAGTGAGTGAGTCCCACTGTAGGAAGTGGGTTAGAGTGAGTGAGTGAGTGAGCCGTACTGTAGGACGATGGTTAGAATCAGTGAGTGAGTGAGTCCCAATGTAGGAAGCGGGTTTGAGTGAGCGAGCGAGTGCCACTGTAGGGCGCTGGTTAGAATGAGTGAGTGTGTGAGTCCCACTGTAGGAAGCGGGTTAGAGCGAGTGAGTAAGTCCCACTGTAGGGCGCAGGTTACAGTGAGTGAGTGTATGAGTCCCGCTGTAGGAAGCAGCTCAAAGTGAGTGAGTGAGTGAGTCCCACTGTAGGACGTGGGTTAGAGAGACTGAGTGAGTGAGTCCGACTGTAGGAAGCGGGTTAGAGTGAGTGAGTGAGTCCCACTACAGGAAGCGGCTTAGAGTGAGTGAGTGAGTGAGTTCCACTGTAGGAAGCAGGTTAGAATGAGTGAGTGGGTCCCACTGTAGGAAGTGGGTTAGAGTGAGTGAGTGAGTGAGTCCCACTGTAGGAAGTGGGTTAGAGTGAGTGAGTGAGTGAGCCGTACTGTAGGACGATGGTTAGAATCAGTGAGTGAGTGAGTCCCAATGTAGGAAGCGGGTTTGAGTGAGCGAGCGAGTGCCACTGTAGGGCGCTGGTTAGAATGAGTGAGTGTGTGAGTCCCACTGTAGGAAGCGGGTTAGAGCGAGTGAGTAAGTCCCACTGTAGGGCGCAGGTTACAGTGAGTGAGTGTATGAGTCCGGCTGTAGGAAGCAGCTCAAAGTGAGTGAGTGAGTGAGTCCCACTGTAGGGCGCTGATTAGAATGAGTGAGTGAGTGAGTCCGACTGTAGGAAGCGGGTTAGAGTGAGTGAGTGAGTCCCACCTTAGGGCGCGGGTTACAGTGAGTGAGTGTATGAGTACCACTGTAGGAAGCAGCTCAAAGTGAGTGAGTGAGTGAGTCCCACTGTAGGACGTGGGTTAGAGAGACTGAGTGAGTGAGTCCGACTGTAGGAAGCGGGTTAGAGTGAGTGAGTGAGTCCCACTACAGGAAGCGGCTTAGAGTGAGTGAGTGAGTGAGTTCCACTGTAGGAAGCAGGTTAGAATGAGTGAGTGAGTCCCACTGTAGGAAGTGGGTTAGAGTGAGTGAGTGAGTGAGTCCCACTGTAGGAAGTGGGTTAGAGTGAGGGAGTGAGTCCCACTGTCGGAAGTGAGTTAGAGTGAGTGAGTTAGTCCCATTAGGATACAGGTTATAGAGTGAGTGTGTGAGTGACTCAAACAGCAGGAAGTGCGTTAGACAGTGTGAGTGAGTGAGTCCCACTGTTGGAAGTGGGTTACTGTGAGTGAGTGACTGAGCCCCGCTGTAGGAAGCTGGTTAGAGTGAGTGAGTGAGAGAGACCCACTGTAGGAAGCAACTCAGAGTCTGTGAGTGAGTGAGTCCCACTTTAGGGCGCGAGTTAGAGTGAGCGAGTGTTTCCCACTGTAGGAAGCGGGTTAGAGTGGTTGTGTGAGTGAGTCCCACTGTTGAAACGGGTTAGAGTGACTGTGTGAGTGAGTCCCACTGTAGGAAGCAGCTCAAAGTGAGTGAGTGATTGAGTCCCACTGTAAGAAGTAGCTCAGAGTGGGGGAGTGAGTAAGTCCCAATGTAGGAAACCGATTACAGTGAGTGAGTGAGTCTCACTGCAGGAAGCGCGTAAGACTGAGTGACTGTGTCCCGCTGTAGGAAGCTGCTTAGAGTGAGTAAGTGAGTGATTCCCACTGCAGGAAGCGGGTGAGAGTTTGTGAGTGACTGAATCCCACTGTAGGGCGCCGGTTCGAGTGAGCGAGTGTATGAGTCCCACTGTAGGAATTAGCTGAAAGTGAGCGAGTGAGTGAGTCCCATCGTAGGAAGAAACTTAGAGTGGGAGAGTGAGTGAGTACCGCTGTCCGAAGTGGGTTAGAGTGAGTGAGTGATTGAGTCCCACTCTAGGAAACGGGTTAGGGTTAGTGAGTGAGTCCCACTATAGGAAGCGGGTTAGAGTGAGAAACTGAGTGAGTCCCGCTGTTGGAAGCGGGTTAGAGTGAGAGAGTGAGTGAGACCCACTGAGGGAAGCAACTCAGAGTGTGTGAGTGAGTGAGTCCCACTTTAGGGCATGAGTTAGAGTGAGTGAGTGTTTCCCACGGTAGGAAGCGGGTTAGAGTGTTTGTGTGAGTGAGTCCCACGGTTGAAAGCGGGTTAGAGTGAGAGAGTGAGTCCCAATATAGGAAGAGGGTAAGAGTGAGTGAGTGCGTCCCACTGTTGAAAGCGGGTTAGAGTGACTGTGTGAGTGAGTCCCACTGTAGGAAGAAGCCCAGAGTGAGTGACTGATTGAATCCTACTGTAAGAAGTAGCTCAGAGTGGGGGAGAGAGTAAGTCCCACTGTAGGAAACGGGTTAGAGTGAGTGAGTGAGTCTCACTGCAGGAAGCGGGTTAGAGTCAGTGAGTGAGTGATTCCCACTGCAGGAAGCGGGTTAGAGTTTGTGAGTGAGTGAGTCCCACTGTAGGAAGCGGGTTAGAGTGAGTGAGTGTGCCTCATTGTAGGAAGCAGGTTAGAGTGAGTGAGTGAGTGAGTCCCACTATAGGAAACGGCTTAGAGTGAGTGAGTGAGTGAGTCCCACTGTAGGAACTGGGTTAGAGTGAGTGAGTCCCACTGTAGGAAGCGGGTTAGAGTGAGTGCGTGAGTGAGTCCCACTGTAGGAAGTAGCTCAGAGGGGGAGAGTGAGTAAGTCCCAATGTAGGAAACGGGTTAGAGTGAGTGAGTGATTCCCACTGCAGGAAGCAGGGTAAAGTTAGTGAGTGAGTGAGTCCCACTGTAGGAAGTGGGTTAGAGTGAGTGAGTGAGTCCCACTGTAGGAAGCGGGTTAGAGTGAGTGTGTGAGTGAGTCCCACTGTAGGAAGTAGCTCAGAGTGGGAGAGTGTGTGAGTCCCAATGTAGGAAGCGGGCTAGTGTGAGTGAGTGATTCCCACTGCAGGAAGCGGCATACTTAATGAGTGAGTGAGTCCCACTGTAGGAAACAGGTAAGAGTGAGTGAGTGAGTAAGTCCCACTGTAGGAAGCGAATTAGAGTGAGTGAGTGCGTCCCACTCTATGAAACAGGTTAGAGTGAGTGAGAGAGTCCCACTGTAGGACGCGGGTTAGAGTGAGTGAGTGAGTGAGTCCCACTGTAGGATTTGGGTTAGAGTGAGTGAGTGAGTGAGTCCCACTGTAGGAAGTGGGTTAGAGTGAGTGAGGGAGTGAGTCCCAATGTAGGAAGCGGGTTACAGTGAGTGAGTGCGTCCCAGTCTTGAAACAGGTTAGAGTGAGTGAGTGAGTGAGTCCCACAGTGGGAAGCAGTTTAGAGTGAGTGAGTGACTGAGTCCCACTCTAGGAAGCAGTTTAGACTGGGAGAGTGTGTGAGTCCCACTGTAGGGCGCCGGTTAGACTAAGTGAGTGTATGAGGCCCACTGTAGGAATTAGCTGAAAGTGAGTGAGTGAGTGAGTCTCACCGTAGGAAGCAACTTAGGGTGGGTGAGTGAGCGAGTCCCACTGTCGGAAGTGGGTTGAAGTGCGTGAGTGATTCTGTCCCACTGTAGGAAACGGGTTAGGGTTACTGAGTGAGTCCCACTGTAGGAAGCGCTTTAGAGTGAATAACTGAGTGAGTCCCGCTGTAGGAATCGGGTTAGAGTGAGAGAGTGAGTGAGTACCGCTGTAGGAAGCAGGTTAGAGTGAGTGACTCCTAGTACAGGGCTAGGTTCAGAGTGAGTGAGTGAGTCCCATGGTAGGAACCGGGTCAGAGTGAGTGAGTGTGTGAGTCCCACTATAGGAAACGGCTTAGAATGAGTGAGTGAGTGAGTCCCACTGTAGGAAGTGGGTTAGAGTGACTGAGTGAGTCCCGCTGTAGGAAGTGGGTTAGAGTGAGTGAGTGAGTGAGTCCCACTGTGTTAGAGTGTTTGTGTGAGTGAGTCCCACTGTAGAAAGCGGGTTAGAGTGAGTGAGTGAGTGAGTCCCACTCTAGGAAACGGCTTTGAGTGAGTGAGTGAGTGTGTCCCACTGTAGGAAGTGGGTTAGAGTGAGTGAGTGAGTCCCACTGTAGGAAGTGGGTTAGAGTTAGTGAGTGAGTGAGTCCCACTGTAGGTCACGAATTAGAGTGAGTGTGTGAGTGAGTCCCAATGTAGGAAGCGGGATAGAGTGAGTAAGTGCGTCCCACTGTCGGAAGCAATTCAGAGTGGGTGAGTGAGTGTGTCCCACTGCAGGAAGTGGGTTAGAGTGAGTGAGTGAGTGAGTCCCACTATAGTTAGCGGGTTAGAGTGAGTGAGTGAATGAGTCCCACTGTAGGAAGCGAGTTATAGTGAGTGTGTGAGTGAATCCCGCTGTGGGGAGCGGGTTCGAGTGAGTGAGTGATTCCCACTGCAGGAAGCGGGGTAGAGTGAGTGAGTGAGCGAGTGCCACTGTAGGAAACGGGTTAGAGTGAGTGAGTGAGTGAGTCCCACTGTAGGAAGTGGGTTAGAGTGAGTGAGGGAGTGAGTCCCAATGTAGGAAGGGGGTTACAGTGAGTGAGTGCGTCCCACTGTATGAAACAGGTTAGAGTGGGTGAGTGTATGAGTCCCACTGTCGGAAGTGGGTTAGAGTGCATGAGTGATTGTGTCCCACTGTAGGAAACGGGTTACGGTTAGTGAGTGAGTCCCACTGTAGGAAGCGGGTTAGAATGAGTAACTGAGTGAGTCCCGCTCTAGGAAGCGGGTTAGAGTGAGAGAGTGAGTGAGTCCCGCTGTAGGAAGCAGGTTAGAGTGAGTGACTCCTAGTGCAGGGCTCGGTTCAGAGTGAGTGAGTGAGTGTGTCCCACTGTAGGAAGCGGGTTTGAGTGAGTGAGTGAGTACCACTGCAAAGCGCAGGTTAAAGTGAGTGAATGTATGAGTCCACTGTAGGAAGCAGCTCAAAGTGAGTGAGTGAGTGTGTCCCACTGTAGGAAGTGTGTTAGAGTGAGTGACTGAGTGAGTCCCACTGTAGGAAGTGGGTTAGAGTCAGTGAGTGAGTGAGTCCCGCTGTAGGAAGTGGGTTAGAGTGAGTCAGTGAGTGAATCCCACTGTAGGAAGTGGGTTAGAGTGAGTGAGTGAGTGAGTCCCGCTGTAGGAAGTGGGTTAGAGTGAGTCAGTGAGTGAGTCCCGTTGTAGGAAGCGGTTTAGAGTGAGAGAGTGAATGAGTCCCGCTGTAGGAAGCAGGATAGAGTGAGTGACTCCTAGTGTAGGGCTTGGTTCAGAGTGAGTGAGTGAGAGAGTCCCACTGTAGTTAGCGGGTTAGAGTGAGTGAGTGAGTGAGTCCCGCTGTGGGAAGTGGGTTAGAGTGAGTCAGTGAGTGAGTCCCGCTGTAGGAAGTGGGTTAGAGTAAGTGAGTGAGTGAGTCCCACTGTAGGAAGCGAGATAGAGTGAGTTAGTGCGTACCACTGTTGAAACACATTAGAGTGAGTGAGTGAGTCCCGCTGTGGGAAGTGGGTTAGAGTGAGTGAGTGAGTGAGTCCCACTGTAGGAACTGAGTTAGGTGAGTGAATGAGTCCCGCTGTAGGAAGTGGGTTAGAGTGAGTGAGAGAGTGAGTCCCACTGTAGGGAGTGGGTTAGAGTGAGTGAGTGAGTCCCTCTGTAGGAATGGGTTAGAGTGAGTGAGAGAGTGAGTCCCACTGTAGCAAGTGGGATAGAGTTAGAGAGTGAGTGATTCCCACTGTCGGAAGTGGGTTAGAGTGAGTGAGTCAGTGAGTCCCACTGTAGGAAGTGGTTTATAGTGAGTGAGTGAGTGAGTCGCACTATACGGACCAGGCAAGAATGAGTGAGTGAGTGAGTCCAACTGTAGGAAGCGGGTTACTGTGACTGAGTGACTGAGTCCCACTGTAGGAAGCGGGGTAGCGTGAGTGAGTGAGTGAGACCCACTGTAGGAAGCGAGCTAGAGTGAGTGAGTGTTTCCCACTGTATGAAGCGGGTTAGAGTGGTTGTGTGAGTGAGTCCCACTGTAGGAAGCAGCCCAGAGTGAGTGACTAATTGAATCCTACTGTAAGAAGTAGCTCAGAGTGGGGGAGCGAGTAAGTCCCAATGTAGGAAACGGGTTAGACTGAGTGAGTGCGTCCCACTGTTGAAAAAGGTTAGAGTGAGTGTGTGAGTAAGCCCCACTGTAGTAAGCAGCTTAGAGTGAGTCCCACTGTAGGAAGCGGCTTAGAGTGAGTGAGTGAGTCCCACTGCAGGAAGCGGGTTAGAGTGAGAGACTGAGTGAGTCCCACTGTAGGAAGCAATTTAGAGTGGGTGAGTGATTGTGTCCCACTGCAGGAAGTGGGTTAGAGTGAGTGAGTGAGTGTGTCCCACTGTAGTTAGCGGGTTAGAGTGAGTGAGTGAGTGAGTCCCACTGTAGGAAGTGGGTTAGAGTGAGTGAGTGAATGAGTCGCACTGTAGGGAGCAGGCGAGAATGAGTGAGTGAGTGAGTCCCACTGTCGGAAGCGGGTTACTGTGAGTGAGTGACTGAGTCCCACTGTAGGAAGCGGGTTAGAGTGAGTGAGTGAGTCCCACTGTAGGAAGCAACTCAGAATGTGTCAGTGAGTGAGTCCCACTTCAGGGCGCGAGATAGAGTGAATGAGTGTTTCCCTATGTAGGAAGCGGGTTAGAGTGGTTGTGTGAGTGAGTCCCACTGTTGAAACGGGTTAGAGTGAGTGAGTGAGTCCCACTGTAGGAAGCAATTCAGAGTGGGTGAGTGAGTGTGTCCCACAGCAGGAAGTGGGTTAGAGTGAGTGAGTGAGTGAGTCCCACTGTAGGGCGCTGTTGCAGAATGGATGAAAGAGAACAGCCACGGTTCCATAGAAGGACTGTGTGATACAGCTTTTGACATGTCTGAAGTGAACCAAGCTAGGCCGCAGTCAGAAATTACCAGGCTTGCTAAAAATGAAAAATTACCAGGCTTGCTAATGTGGGAAGAGAGATAAGGTCATGCTGACCTTGTGCCTAATGTTGTAAATAACTTCGAGGAATTCGCGTAGACAAGAGAGGAAAAAAAAATCTATGTAGCTAGCTATCCGCAGAATCCGCAAATAGGAGGTCGTATGAAAGTGTAACCCTTTAGAGCTTAGCCAATCAGCAGATGATTTGTAGGCATAATTAACTGGAACTGTATATAAGACATAATCGCGCCGTAATAAATCGAAGCTTGCTTTATCACTCTTATTGAGTCGGCTGCTTGCTTCCCCTCGCTCATCAAAGTGGCGCCCGAACAGGGACACCCAACCTTGTTCTTCACCGGACAGCGAGGACGGAGAAGCACTGGTAGCAGCGACCAGAGAGCAGAAGATCGGCTGATGCTGGCATCGTACCCGATCCGTGCTTGAGCCCAGGATAAATCAAGAAGGGGTTCGCCTGTTGCGACGGAGGGAAGACACAGTCGCTCAATATGAGTGATCAGCAGACTTCGTTTATTGTCCCTTACAGTCACCTTTTATGCCTTGTTATAATTAGCTCATACATATTACAAAAGTTAAGTTCATTATTGGTTAGTTGCCTAAATACCAAGCCCGCCCCTAGTTTCTCTTCTGTAGTTATCGGTTCCCACCTGCAACATTCTTTTCCCACCAAAATCTTCCTGTTATTGTGTAACAAGAACAGCCAAAGACAGTTATTTTTGCTTTACTTCAGATAAGCTGAGAGCAATGTGCATTTTTGTCCAGCCAGCTGGACTATGTCTATGTGACCCTTTTCAGCTAGTCAGTTATCCACATTCGCCGTCCGTGAGCTGCTACCCAAGGGAAAAGGCTGCAACAAAGAGGACTTTAACGAGTGCACAATGGAAAAAGAGGTAGCGCTAGCACTTTTACAATGCTTTTTAGAAAAGCGGGGAGTAGGCCCTTTAAAAGATCTGGCTGGGTTAATTGTATTAGGTGAAGCAAAAGGATATTTTGCAGATCCTGAGCATATGTTTGAAGTAGAAGAATGGCGTAATTATGGGGATTGTTTATGGGATTTAGTAATAGATGATGATAAGGCAGCAAAAAAATTGATGAAATCATGGCATGAAGTAACTAATTGTATAAAAAGATATCAAGCAGAAAAGCGCCTTGCTGCAGCAGTAACAAGCCGACTTGCAAGCGCAGATCCTAATGCAGGAAAAATTATGCCATGTGAAAATTACATTCCAATACCCCCTTTATCACAAACAGTGCTCTCTGTACCACCTATAGAGCCCACTGTACCACCTATAGACCCTTCGTGTCCTCCGCCCCCCCCCTCCGGCGAAGTAGCCTCGGGGGGGCCAGAGGGCACGGACACATCTGACGAAAGTGCTGCTGAGGAAGAAAATAGCAGTGGGCAGACAATACAAAATTCTAAAAAAAAAAAAAAAAAAGGAACAAAAAAAATACAGTAAACAAACTGGTGCGTTCTACGCACATTGATTGTCAAAAAATAGCACAAGAAGCAGCTACTCAGGGAATATTTGATATTGCTGAGCAAGTCAACCCCCCACAAGCTTTCCCTGTAACGTATCAGATGAATGCTGCTAACCAAAGACAGGGAACCTGGGAGGCTTTGATTGGAAAATATTAAGTCAGTTACGTAGTACAGTGAATGAGTCAGGCCTCCACAGTGAGCCCACCAGATATACCTAACTTTATGAAAGGGCCGTTATTGTGCCAGTGTATTCTGGAGAATAGTAACAGTTACACCAAAGGCATTTTAGTAACCCTGCCCTTAGATTCTTCTGTAGAAACAATGCTAGAGCGAATGAGTTGGGTGCCAGTAGGTCAGCAGGCCTTGCTAGTGGAAGCAATCCAAGCAGTAGGGAGAGATTTAGTGCAAGCCCAAAGTCAGGCTTTTGCAGCGCTTGCGCCTCTGTGCCCCCCTGGGGCTACCGCACCCCCAAAGCCAGCAACCACCACACGCCGAGACTTCCCCTGCTATCGATGCGGGAAGCCAGGACATACCCACGACCGATGTCGACAACGTCAAGTGTGGTGCCAAAATTGTCAGCGAGGGACCCACAGCACCAACGTCTGTCGGCAGACGGGAAACGAGAAACCGAGCGCAAGGAGCCGCAGCGCGTCGACTCTAATCGCGACTCCTGTCACCTCCACGACACCCCCTCCAGGAGACATGACCAACTCTTATCGGCAGACACCGTGTTACAACCCGCCACCCGAAGGAGCCTCGGCCTGGACCTGGCAACAGCAGTAGATACAACAATAATTGACAACCGACCACAAAAAATCGCAACTCGTGTCCGAGGACCTCTGATAATTAATGGACAAAGTTATGGTGCTCTATTATTAGGGCGGTCTTCTGGTAGTTTAAAAGGGCTGTTGTAAAGGGTGTTGCTTATAGTAATAATTGTTATCATTGCACTCGTATGTTTAAGCTGTGCTCTCTCTTGTATTCGAAAATTATTTGAGCGTGTAACTGGACCAGTTTTCCTTGTCCAAAAAGAAAAAGGGGGAATTGTTGCAGAATGGATGAAAGAGAACGGCCACGGTTCCATAGAAGGACTGTGTGATACAGCTTTTGACATAAGTCTGGAGTGAACCAAGCTAGGCCGCAGTGGGAAATTACCAGGCTTGCTAAAAATGAAAAATTACCAGGCTTGCTAAAGAGGAAAGGGAGATAAGGTCATGCTGACCTTGTGCCGAATGTTGTAAATAACTTTGAGGAATTCGCGTAGACAAGAGAGGAAAAAAAAATCTATGTAGCTAGCTATCCGCAGAAACCGCAAATAGGAGGACGTATGAAAGTGTAACCCTTTAGAGCTTAGCCAATCAGCAGATGATTTGTAGGCATAATTAACTGGAACTGTATATAAGACATAATCGCGCCGTAATATATCGAAGCTTGCTTTATCACTCATAGTGAGTCGGCTGCTTGCTTCCCTTCGCTCGTCAGGGCGCGGATTTTATTGAGTGAGTGAGTCCCCCTGTAGGAAGCGGGTTAGAGTGAGTGAGTGAGTGAGAGAGTCCCACTGTAGGAAACAACTCAGAGTGGGTGAGTGAGTGAGTCCCACTGTAGGAAGTGGATTACAGTGAGTGAGTGATTGAGTCCCACTGTAGGGCGCGGGTTAGAGTGAGTGAGTGAGTCCCACTGTAGGGCGCGGGTTACAGTGAGTGAGTGAGTCAGTCCCACTGTAGGGCGCGGGTTAGAGTGAGTGATTGGGTGAGTCCCACTTTAGGAAATGGGTTAAAGTGAGTGAGTGAGTCCCACTGTAGGGTGCGAGTTACAGTGAGAGAGTGAGTGAGTCCCACTGTCAGAAGCGGCTTAGAGTGAGTGAGTGAGTGAGTGGCACTGTGAGGCGCTGCTTAGAATGAGTGAGTGACTGAGTACCACTGTAGGAAGCAGCTCAAAGTGGGTGAGTGAGTGAGTCCCACTGTACGAAGCCGGTTAGAGTGAGCGAGTGAGTCCCACTGTAGGAAGAGGGTTAGAGTGAGTTTGTGGGTTCCACTGTAGTGCGCAGGTACGAGTGAGTGAGTGAGTGTGTCCCTTGTAGAAAGCAGGTGACTGTGAGTGATTGAGTCCCAGTGTAGGGCGCTGCTTAGAATGAGTGAGTGACTGAGTACCACTGTAGGAAGCGGCTAAAAGTGAGGGAGTGAGTGAGTCCCACTGTAGGAAGAGGGTTAGAGTAAGTGAGAGAGTTTCAGTTTAGGGCGCGGGTTAGAGTGAGTGAGTGAGTCCCACTGTAGGGCACGGTTCACAGTGAGTGAGTGAGTGAGCCCCACTGTAGGAAGCGGCTCAGAGTGAGTGAGTGAGTCCCACTCTAGGATGTGGGTTAGAGAGAGTGAGTGAGTTCACTGTAGGGCAATGGTTAGAATGAGTGAGTGAGTGAGTCCCACTGTAGGAAGTGGGTTAGAGTGAGTGAGTGAGTGAGTCCCACTGTCGGATGTGGGTTAGAGTGGCTGAGTGAGTGAGTCCCACTAAAGGAAGCGGGTTAGAGTGAGTGAGTGAAAGAGTGTCAGTGCAGGGCGCGGTTTAGAGTGAGTGAGTGAGTCGCACTCCAGAGCAATGGTTAGAATGAGCGAGTGAGTGAGTCCCAATGTAGGAAGCGGGTTTGAGTGAGTGAGTGAGTCCCACTGTAAGAAGCGGTTTACTGTGAGTGAGTGAGCGCGTCCCAGTGTAGGAAGCGTGCTTCAGTGAGTGAGTGAGTGAGTCCCACTGTAGGAAGCGGGTTAGAGTGAGTGAGTGAGTGAGTCCCACTCTATTGCGCAGTTTAGAGTGAGTGAGTGAGTGAGTCCCAGTGTAGGGCGCGGGTTAGAATGAGTGAGTGAGTGAGTCCCGCTGTAGGAAGCGGCTCAATTTGACTGAGTGAGTGAGTCCCGCTGTAGAAAGCGGGTTAGAGTGAGTGAGTGAGTCCCATTTTTAAGCGCGGGTTAGAGTGAGTGAGTGAGTGAGTCGCACTGTAGGGCACTGGTTAGAATGAGTGAGTTAGTCCCACTGTCGGAAGCGAGTTAGAGTGAATGAGTATGTCCCACTGTAGGAAACGGATTAAATTGAGTGAGTGAGTCCCACTTTAGGAAGCGGGTTACAGTGAGTGAGTGAGTCCCAATGTAGGGCGCTGGTTTGAGTGAGTGAGTGAGTCCCACTATAGGAAGCGGGTTAGAGTGAGTGTTTGCGTCCCACTGTAGGAAGCGGCTCAAAGTGAGTGAGTGAGTGAATCCCACTGTAGGAAGCGGGTCAGGGTGAGTGATTGAGTCCCACTGTAGGAAGCGGCTTAGAGTGAGTGACTGAGTGAGTCCCAGTGTAGGGCGCGGGTTAGAGTGAGTGAGTGAGTCGCACTGTTGGTCCCAGGTTGTAGTGAGTGAGTGTATGAGTCCCATTGTAGGAAGCGGCTCAATGTGAGTGAGTGAGTGAGTCCCACTGTGGGATGTGGGTTTGAGTGACTAAGTGAGTGAGTCCCACTGTAGGAAGCGGGTTAGAGTGAGTGAGTGAGTCGCACTGTAGGGCGCGGGTTAGAGTGAGTGAGTGAGTGAGTCGCCGTATAGGGCGTGGGTTAGAGTGAGTGAGTGAGTCGCACTGTAGGGCGATGGTTAGAATGAGTGAGTGAGTGAGTCCCACTATAGGAAGCGGGTTAGAGTGAGTGATTGCATCCCACTGTAGGAAACGGGTTAGAGTGAGTGAATCCCACTGTAGATAGCGGGTTAGAGTGAGTGATTGAGTCCCACTGTAGGAAGCGGCTAAGCGTGAGTGAGTGAGTGAGTCCTAGTGTAGGGCGCGGGTTAGAGTGAGTGAGTGAGTCGCACAGTAGGGCAATGGTTAGAATGAGTGAGTGAGTGAGTCCCACTGTAGGAAGCGGGTTAGAGTGAGTGAGTGTGTCCCATTGAAGGAAGCTGGTTAGAGTGAGTAAGTGAGTGAGTCCCACTGTAGGAAGCGGCTGAGAGTGAGTGAGTAAGTGAGTCCCACTGTAGGAAGTGGGTTAGAGTGAGTGAGTGAGTCGCACTCCATAACAATGGTTAGAATGAGTGAGTGAGTGACTGAGCCCCACTGTAGGAAGCGGCTCAGAGTGAGTGAGTGAGTCCCACTGTAGGATGTGGGTTAGAGAGAGTGAGTGAGTTCACTGTAGGGCGATGGTTAGAATGAGTGAGTGAGTGAGTCCCACTGTAGGATGTGGGTTAGAGTGACTAAGTGAGTGAGTCCCCCTGTAGGAAGCGGCTTAGGGTGAGTGAGTGAGTCCCACTGTACGGCGCGGGTTAGAGTGAGTGAGCGAGTGAGTCGCACTGTAGGGCGCTGATTAGAATGAGTGAGTGAGTCCCACTGTAGGAAGCGGCATAGAGTGAGTGAGTGAGTGAGTCCCACTGTAGGAATTCGGTAAGAATGAGGGAGTGAGTGAGTCCCACTCTAGGAAGCGGGTTAGAGTGAGTGAGTGAGTCGCACTGTAGGGCGATGTTTAGAATGAGTATGAGAGTGAATCACACTGTAGGAAGCAACTCAGATTGGGTGAGTGAGTGAGTCCCACTGTAGGAAGTGGGTATGAGTGAGTGAGTGAGTGAGTCCCACTCTAGGAAACGGGTTAGAGTGAGTGAGTGAGTCCCTCTGTAGGGCAAGGTTCAGAGTGAGTGAGTGACTGAGTCCCACTGAAGGAAGCTGGTTAGAGTGAGTGAGTGAGTGAGCCCCACTGTAGGAAGCGGCTCAGAGTGAGTGAGTGAGTCCCACTGTAGGAAACAGGTTAGAGAGACTGAGTGAGGCGCACTGTAGGAAGCAAGTTAGAGTGAGTGAGTGAGTCCCAATGTAGTAAACGCGTTTGAGTGAGCGAGTGAGTCGCACCGTAGGGCGCTGGTTAATATGAGTGAGTGAGTGAGTCCCACTGTAGGAAGTGGGTTAGAGAGTGTGAGTGAGTGAGTCCCACTGTAGGGCGCTGGTTAGAATGAGTGAGTGAGTAGAGTGCACCGTAGGAAGCGGGTTACTGTGAGTGAGTGAATGAGTCCCACTGCAGGAAGCGGGTTAGAGTGAGTGATTGAGTGCCACTATAGGGCACTGGTTAGAATGAGTGAGTAAATCCCACTATAGGAATCGAATTAGAGTGAGTGAGTATGTCCCACTGTAGGAAACGGGTTAAGGTGAGTGAGTGAGTCCCACTGTAGGAAACGGGTTAGAGTGAGTGAGTGAGTCCCTATGTAGGGCGCGGGTTTGAGTGAGTGAGTGAGTCCCACTATAGGACGCGGATTAGAGTGAGTGAGTGAGTGCCACTGTAGGAAGCTGCTTAGAGTGAGTGAGTGAGTCAGTCACACTGTAGGAAGCGGGTTAGAGTTAGTGAGTAAGTCCCACTGTAGGGCGCAGGTTGCAGTGAGTGAGTGTATGAGTCCCACTGTAGGAAGCAGCTCAAAGTGAGTGAGTGAGTGAGTCCCACTGTAGGACGTGGGTTAGAGACACTGAGTGAGTGAGTCCGACTGTAGGAAGCGGGTTAGAGTGAGTGAGTGAGTCCCACTTTAGGGCGCGGGTTAGAGTGAGTGAGTGAGTGAGTCCCACTGTAGGAAGCGGTTTAGAATGAATGAGTGAGTCCCACTGTAGGAAGCGAGTTAGGGTGAGTGAGTATGTCTCACTGTAGGAAACGGGTTAAAGTGAGTGAGTGAGTCCCACTGTAGGAAGCGGCTCAAAGTGAGTGAGTGACTGAGTCCCACTGTGGGAAGCGGGTTAGATGAATGAGTGTGTGAGTCCCACTGTAGGAAACAGGTTAGAGTGAGTGAGTGCTTCCCCCTGTCGAAAATGGGTTAGAGTGAGTGAGTCCCAATTTAGGGCGCGTGTTGCAGTGAGTGAGTGTATGAGTCCCACTGTAGGAAGCGGTTCAAAGTGACTAAGTGAGTGAGTCCCACTGTAGGAAGCGGGTTAGAGTAGAGTGAGTGAGTCGCACTGTATGGCGCGGGTTAGAGTGAGTGAGTGAGTGAGTCCCAGTGTAGGGCGCGGGTTAGATTGAGTGAGTGAGTCGCACTGTAGGGCGATGGTTAGAATGAGTGAGTGAGTGAATCCCACTGTAGGAAGTGGGTTAGAGTAGTGAGTGTGTCCCATTGTAGGAAGCTGCTTAGAGTGAGTGAGTGAGTCAGTCCCACTGTAGGAAGCGGCTTAGAGTGAGTGAGTGAGTCAGTCAGTCCCACTGTAGGAAGCGGGTTAGAGTGAGTGAGTGAGTGAGTCGCACTGTAGGGCACTGCTCAGAATGAGTGAGTAAGTCCCAATGTAGGAAGCGGGTTTCAGTGAGTGTCTGAGTCCCACTGTAGGTAGCGGGTTAGAGTGATTGAGTGAGTGAGTGAGTCCCACTGTAGGAAGTGGGTTAGAGTGAGTGAGTGAGTGAGTCGCACTGTAAGGCGCTGGTTAGAATGAATGGATGAGTGAGTCTCACTGTAGGAAGCAGGTTAGAGTGAGTGAGTGAGTCTCACTGAAGGGCGCAGGTTAGAGGGAGTGAGTGTATGAGTCACACCTTAGGAAGCTGCTCAAAGTTCGTGAGTGAGTGACTCCCACTGTAGGAAGTGGGTTAGAGTGAGTGAGTGAGTGAGTCCCACTCTAGGAAGCGGGTTAGAGTAAGTGAGAGAGTTTCAGTTTAGGGCGCGGGTTAGAGTGAGTGAGTGAGTCCCACTGTAGGGCACGGTTCACAGTGAGTGAGTGAGTGAGACCCACTGTAGGAAGCGGCTCAGAGTGAGTGAGTGAGTCCCACTGTAGGATGTGGGTTAGAGAGAGTGAGTGAGTTCACTGTAGGGCGATGGTTAGAATGAGTGAGTGAGTGAGTCCCACTGTAGGAAGTGGGTTAGAGTGAGTGAGTGAGTGAGTCCCACTGTCGGATGTGGGTTAGAGTGGCTGAGTGAGTGAGTCCCACTAAAGGAAGCGGGTTAGAGTGAGTGAGTGAAAGAGTGTCAGTGCAGGGCGCGGCTTAGAGTGAGTGAGTGAGTCGCACTCCAGAGCAATGGTTAGAATGAGCGAGTGAGTGAGTCCCAATGTAGGAAGCGGCTTTGAGTGAGTGAGAGAGTCCCGCTGTAAGAAGCGGTTTACTGTTAGTGAGTGAGCGCGTCCCAGTGTAGGAAGCGTGCTTCAGTGAGTGAGTGAGTGAGTCCCACTGTAGGAAGCGGCTTAGAGTGAGTGAGTGAGTGAGTCCCACTCTATTGCGCAGTTTAGAGTGAGTGAGTGAGTGAGTCGCACTGTATGGCGCGGGTTAGAGTGAGTGAGTGAGTGAGTCCCACTGTAGGAAGCGGGTTAGAGTGAGTAAGTGAGTCCCAGTGTAGGGCGCTGGTTAGAATGAGTGAGTGACTGAGTCCCGCTGTAGGAAGCGGCTCAATTTGACTGAGTGAGTGAGTCCCGCTGTAGAAAGCGGGTTAGAGTGAGTGAGTGAGTCCCATTTTAGAGCGCGGGTTAGAGTGAGTGAGTGAGTGAGTCGCACTGTAGGGCACTGGTTAGAATGAGTGAGTTAGTCCCACTGTCGGAAGCGTATTAGAGTGAATGAGTATGTCCCACTGTAGGAAACGGGTTAAATTGAGTGAGTGAGTCCCACTTTAGGAAGCGGGTTACAGTGAGTGAGTGAGTCCCAATGTAGGGCGCTGGTTTGAGTGAGTGAGTGAGTCCCACTATAGGAAGCAGGTTAGAGTGAGTGTTTGCATCCCACTGTAGGAAGCGGCTCAAAGTGAGTGAGTGAGTGAATCCCACTGTAGGGCGCGGGTTAGAGTGAGTGAGTGAGTCGCACTGTTGGTCCCAGGTTGTAGTGAGTGAATGTATGAGTCCCATTGTAGGAAGCGGCTCAATGTGAGTGAGTGAGTGAGTCCCACTGTGGGATGTGGGTTTGAGTGACTAAGTGAATGAGTCCCACTGTAGGAAGCGGGTTAGAGTGAGTGAGTGAGTCGCACTGTAGGGCGCAGGTTAGAGTGAGTGAGTGAGTGAGTTGCCGTATAGGGCGCGGGTTAGAGTGAGTGAGTGAGTCGCACTGTAGGGCGATGGTTAGAATGAGTGAGTGAGTGAGTCCCACTATAGGAAGCGGGTTAGAGTGAGTGATTGCATCCCACTGTAGGAAACGGGTTAGAGTGAGTGAATCCCACTGTAGATAGCGGGTTAGAGTGAGTGATTGAGTCCCACTGTAGGAAGCAGCTAAGCGTGAGTGAGTGAGTGAGTCCTAGTGTAGGGCGCGGGTTAGAGTGAGTGAGTGAATCGCACTGTAGGGCGATGGTTAGAATGAGTGAGTGAGTGAGTCCCACTGTAGGAAGCGGGTTAGAGTGAGTGAGTAAGTCCCACAGTAGGCCGCAGGTTGCAGTGAGTGAGTGTATGAGTCCCACTGTAGGAAACGGTTCAAAGTGAGTGAGTGAGTGAGTCCCACTGTGGGATGTGGGTTTGAGTGACTAAGTGAGTGAGTCCCACTGTAGGAAGAGGCTTAGAGTGAGTGAGTGACTCGCACTGTAGGGCGCGGGTTAGAGTGAGTGAGTGAGTGAGTCCCAGTATAGGGCGCGGGTAAGAGTGAGTGACTGAGCAGCACTGTAGGGCGATGGTTAGAATGAGTGAGTGAGAGAATCCCATTGTAGGAAGCGGGTTAGAGTAGTGAGTGTGTCCCATTGTAGGAAGCCCCTTAGAGTGAGTGAGTCGGTGAGTCCCACTGTAGGAAGCGGCTTAGAGTGAGTGAGTGAGTGAGTGAGTCCCACAGTAGGAAGTGGGTTAGAGTGAGTGAGTGAGTGAGTCGCACTGTAGGGCGCTGGTTAGAATGAGTGAGTGAGTCCCACTATAGGAAGTGGGTAAGAGTGAGTGAGTGAGTGAGTCCCACTGTAGGAAGCGGGTTAGAGTTGGTGAGTGAGTCCCACTGTAGGGCACAGTTTAGAGTGAGTGAGTGAGTGAGCCTCACTGTAGGAAGCGGCTCAGAGTGAGTGAGTGAGTGAGTCCCACTGTAGGAAGCGGATTAGAGTTGGTGAGTGAGTCCCACTGTAGGGCACAGTTTAGAGTGAGTGAGTGAGTGAGCCTCACTGTAGGAAGCGGCTCAGAGTGAGTGAGTGAGTCGCACTGTAGGAAGCGGGTTAGAGAGAGTGAGTGAGTCGCACTGTAGGGCGATGGTTAGAATCAGTGAGTGAGTGAGTCCCAATGTAGGAAGCGGGTTTGAGTGAGCGAGTGAGTCGCACTGTAGGGCGATGTTTAGAATCAGTGAGTGAGTGAGACCCACTGTAGGAAGCGAGTTAGAATGAGTGAGTGAGTCCCACTGTCGGAAGCGAGTTAGAGTGAGTGAGTATGTCCCACTGTAGGAAACGGGTTTGAGTGAGTGAGTGAGTCCCAATGTAGGGCGCGGGATAGAGTGAGTGAGTAAGTGCCACTGCTGGGCGCAGGTTACAGTGAGTGAGTGTATGAGTCCCACTGTAGGAAGCGGCTCAAAGTGAGTGAGTGAGTGAGTCCCACTGTGGGAAGTGGGTTAGATGTGTGAGTGAGTGAGTCCCACTGTAGGAAACAGGTTAGTGTGAGTGAGTGCTTCCCCCTGTCAAAAATGGGTTAGAGTGAGTGAGTCCCAATTTAGGGCGCGGGTTAGGGTGAGTGAGTGTATCCCGCTGTAGGATGCAGGTTATAGTGAGTGTGTGAGTGAGTCCCAATGTAGGAAGCAGGTTAGAATGAGTGAGTGAGTGAGACGCGCACTAGGGCGCTGGGTAGATTCAGTGTGTGAATGAGTCCCACTATAGGAAGCGGGTTAGAGTGAGTGTTTGCGTCCCACTGTAGGAAACGGGTTAGAGTGAGTGAATCCCAATGTAAGAAGCGGGTCAGAGTGAGTGATTGAGTCCCACTGTAGGAAGCGGCTTAGAGTGAGTGAGTGAGTCCCAGTGTAGGGCGTGGGTTAGAGTGAGTGAGTAAGTCCCACTGTAGGGCGCAGGTTGCAGTGAGTGAGTGTATGAGTCCCACTGTAAGAAACGGTTCAAAGTGAGTGAGTGAGTGAGTCCCACTGTGGGATGTGGGTTTGAGTGACTAAGTGAGTGAGTCCCACTGTAGGAAGCAGCTTAGGGTGAGTGAGTGAGTCCCACTGTGGGATGTGGGTTTGAGTGACTAAGTGAGTGAGTGCCACTTTAGGGCACGGGTTAGAGTGAGTGAGTGAGTCGCACTGTAGGGCGCGGGTTAGAGTGAGTGAGTCCCAGTGTAGGGCGCGGGTTAGAGTGAGTGACTGAGTCGCACTGTAGGGCGATGGTTAGAATGAGTGAGTGAGTGAATCCCACTGTAGGAAGCGGGTTAGAGTAGTGAGTGTGTCCCATTGTAGGAAGCTGCTTAGAGTGAGTGAGTGAGTCAGTCCCACTGTAGGAAGTGGCTTAGAATGAGTGAGTGAGTCAGTCCCACTGTAGGAAGTGGCTTAGAATGAGTGAGTGAGTGAGTGAGTCCCACTGTAGGAAGTGGGTAAGAGTGAGTGAGGGAGTGAGTCCCACTGTAGGAAGCGGGTTAGAGTTGGTGAGTGAGTCCCACTGTAGGGCACAGTTTAGAGTGAGTGAGTGAGTGAGCTTCACTGTAGGAAGCGGCTCAGAGTGAGTGAGTGAGTCGCACTGTAGGAAGTGGGTTTGAGAGACTGAGTGAGTCGCACTGTAGGGCGATGGTTAGAATCAGTGAGTGAGTGAGTCCCAATGTAGGAAGCGGGCTTGAGTGAGCGAGTGAGTCGCACTGCAGGGCGCTGGTTTAGAATGAGTGAGTGAGTGAGTCCCACTGTAGGAAGTGGGTTAGAGTGAGTGAGTGAGTGAGCCGTACTGTAGGACGATGGTTAGAATCAGTGAGTGAGTGAGTCCCAATGTAGGAAGCGGGTTTGAGTGAGCGAGCGAGTGCCACTGTAGGGCGCTGGTTAGAATGAGTGAGTGTGTGAGTCCCACTGTAGGAAGCGGGTTAGAGCGAGTGAGTAAGTCCCACTGTAGGGCGCAGGTTACAGTGAGTGAGTGTATGAGTCCCGCTGTAGGAAGCAGCTCAAAGTGAGTGAGTGAGTGAGTCCCACTGTAGGACGTGGGTTAGAGAGACTGAGTGAGTGAGTCCGACTGTAGGAAGCGGGTTAGAGTGAGTGAGTGAGTCCCACTACAGGAAGCGGCTTAGAGTGAGTGAGTGAGTGAGTTCCACTGTAGGAAGCAGGTTAGAATGAGTGAGTGAGTCCCACTGTAGGAAGTGGGTTAGAGTGAGTGAGTGAGTGAGTCCCACTGTAGGAAGTGGGTTAGAGTGAGTGAGTGAGTGAGCCGTACTGTAGGACGATGGTTAGAATCAGTGAGTGAGTGAGTCCCAATGTAGGAAGCGGGTGTGAGTGAGCGAGCGAGTGCCACTGTAGGGCGCTGGTTAGAATGAGTGAGTGTGTGAGTCCCACTGTAGGAAGCGGGTTAGAGCGAGTGAGTAAGTCCCACTGTAGGGCGCAGGTTACAGTGAGTGAGTGTATGAGTCCGGCTGTAGGAAGCAGCTCAAAGTGAGTGAGTGAGTGAGTCCCACTGTAGGGCGCTGATTAGAATGAGTGAGTGAGTGAGTCCGACTGTAGGAAGCGGGTAAGAGTGAGTGAGTGAGTCCCACCTTAGGGCGCGGGTTACAGTGAGTGAGTGTATGAGTACCACTGTAGGAAGCAGCTCAAAGTGAGTGAGTGAGTGAGTCCCACTGTAGGACGTGGGTTAGAGAGACTGAGTGAGTGAGTCCGACTGTAGGAAGCGGGTTAGAGTGAGTGAGTGAGTCCCACTACAGGAAGCGGCTTAGAGTGAGTGAGTGAGTGAGTTCCACTGTAGGAAGCAGGTTAGAATGAGTGAGTGAGTCCCACTGTAGGAAGTGGGTTAGAGTGAGTGAGTGAGTGAGTCCCACTGTAGGAAGTGGGTTAGAGTGAGGGAGTGAGTCCCACTGTCGGAAGTGAGTTAGAGTGAGTGAGTTAGTCCCATTAGGATACAGGTTATAGAGTGAGTGTGTGAGTGACTCAAACAGCAGGAAGTGCGTTAGACAGTGTGAGTGAGTGAGTCCCACTGTTGGAAGTGGGTTACTGTGAGTGAGTGACTGAGCCCCGCTGTAGGAAGCTGGTTAGAGTGAGTGAGTGAGAGAGACCCACTGTAGGAAGCAACTCAGAGTCTGTGAGTGAGTGAGTCCCACTTTAGGGCGCGAGTTAGAGTGAGCGAGTGTTTCCCACTGTAGGAAGCGGGTTAGAGTGGTTGTGTGAGTGAGTCCCACTGTTGAAACGGGTTAGAGTGACTGTGTGAGTGAGTCCCACTGTAGGAAGCAGCTCAAAGTGAGTGAGTGATTGAGTCCCACTGTAAGAAGTAGCTCAGAGTGGGGGAGTGAGTAAGTCCCAATGTAGGAAACCGATTACAGTGAGTGAGTGAGTCTCACTGCAGGAAGCGCGTAAGACTGAGTGACTGTGTCCCGCTGTAGGAAGCTGCTTAGAGTGAGTAAGTGAGTGATTCCCACTGCAGGAAGCGGGTGAGAGTTTGTGAGTGACTGAATCCCACTGTAGGGCGCCGGTTCGAGTGAGCGAGTGTATGAGTCCCACTGTAGGAATTAGCTGAAAGTGAGCGAGTGAGTGAGTCCCATCGTAGGAAGAAACTTAGAGTGGGAGAGTGAGTGAGTACCGCTGTCCGAAGTGGGTTAGAGTGAGTGAGTGATTGAGTCCCACTCTAGGAAACGGGTTAGGGTTAGTGAGTGAGTCCCACTATAGGAAGCGGGTTAGAGTGAGAAACTGAGTGAGTCCCGCTGTTGGAAGCGGGTTAGAGTGAGAGAGTGAGTGAGACCCACTGAGGGAAGCAACTCAGAGTGTGTGAGTGAGTGAGTCCCACTTTAGGGCATGAGTTAGAGTGAGTGAGTGTTTCCCACGGTAGGAAGCGGGTTAGAGTGTTTGTGTGAGTGAGTCCCACGGTTGAAAGCGGGTTAGAGTGAGAGAGTGAGTCCCAATATAGGAAGAGGGTAAGAGTGAGTGAGTGCGTCCCACTGTTGAAAGCGGGTTAGAGTGACTGTGTGAGTGAGTCCCACTGTAGGAAGAAGCCCAGAGTGAGTGACTGATTGAATCCTACTGTAAGAAGTAGCTCAGAGTGGGGGAGAGAGTAAGTCCCACTGTAGGAAACGGGTTAGAGTGAGTGAGTGAGTCTCACTGCAGGAAGCGGGTTAGAGTCAGTGAGTGAGTGATTCCCACTGCAGGAAGCGGGTTAGAGTTTGTGAGTGAGTGAGTCCCACTGTAGGAAGCGGGTTAGAGTGAGTGAGTGTGCCTCATTGTAGGAAGCAGGTTAGAGTGAGTGAGTGAGTGAGTCCCACTATAGGAAACGGCTTAGAGTGAGTGAGTGAGTGAGTCCCACTGTAGGAACTGGGTTAGAGTGAGTGAGTCCCACTGTAGGAAGCGGGTTAGAGTGAGTGCGTGAGTGAGTCCCACTGTAGGAAGTAGCTCAGAGGGGGAGAGTGAGTAAGTCCCAATGTAGGAAACGGGTTAGAGTGAGTGAGTGATTCCCACTGCAGGAAGCAGGGTAAAGTTAGTGAGTGAGTGAGTCCCACTGTAGGAAGTGGGTTAGAGTGAGTGAGTGAGTCCCACTGTAGGAAGCGGGTTAGAGTGAGTGTGTGAGTGAGTCCCACTGTAGGAAGTAGCTCAGAGTGGGAGAGTGTGTGAGTCCCAATGTAGGAAGCGGGTTAGTGTGAGTGAGTGATTCCCACTGCAGGAAGCGGCATACTTAATGAGTGAGTGAGTCCCACTGTAGGAAACAGGTAAGAGTGAGTGAGTGAGTAAGTCCCACTGTAGGAAGCGAATTAGAGTGAGTGAGTGCGTCCCACTCTATGAAACAGGTTAGAGTGAGTGAGAGAGTCCCACTGTAGGACGCGGGTTAGAATGAGTGAGTGAGTGAGTCCCACTGTAGGATTTGGGTTAGAGTGAGTGAGTGAGTGAGTCCCACTGTAGGAAGTGGGTTAGAGTGAGTGAGGGAGTGAGTCCCAATGTAGGAAGCGGGTTACAGTGAGTGAGTGCGTCCCACTCTTGAAACAGGTTAGAGTGAGTGAGTGAGTGAGTCCCACAGTGGGAAGCAGTTTAGAGTGAGTGAGTGACTGAGTCCCACTCTAGGAAGCAGTTTAGACTGGGAGAGTGTGTGAGTCCCACTGTAGGGCGCCGGTTAGACTAAGTGAGTGTATGAGGCCCACTGTAGGAATTAGCTGAAAGTGAGTGAGTGAGTGAGTCTCACCGTAGGAAGCAACTTAGAGTGGGTGAGTGAGCGAGTCCCACTGTCGGAAGTGGGTTAGAGTGCGTGAGTGATTCTGTCCCACTGTAGGAAACGGGTTAGGGTTACTGAGTGAGTCCCACTGTAGGAAGCGCGTTAGAGTGAATAACTGAGTGAGTCCCGCTGTAGGAATCGGGTTAGAGTGAGAGAGTGAGTGAGTACCGCTGTAGGAAGCAGGTTAGAGTGAGTGACTCCTAGTACAGGGCTAGGTTCAGAGTGAGTGAGTGAGTCCCATGGTAGGAACCGGGTCAGAGTGAGTGAGTGTGTGAGTCCCACTATAGGAAACGGCTTAGAATGAGTGAGTGAGTGAGTCCCACTGTAGGAAGTGGGTTAGAGTGACTGAGTGAGTCCCGCTGTAGGAAGTGGGTTAGAGTGAGTGAGTGAGTGAGTCCCACTGTGTTAGAGTGTTTGTGTGAGTGAGTCCCACTGTAGAAAGCGGGTTAGAGTGAGTGAGTGAGTGAGTCCCACTCTAGGAAACGGCTTTGAGTGAGTGAGTGAGTGTGTCCCACTGTAGGAAGTGGGTTAGAGTGAGTGAGTGAGTCCCACTGTAGGAAGTGGGTTAGAGTTAGTGAGTGAGTGAGTCCCACTGTAGGTCACGAATTAGAGTGAGTGTGTGAGTGAGTCCCAATGTAGGAAGCGGGATAGAGTGAGTAAGTGCGTCCCACTGTCGGAAGCAATTCAGAGTGGGTGAGTGAGTGTGTCCCACTGCAGGAAGTGGGTTAGAGTGAGTGAGTGAGTGAGTCCCACTATAGTTAGCGGGTTAGAGTGAGTGAGTGAGTGAGTCCCACTGTAGGAAGCGAGTTATAGTGAGTGTGTGAGTGAATCCCGCTGTGGGGAGCGGGTTCGAGTGAGTGAGTGATTCCCACTGCAGGAAGCGGGGTAGAGTGAGTGAGTGAGCGAGTGCCACTGTAGGAAACGGGTTAGAGTGAGTGAGTGAGTGAGTCCCACTGTAGGAAGTGGGTTAGAGTGAGTGAGGGAGTGAGTCCCAATGTAGGAAGGGGGTTACAGTGAGTGAGTGCGTCCCACTGTATGAAACAGGTTAGAGTGGGTGAGTGTATGAGTCCCACTGTCGGAAGTGGGTTAGAGTGCGTGAGTGATTGTGTCCCACTGTAGGAAACGGGTTACGGTTAGTGAGTGAGTCCCACTGTAGGAAGCGGGTTAGAATGAGTAACTGAGTGAGTCCCGCTCTAGGAAGCGGGTTAGAGTGAGAGAGTGAGTGAGTCCCGCTGTAGGAAGCA
Organism: Falco peregrinus; assembly: GCF_023634155.1. Lineage (NCBI taxonomy): Eukaryota > Metazoa > Chordata > Aves > Falconiformes > Falconidae > Falco > Falco peregrinus. The sequence continues at coordinate 186,760 of NC_073743.1, read as the reverse complement.
GGTTAGAGTGAGTGACTCCTAGTGCAGGGCTCGGTTCAGAGTGAGTGAGTGAGTGTGTCCCACTGTAGGAAGCGGGTTTGAGTGAGTGAGTGAGTACCACTGCAAAGCGCAGGTTAAAGTGAGTGAATGTATGAGTCCACTGTAGGAAGCAGCTCAAAGTGAGTGAGTGAGTGTGTCCCACTGTAGGAAGTGTGTTAGAGTGAGTGACTGAGTGAGTCCCACTGTAGGAAGTGGGTTAGAGTCAGTGAGTGAGTGAGTCCCGCTGTAGGAAGTGGGTTAGAGTGAGTCAGTGAGTGAATCCCACTGTAGGAAGTGGGTTAGAGTGAGTGAGTGAGTGAGTCCCGCTGTAGGAAGTGGGTTAGAGTGAGTCAGTGAGTGAGTCCCGTTGTAGGAAGCGGTTTAGAGTGAGAGAGTGAATGAGTCCCGCTGTAGGAAGCAGGATAGAGTGAGTGACTCCTAGTGTAGGGCTTGGTTCAGAGTGAGTGAGTGAGAGAGTCCCACTGTAGTTAGCGGGTTAGAGTGAGTGAGTGAGTGAGTCCCGCTGTGGGAAGTGGGTTAGAGTGAGTCAGTGAGTGAGTCCCGCTGTAGGAAGTGGGTTAGAGTAAGTGAGTGAGTGAGTCCCACTGTAGGAAGCGAGATAGAGTGAGTTAGTGCGTACCACTGTTGAAACACATTAGAGTGAGTGAGTGAGTCCCTCTGTGGGAAGTGGGTTAGAGTGAGTGAGTGAGTGAGTCCCACTGTAGGAACTGAGTTAGGTGAGTGAATGAGTCCCGCTGTAGGAAGTGGGTTAGAGTGAGTGAGAGAGTGAGTCCCACTGTAGGGAGTGGGTTAGAGTGAGTGAGTGAGTCCCTCTGTAGGAATGGGTTAGAGTGAGTGAGAGAGTGAGTCCCACTGTAGCAAGTGGGATAGAGTTAGAGAGTGAGTGATTCCCACTGTCGGAAGTGGGTTAGAGTGAGTGAGTCAGTGAGTCCCACTGTAGGAAGTGGTTTATAGTGAGTGAGTGAGTGAGTCGCACTATACGGACCAGGCAAGAATGAGTGAGTGAGTGAGTCCAACTGTAGGAAGCGGGTTACTGTGACTGAGTGACTGAGTCCCACTGTAGGAAGCGGGGTAGCGTGAGTGAGTGAGTGAGACCCACTGTAGGAAGCGAGCTAGAGTGAGTGAGTGTTTCCCACTGTATGAAGCGGGTTAGAGTGGTTGTGTGAGTGAGTCCCACTGTAGGAAGCAGCCCAGAGTGAGTGACTAATTGAATCCTACTGTAAGAAGTAGCTCAGAGTGGGGGAGCGAGTAAGTCCCAATGTAGGAAACGGGTTAGACTGAGTGAGTGCGTCCCACTGTTGAAAAAGGTTAGAGTGAGTGTGTGAGTAAGCCCCACTGTAGTAAGCAGCTTAGAGTGAGTCCCACTGTAGGAAGCGGCTTAGAGTGAGTGAGTGAGTCCCACTGCAGGAAGCGGGTTAGAGTGAGAGACTGAGTGAGTCCCACTGTAGGAAGCAATTTAGAGTGGGTGAGTGATTGTGTCCCACTGCAGGAAGTGGGTTAGAGTGAGTGAGTGAGTGTGTCCCACTGTAGTTAGCGGGTTAGAGTGAGTGAGTGAGTGAGTCCCACTGTAGGAAGTGGGTTAGAGTGAGTGAGTGAATGAGTCGCACTGTAGGGAGCAGGCGAGAATGAGTGAGTGAGTGAGTCCCACTGTCGGAAGCGGGTTACTGTGAGTGAGTGACTGAGTCCCACTGTAGGAAGCGGGTTAGAGTGAGTGAGTGAGTCCCACTGTAGGAAGCAACTCAGAATGTGTCAGTGAGTGAGTCCCACTTCAGGGCGCGAGATAGAGTGAATGAGTGTTTCCCTATGTAGGAAGCGGGTTAGAGTGGTTGTGTGAGTGAGTCCCACTGTTGAAACGGGTTAGAGTGAGTGAGTGAGTCCCACTGTAGGAAGCAATTCAGAGTGGGTGAGTGAGTGTGTCCCACAGCAGGAAGTGGGTTAGAGTGAGTGAGTGAGTGAGTCCCACTGTAGGGCGCTGTTGCAGAATGGATGAAAGAGAACAGCCACGGTTCCATAGAAGGACTGTGTGATACAGCTTTTGACATGTCTGAAGTGAACCAAGCTAGGCCGCAGTCAGAAATTACCAGGCTTGCTAAAAATGAAAAATTACCAGGCTTGCTAATGTGGGAAGAGAGATAAGGTCATGCTGACCTTGTGCCTAATGTTGTAAATAACTTCGAGGAATTCGCGTAGACAAGAGAGGAAAAAAAAATCTATGTAGCTAGCTATCCGCAGAATCCGCAAATAGGAGGTCGTATGAAAGTGTAACCCTTTAGAGCTTAGCCAATCAGCAGATGATTTGTAGGCATAATTAACTGGAACTGTATATAAGACATAATCGCGCCGTTATAAATCGAAGCTTGCTTTATCACTCTTATTGAGTCGGCTGCTTGCTTCCCCTCGCTCATCAAAGTGGCGCCCGAACAGGGACACCCAACCTTGTTCTTCACCGGACAGCGAGGACGGAGAAGCACTGGTAGCAGCGACCAGAGAGCAGAAGATCGGCTGATGCTGGCATCGTACCCGATCCGTGCTTGAGCCCAGGATAAATCAAGAAGGGGTTCGCCTGTTGCGACGGAGGGAAGACACAGTCGCTCAATATGAGTGATCAGCAGACTTCGTTTATTGTCCCTTACAGTCACCTTTTATGCCTTGTTATAATTAGCTCATACATATTACAAAAGTTAAGTTCATTATTGGTTAGTTGCCTAAATACCAAGCCCGCCCCTAGTTTCTCTTCTGTAGTTATCGGTTCCCACCTGCAACATTCTTTTCCCACCAAAATCTTCCTGTTATTGTGTAACAAGAACAGCCAAAGACAGTTATTTTTGCTTTACTTCAGATAAGCTGAGAGCAATGTGCATTTTTGTCCAGCCAGCTGGACTATGTCTATGTGACCCTTTTCAGCTAGTCAGTTATCCACATTCGCCGTCCGTGAGCTGCTACCCAAGGGAAAAGGCTGCAACAAAGAGGACTTTAACGAGTGCACAATGGAAAAAGAGGTAGCGCTAGCACTTTTACAATGCTTTTTAGAAAAGCGGGGAGTAGGCCCTTTAAAAGATCTGGCTGGGTTAATTGTATTAGGTGAAGCAAAAGGATATTTTGCAGATCCTGAGCATATGTTTGAAGTAGAAGAATGGCGTAATTATGGGGATTGTTTATGGGATTTAGTAATAGATGATGATAAGGCAGCAAAAAAATTGATGAAATCATGGCATGAAGTAACTAATTGTATAAAAAGATATCAAGCAGAAAAGCGCCTTGCTGCAGCAGTAACAAGCCGACTTGCAAGCGCAGATCCTAATGCAGGAAAAATTATGCCATGTGAAAATTACATTCCAATACCCCCTTTATCACAAACAGTGCTCTCTGTACCACCTATAGAGCCCACTGTACCACCTATAGACCCTTCGTGTCCTCCGCCCCCCCCTCCGGCGAAGTAGCCTCGGGGGGGCCAGAGGGCACGGACACATCTGACGAAAGTGCTGCTGAGGAAGAAAATAGCAGTGGGCAGACAATACAAAATTCTAAAAAAAAAAAAAAAAAAAGGAACAAAAAAAATACAGTAAACAAACTGGTGCGTTCTACGCACATTGATTGTCAAAAAATAGCACAAGAAGCAGCTACTCAGGGAATATTTGATATTGCTGAGCAAGTCAACCCCCCACAAGCTTTCCCTGTAACGTATCAGATGAATGCTGCTAACCAAAGACAGGGAACCTGGGAGGCTTTGATTGGAAAATATTAAGTCAGTTACGTAGTACAGTGAATGAGTCAGGCCTCCACAGTGAGCCCACCAGATATACCTAACTTTATGAAAGGGCCGTTATTGTGCCAGTGTATTCTGGAGAATAGTAACAGTTACACCAAAGGCATTTTAGTAACCCTGCCCTTAGATTCTTCTGTAGAAACAATGCTAGAGCGAATGAGTTGGGTGCCAGTAGGTCAGCAGGCCTTGCTAGTGGAAGCAATCCAAGCAGTAGGGAGAGATTTAGTGCAAGCCCAAAGTCAGGCTTTTGCAGCGCTTGCGCCTCTGCGCCCCCCTGGGGCTACCGCACCCCCAAAGCCAGCAACCACCACACGCCGAGACTTCCCCTGCTATCGATGCGGGAAGCCAGGACATACCCACGACCGATGTCGACAACGTCAAGTGTGGTGCCAAAATTGTCAGCGAGGGACCCACAGCACCAACGTCTGTCGGCAGACGGGAAACGAGAAACCGAGCGCAAGGAGCCGCAGCGCGTCGACTCTAATCGCGACTCCTGTCACCTCCACGACACCCCCTCCAGGAGACATGACCAACTCTTATCGGCAGACACCGTGTTACAACCCGCCACCCGAAGGAGCCTCGGCCTGGACCTGGCAACAGCAGTAGATACAACAATAATTGACAACCGACCACAAAAAATCGCAACTCGTGTCCGAGGACCTCTGATAATTAATGGACAAAGTTATGGTGCTCTATTATTAGGGCGGTCTTCTGGTAGTTTAAAAGGGCTGTTGTAAAGGGTGTTGCTTATAGTAATAATTGTTATCATTGCACTCGTATGTTTAAGCTGTGCTCTCTCTTGTATTCGAAAATTATTTGAGCGTGTAACTGGACCAGTTTTCCTTGTCCAAAAAGAAAAAGGGGGAATTGTTGCAGAATGGATGAAAGAGAACGGCCACGGTTCCATAGAAGGACTGTGTGATACAGCTTTTGACATAAGTCTGGAGTGAACCAAGCTAGGCCGCAGTGGGAAATTACCAGGCTTGCTAAAAATGAAAAATTACCAGGCTTGCTAAAGAGGAAAGAGAGATAAGGTCATGCTGACCTTGTGCCGAATGTTGTAAATAACTTTGAGGAATTCGCGTAGACAAGAGAGGAAAAAAAAATCTATGTAGCTAGCTATCCGCAGAAACCGCAAATAGGAGGACGTATGAAAGTGTAACCCTTTAGAGCTTAGCCAATCAGCAGATGATTTGTAGGCATAATTAACTGGAACTGTATATAAGACATAATCGCGCCGTAATATATCGAAGCTTGCTTTATCACTCATAGTGAGTCGGCTGCTTGCTTCCCTTCGCTCGTCAGGGCGTGGATTTTATTGAGTGAGTGAGTCCCCCTGTAGGAAGCGGGTTAGAGTGAGTGAGTGAGTGAGAGAGTCCCACTGTAGGAAACAACTCAGAGTGGGTGAGTGAGTGAGTCCCACTGTAGGAAGTGGATTACAGTGAGTGAGTGATTGAGTCCCACTGTAGGGCGCGGGTTAGAGTGAGTGAGTGAGTCCCACTGTAGGGCGCGGGTTACAGTGAGTGAGTGAGTCAGTCCCACTGTAGGGCGCGGGTTAGAGTGAGTGATTGGGTGAGTCCCACTTTAGGAAATGGGTTAAAGTGAGTGAGTGAGTCCCACTGTAGGGTGCGAGTTACAGTGAGAGAGTGAGTGAGTCCCACTGTCAGAAGCGGCTTAGAGTGAGTGAGTGAGTGAGTGGCACTGTGAGGCGCTGCTTAGAATGAGTGAGTGACTGAGTACCACTGTAGGAAGCAGCTCAAAGTGGGTGAGTGAGTGAGTCCCACTGTACGAAGCCGGTTAGAGTGAGCGAGTGAGTCCCACTGTAGGAAGAGGGTTAGAGTGAGTTTGTGGGTTCCACTGTAGTGCGCAGGTACGAGTGAGTGAGTGAGTGTGTCCCTTGTAGAAAGCAGGTGACTGTGAGTGATTGAGTCCCAGTGTAGGGCGCTGCTTAGAATGAGTGAGTGACTGAGTACCACTGTAGGAAGCGGCTAAAAGTGAGGGAGTGAGTGAGTCCCACTGTAGGAAGAGGGTTAGAGTGAGTGAGTGATTCCCACTATAGGAAGCGGGTTAGAGTGAGTGAGTGAGTCCCACTGTAGGGCGCAGGTAGAAGGGAGTGAGTGTACGAGTTGCACCTTAGGAAGCGGCTCAACGTTAGGGAGTGAGTGAGTCCCACTGTAGGAAGTGGGTAAGAGTGAGTGAGTGAGTGAGTCCCGCTCTAGGAAGCGGGTTAGAGTGAGTGAGTGAGTCCACTGGAGGAATCTGGTTAGAGTAAGTTTGTGAGTCTAAGTTTAGGGCGTGGGTTAGAGTGATTGAGAGAGTCCCACTGTAGGGCACGGTTCAGAGTGAGTGAGTGAGTGAATCCCACTGCAGGAAGAGGGTTAGAGTGAGTGAGTGAGTAAGTCCCACTGTAGAGCACGGGTTAGAGTGTGTGAGTGAGTCCCACTGTAGGAAGCGGGTTATAGTGACTGGGTGTGTCCCATTGTAGGAATCTGGTTAAAGTGAGTTAGTGAGTGAGTCCCACTGTAGGAAGCGGCTCAGAATGAGTGACTGAGCCCTACTGTAGGAAGTGGGTTAGAGTGAGTGAGTGAGTCGCACTGTAGGGCGCTGGTTAAAATTTCTGAGTGAGTCCCAATGTAGGGCGCGGGTATGAGTGAGCGAGTGAGTCGTACTGTAGGGCGCTGGTTAGAATGAGTGAGTGAGTGAATCCCAATGTAGGGCGCGGGTTAGAGTGGCTGACTGTATCCCACTGTAGGAAGCGGTTGACTGTGAGTGATTGACTGTGTCCCACTGTAGGAAGCGGGTTATAGTGAGTGAGTGAGTCGCACTGTAGGGCGCTGGTTAGAATGAGTGAGTCAGTGAGTCTCTACTGTAGGAAGGGGCTTAGAGTGAGTGAGTGAGTCCCACTGTAGGGCGCAGGTTAGAGGGAGTGAGTGTATAAGTCGCACCTTAGGAAACTGCTCAAAGTTCGTGAGTGAGTGAGTCCCACTGTCGGAAGCAACTCAGAGTGGGTTAGAGTGAGTCCCACTGCAGAAAGCGGGTTAGAGTGAGTGAGTGAATGAGTCCCACTCTAGGAAGCGGGTTAGAGTAAGTGAGAGAGTCTCAGTTTAGGGCGTGGGTTAGAGTGAGTGAGTGAGTGCCACTGTAGGGCACGGTTCAGAGTGAGTGAGTGACTGAGTCCGACTATAGGAAGCTGGTTAGAGTGAGTGAATGAGTGAGCCACCACTGTAGGAAGCGGCTCAGAGTGAGTGAGTGAGTCCCACTGTGGGATGTGGGTTTGAGTGACTAAGTGAGTGAGTCCCACTGTAGGAAGCGGGTTAGAGTGAGTGAGTGAGTCCCACTGTAGGGCGCGGGTTAAAGTGAGTGAGTGAGTGAGTCGCCGTATAGGGCGCGGGTTAGAGTGAGTGAGTGAGTCGCACTGTAGGGCGATGGTTAGAATGAGTGAGTGAGTGAGTCCGACTAAAGGAAGCGGGTTAGAGTGAGTGATTGCGTCCCACTGTAGGAAAAGTGTTAGAGTGAGTGAATCCCACTGTAGATAGCTGGTTAGAGAGAGTGATTGAGTCCCACTGTAGGAAGCGGCTAACAGTGAGTGAGTGAGTGAGTCCTAGTGTAGGGCGCGGGTTAGAGTGAGTGAGTGAGTCGCACAGCAGGGCAATGGTTAGAATGAGTGAGTGAGCGAGTCCCACCGTAGGAAGCGGGTTAGAGTGAGTGAGTGTGTCCCATTGAAGGAAGCTGGTTAGAGTGAGTGAGTGAGTGAGTCCCACTGTAGGAAGCGGCTTAGAGTGAGTGAGTAAGTGTGTCCCACTGTAGGAAGTGGGTTAGAGTGAGTGAGTGAGTCGCACTCCATAACAATGTTTAGAATGAGTGAGTGAGTGAGTGAGCCCCACTGTAGGAAGCTGGTTAGAGTGAGCGAGTGAGTCCCACTATAAGAAGTGTTTCAATGTGAGTGAGTGAGCGCGTCCCAGTGTAGGAAGCGTGTTTCAGTGAGTGAGTGAGTGAGTCCCACTGTAGGATGTGGGTTAGAGTGACTAAGTGAGTGAGCCCCCCTGTAGGAAGCGGCTTAGGGTGAGTGAGTGAGTCCCACTGTACGGCGCGGGTTAGAGTGAGTGAGCGAGTGAGTCGCAAGGTAGGGCGCTGATTAGAATGAGGGAGTGAGTCCCACAGTAGGAAGCGGCATAGAGTGAGTGAGTGAGTGAGTCCCACTGTAGGAATTCGGTAAGAATGAGGGAGTGAGTGAGTCCCACTCTAGGAAGCGGGTTAGAGTGAGTGAGTGAGTCGCACTGTAGGGCGATGTTTAGAATGAGTATGAGAGTGAATCCCACTGTAGGAAGCAACTCAGAGTGGGTGAGTGAGTGAGTCCCACTGTAGGAAGCGGCATAGAGTGAGTGAGTGAGTGAGTCCCACTGTAGGAATTGGGTAAGAATGAGTGAGTGAGTGAGTCCCACTCTAGGAAGCGGGTTAGAGTGAGTGACTGAGTCCCACTGAAGGAAGCTGGTTAGAGTGAGTGAGTGAGTGAGCCCCACTGTAGGAAGCGGCTCAGAGTGAGTGAGTGAGTCCCACTGTGGGAAGTGGGTTAGAGAGACTGAGTGAGTCGCACTGTAGGAAGCGAGTTAGAGTGAGTGAGTGAGTCCCAATGTAGTAAGCGGGTTTGAGTGAGCGAGTGAGTCGCACCGTAGGGCGCTGGTTAATATGAGTGAGTGAGTGAGTCCCACCGTAGGAAGTGGGTTAGAGTGTGTGAGTGAGTGAGTCCCACTGTAAGGCGCTGATTAGAACGAGTGAGTGAGTAGAGTCCACCGTAGGAAGCGGGTTACTGTGAATGAGTGAATGAGTCCCACTGCAGGAAGCGGGTTAGAGTGAGTGAGTGAGCGCCACTATAGGGCGCTGGTTAGAATGAGTGAGTAAATCCCACTGTCGGAAGCGAATTAGAGTGAGTGAGTATGTCCCACTGTAGGAAACGGGTTAAGGTGAGTGAGTGAGTCCCTCTTTAGGAAACGGGTTAGAGTGAGTGAGTGAGTCCCAATGTAGGGCGCGGGTTTGAGTGAGTGAGTGAGTCCCACTATAGGACACGGGTTAGAGTGAGTGAGTGAGTGCCACTGTAGGGCACTGGTTAGAATGAGCGAGTGAGTGAGTCCCACTGTAGGAAGCAGGTTAGAGTGAGTGAGTAAGTCCCACTGTAGGGCGCAGGTTGCAGTGAGTGAGTGTATGAGTCCCACTGTAGGAAGCGGCTCAAAATGAGTGAGTGAGTGATTCCCACTGTAGGGCGCGGGTTAGAGTGAGTGAGTGAGTCGCACTGTAGGAAGCGGCTTAGAGTGAGCGAGTGAGTCGCACTGTAAGAAGAGGTTTACTGTGAGTGAGTGAGCGCGTACCAGTGTAGGAAGCGTGTTTCAGTGAGTGAGTGAGTGAGTCCCACTGTAGGGCGCGGGTTGGAGTGAGTGAGTTGCTGAGTCACACTGTAGGGCGCTGGTTAGAATGAGTGCGTGAGTCCCACTGTCGGAAGCGAGTTAGAGTGAGTGAGTATGTCCCACTGTAGGAAACGGGTTAAAGTGAGTGAGTAAGTCCCGCATTAGGAAACGGGTTAGAGTGAGTGAGTGAGTCCCAATGTAGGGCGCGGGTTTGAGTGAGTGAGTGAGTCCCGCTATAGGAAGCGGGTTAGAGTGAGTGAGTGAGTCAGTCCCACTGTTGGAAGTGGGTTAGACTGAGTGAGTTAGTGAGTCGCACTGTAGGGTGCTAGTTAGAATGAGCGAGTGAGTCCCACTGTAGGAAGTGGGTTTGAGTGAGTGAGTGAGTGAGTCGCAATTTAGGACGCAGGTTAGAGTGAGTGAGTGAGTCCCACTGTAGGAAGTGGGTAATAGTGAGTGAGTGAGTGGGTCCCACTGTAGGAAGCGGAATAGAGTTGGTGAGTGAGTCCCACTGTAGGGCACAGTTTAGAGTGAGTGAGTGAGTGAGCCTCACTGTAAGAAGCGGCTCAGAGTGAGTGAGTGAGTTGCACTGTAGGAAGTGGGTTAGAGAGAGTGAGTGAGTCGCACTGTAGGGCGATGATTAGAATCAGTGAGTGAGTGAGTCCCAATGTAGGAAGCGGGTTTGAGTGAGCGAGTGAGTCCCACTGTCGGAAGCGAGTTAGAGTGAGTGAGTATGTCCCACTGTAGGAAACGGGTTAAAGTGAGTGAGTGAGTCCCAATGTAGGGCGCGGGATAGAGTGAGTGAGTAAGTCCCACTGTAGGGCGCAGGTTGCAGTGAGTGAGTGTATGAGTCCCACTGTAGGAAGCGGTTCAAAGTGAGTGAGTGAGTGAGTCCCACTGTGGGATGTGGGTTTGAGTGAGTGAGTGGGTGAGTCCCACTGTAGGAAGCGGCTTAGAGTGAGTGAGTGAGTGAGTCCCACTGTAGGAAGTGGGTAAGAGTGAGTGAGTGAGTGAGTCCCACTGTAGGAAGCGGGTTAGAGTTGGTGAGTGAGTCCCACTGTAGGGCGCAGTTTAGAGTGAGTGAGTGAGTGAGCCTCACTGTAGGAAGTGGGTCAGAGAGAGTGAGTGAGTCGCACTGTAGGGCGATGGATAGAATCAGTGAGTGAGTGAGTCCCAGTGTAGGAAGCAGCTTAGAGTGAGTGAGTGAGTGAGTCCCACTGTAGGAAGTGGGTTAGAGTGAGTGAGCGAGGGAGTCGCACTGCAGGGCTCTGGTTTAGAATGAGTGAGTGAGTGAGTCCCTCTGTAGGAAGTGGGTTAGAGTGAGTGAGTGAGTGAGTGAGCCGTACTGTAGGACGATGGTTAGAATCAGTGAGTGAGTGAGTCCCAATGGAGAAAGCGGGTTTGAGTGAGCGAGTGAGTGCCACTGTAGGGCGCTGGTTAGAATGAGTGAGTGAGTGAGTCCCACTGTAGGAAGCGGGTTAGAGCGAGTGAGTAAGTCCCACTGCAGGGCGCAGGTTACAGTGAGTGAGTGTATGAGTCCCACTGTAGGAAGCGGCTCAAAGTGAGTGAGTGAGTGAGTCCCACAGTAGGACCTGGGTTAGAGAGACTGAGTGAGTGAGTCCCACTGTAGGAAGCGGGTTAGAATGAGTGAGTGAGTCCCACTGTCGGAAGCGAGTTAGAGTGAGTGAGTATGTCCCATGTAGGAAACGGGTTAAAGTGAGTGAGTGAGTCCCAATGTAGGGCGCGGGATAGAGTGAGTGAGTAAGTCCCACTGTAGGGCGCAGGTTACAGTGAGTGAGTGTATGAGTCCCAATGTAGGAAGCGTCTCAAAGTGAGTGAGTGAGTGAGTCCCACTGTGGGAAGTGGGTTAGATGAGTGAGTGAGTGAGTCCCACTGTAGGAAACAGGTTAGTGTGAGTGAGTGCTTCCCCCTGTCGAAAATGGGTTAGAGTGAGTGAGTCCCAATTTAGGGCGCGGGTTAGGGTGAGTGAGTCTGTCCCACTGTAGGATGCAGGTTAGAGTGAGTGTGTGAGTGAGTCCCAATGTAGGAAGCGGGTTAGAGTGAGTGAGTGAGTGAGACACGCACTAGGGCGCTGGGTAGATTCAGTGTGTGAATGAGTCCCACTATAGGAAGCGGGTTAGAGTGAGTGTTTGCGTCCCACTGTAGGAAACGGGTTAGAGTGAGTGAATCCCACTGTGGGAAGCGGGTCAGAGTGAGTGATTGAGTCCCAAGGTAGGAAGCGGCTTAGAGTGAGTGAGTGAGTGAGTCCCATTGTAGGGCGTGGGTTAGAGTGAGTGAGTAAGTCCCACTGTAGGGCGCAGGTTGCAGTGAGTGAGTGTATGAGTCCCACTGTAAGAAACGGTGCAAAGTGAGTGAGTGAGTGAGTCCCACTGTGGGATGTGGGTTTGAGTGACTAAGTGACTGAGTGCCACTGTAGAAAGCAGGTTAGAGTGAGTGAGTGAGTCGCACTGTAGGGCGCAGGTTAGAGTGAGTGAGTGAGTGAGTCCCAGTGTAGGGCGCGGGTTAGAGTGAGTGACTGAGTCGCACTGTATGGCGATGGTTAGAATGAGTGAGTGAGTGAATCCCACTGTAGGAAGCGGGTTAGAGTAGTGAGTGTGTCCCATTTTAGGAAGCTGCTTAGAGTGAGTGAGTGAGTCAGTCCCACTGTAGGAAGCGGCTTAGAGTGAGTGAGTGAGTGAGTGAGTCCCACTGTAGGACGTGGGTTAGAGAGACTGAGTGAGTGAGTCCGACTGTAGGAAGTGGGTTAGAGTGAGTGAGTGAGTCCCACTTTAGGGTGCGGGTTAGAGTGAGTGAGTGAGTGAGTCCCACTGTAGGAAGCGGGTTAGAATGAGTGAGTGAGTCCCACTGTCGGAAGCGAGTTAGAGTGAGTGAGTATGTCCCACTGTAGGAAACGGGTTAAAGTGAGTGAGTGAGTCCCAATGTAGGGCGCGGGATAGAGTGAGTGAGTAAGTCCCACTGTAGGACACGGGTTACAGTGAGTGAGTGAGTGAGTCCCAATGTAGGAAGCGGCTCAAAGTGAGTGAGTGAGCGAGTCCCACTGTGGGAAGTGGGTTAGATGAGTGAGTGAGTGAGTCCCACTGTAGGAAACAGGTTAGAGTGAGTGAGTGCTTCCCCCTGTCGAAAATGGGTCAGAGTGAGTGAGTCCCAATTTAGGGCGCGGGTTAGGGTGAGTGAGTGTGTCCCGCTGTGGGATGCAGGTTAGAGTGAGTGTGTGAGTGAGTCCCAAAGTAAAAAGTGGGTTAGAGTGAGTGAGTGAGTGAGTGAGACGCGCACTAGGGCGCTGGGTAGATTCAGTGTGTGAATGAGTCCCACTGTAGGAAGCGGGTTAGAGTGAGTGTTTGCGTCCCACTGTAGGAAACGAGTTAGATTGAGTGAATCCCACTGTAGGAAGCGGGTCAGAGTGAGTGATTGAGTCCCACTGTAGGAAGCGGCTTAGAGTGAGTGAGTGAGTCCCAGTGTAGGGCGCGGGTTAGAGTGAGTGAGTGACTGAGTCCCACTGTAGGAAACGGTTCAAAGTGAGTGAGTGAGTGAGTCCCACTGTGGGATGTGGGTTTGAGTGACTAAGTTAGTGAGTCCCACTGTAGGAAGCGGGTTAGAGTGAGTGAGTGAGTTGCACTGTAGGGCGCGGGTTAGAGTGAGTGAGTGAGTGCCACTGTAGGGCACTGGTTAGAATGAGCGAGTGAGTGAGTCCCACTGTAGGAAGCAGGTTAGAGTGAGTGAGTAAGTCCCACTGTAGGGCGCAGGTTGCAGTGAGTGAGTGTATGAGTCCCACTGTAGGAAGCGGCTCAAAATGAGTGAGTGAGTGATTCCCACTGTAGGGCGCGGGTTAGAGTGAGTGAGTGAGTCGCACTGTAGGAAGCGGCTTAGAGTGAGCGAGTGAGTCGCACTGTAAGAAGAGGTTTACTGTGAGTGAGTGAGCGCGTACCAGTGTAGGAAGCGTGTTTCAGTGAGTGAGTGAGTGAGTCCCACTGTAGGGCGCGGGTTGGAGTGAGTGAGTTGCTGAGTCACACTGTAGGGCGCTGGTTAGAATGAGTGCGTGAGTCCCACTGTCGGAAGCGAGTTAGAGTGAGTGAGTATGTCCCACTGTAGGAAACGGGTTAAAGTGAGTGAGTAAGTCCCGCATTAGGAAACGGGTTAGAGTGAGTGAGTGAGTCCCAATGTAGGGCGCGGGTTTGAGTGAGTGAGTGAGTCCCGCTATAGGAAGCGGGTTACAGTGAGTGAGTGAGTCAGTCCCACTGTTGGAAGTGGGTTAGACTGAGTGAGTTAGTGAGTCGCACTGTAGGGTGCTAGTTAGAATGAGCGAGTGAGTCCCACTGTAGGAAGTGGGTTTGAGTGAGTGAGTGAGTGAGTCGCAATTTAGGACGCAGGTTAGAGTGAGTGAGTGAGTCCCACTGTAGGAAGTGGGTAATAGTGAGTGAGTGAGTGGGTCCCACTGTAGGAAGCGGAATAGAGTTGGTGAGTGAGTCCCACTGTAGGGCACAGTTTAGAGTGAGTGAGTGAGTGAGCCTCACTGTAAGAAGCGGCTCAGAGTGAGTGAGTGAGTTGCACTGTAGGAAGTGGGTTAGAGAGAGTGAGTGAGTCGCACTGTAGGGCGATGATTAGAATCAGTGAGTGAGTGAGTCCCAATGTAGGAAGCGGGTTTGAGTGAGCGAGTGAGTCCCACTGTCGGAAGCGAGTTAGAGTGAGTGAGTATGTCCCACTGTAGGAAACGGGTTAAAGTGAGTGAGTGAGTCCCAATGTAGGGCGCGGGATAGAGTGAGTGAGTAAGTCCCACTGTAGGGCGCAGGTTGCAGTGAGTGAGTGTATGAGTCCCACTGTAGGAAGCGGTTCAAAGTGAGTGAGTGAGTGAGTCCCACTGTGGGATGTGGGTTTGAGTGAGTGAGTGGGTGAGTCCCACTGTAGGAAGCGGCTTAGAGTGAGTGAGTGAGTGAGTCCCACTGTAGGAAGTGGGTAAGAGTGAGTGAGTGAGTGAGTCCCACTGTAGGAAGCGGGTTAGAGTTGGTGAGTGAGTCCCACTGTAGGGCACAGTTTAGAGTGAGTGAGTGAGTGAGCCTCACTGTAGGAAGTGGGTCAGAGAGAGTGAGTGAGTCGCACTGTAGGGCGATGGATAGAATCAGTGAGTGAGTGAGTCCCAGTGTAGGAAGCAGCTTAGAGTGAGTGAGTGAGTGAGTCCCACTGTAGGAAGTGGGTTAGAGTGAGTGAGCGAGGGAGTCGCACTGCAGGGCTCTGGTTTAGAATGAGTGAGTGAGTGAGTCCCTCTGTAGGAAGTGGGTTAGAGTGAGTGAGTGAGTGAGTGAGCCGTAATGTGGGACGATGGTTAGAATCAGTGAGTGAGTGAGTCCCAATGGAGAAAGCGGGTTTGAGTGAGCGAGTGAGTGCCACTGTAGGGCGCTGGTTAGAATGAGTGAGTGAGTGAGTCCCACTGTAGGAAGCGGGTTAGAGCGAGTGAGTAAGTCCCACTGCAGGGCGCAGGTTACAGTGAGTGAGTGTATGAGTCCCACTGTAGGAAGCGGCTCAAAGTGAGTGAGTGAGTGAGTCCCACAGTAGGACCTGGGTTAGAGAGACTGAGTGAGTGAGTCCCACTGTAGGAAGCGGGTTAGAATGAGTGAGTGAGTCCCACTGTCGGAAGCGAGTTAGAGTGAGTGAGTATGTCCCATGTAGGAAACGGGTTAAAGTGAGTGAGTGAGTCCCAATGTAGGGCGCGGGATAGAGTGAGTGAGTAAGTCCCACTGTAGGGCGCAGGTTACAGTGAGTGAGTGTATGAGTCCCAATGTAGGAAGCGTCTCAAAGTGAGTGAGTGAGTGAGTCCCACTGTGGGAAGTGGGTTAGATGAGTGAGTGAGTGAGTCCCACTGTAGGAAACAGGTTAGTGTGAGTGAGTGCTTCCCCCTGTCGAAAATGGGTTAGAGTGAGTGAGTCCCAATTTAGGGCGCGGGTTAGGGTGAGTGAGTCTGTCCCACTGTAGGATGCAGGTTAGAGTGAGTGTGTGAGTGAGTCCCAATGTAGGAAGCGGGTTAGAGTGAGTGAGTGAGTGAGACACGCACTAGGGCGCTGGGTAGATTCAGTGTGTGAATGAGTCCCACTATAGGAAGCGGGTTAGAGTGAGGGTTTGCGTCCCACTGTAGGAAACGGGTTAGAGTGAGTGAATCCCACTGTGGGAAGCGGGTCAGAGTGAGTGATTGAGTCCCAAGGTAGGAAGCGGCTTAGAGTGAGTGAGTGAGTGAGTCCCATTGTAGGGCGTGGGTTAGAGTGAGTGAGTAAGTCCCACTGTAGGGCGCAGGTTGCAGTGAGTGAGTGTATGAGTCCCACTGTAAGAAACGGTGCAAAGTGAGTGAGTGAGTGAGTCCCACTGTGGGATGTGGGTTTGAGTGACTAAGTGACTGAGTGCCACTGTAGAAAGCAGGTTAGAGTGAGTGAGTGAGTCGCACTGTAGGGCGCAGGTTAGAGTGAGTGAGTGAGTGAGTCCCAGTGTAGGGCGCGGGTTAGAGTGAGTGACTGAGTCGCACTGTATGGCGATGGTTAGAATGAGTGAGTGAGTGAATCCCACTGTAGGAAGCGGGTTAGAGTAGTGAGTGTGTCCCATTTTAGGAAGCTGCTTAGAGTGAGTGAGTGAGTCAGTCCCACTGTAGGAAGCGGCTTAGAGTGAGTGAGTGAGTGAGTGAGTCCCACTGTAGGACGTGGGTTAGAGAGACTGAGTGAGTGAGTCCGACTGTAGGAAGTGGGTTAGAGTGAGTGAGTGAGTCCCACTTTAGGGTGCGGGTTAGAGTGAGTGAGTGAGTGAGTCCCACTGTAGGAAGCGGGTTAGAATGAGTGAGTGAGTCCCACTGTCGGAAGCGAGTTCGAGTGAGTGAGTATGTCCCACTGTAGGAAACGGGTTAAAGTGAGTGAGTGAGTCCCAATGTAGGGCGCGGGATAGAGTGAGTGAGTAAGTCCCACTGTAGGACACGGGTTACAGTGAGTGAGTGAGTGAGTCCCAATGTAGGAAGCGGCTCAAAGTGAGTGAGTGAGCGAGTCCCACTGTGGGAAGTGGGTTAGATGAGTGAGTGAGTGAGTCCCACTGTAGGAAACAGGTTAGAGTGAGTGAGTGCTTCCCCCTGTCGAAAATGGGTCAGAGTGAGTGAGTCCCAATTTAGGGCGCGGGTTAGGGTGAGTGAGTGTGTCCCGCTGTGGGATGCAGGTTAGAGTGAGTGTGTGAGTGAGTCCCAATGTAAAAAGTGGGTTAGAGTGAGTGAGTGAGTGAGTGAGACGCGCACTAGGGCGCTGGGTAGATTCAGTGTGTGAATGAGTCCCACTGTAGGAAGCGGGTTAGAGTGAGTGTTTGCGTCCCACTGTAGGAAACGAGTTAGATTGAGTGAATCCCACTGTAGGAAGCGGGTCAGAGTGAGTGATTGAGTCCCACTGTAGGAAGCGGCTTAGAGTGAGTGAGTGAGTGAGTCCCAGTGTAGGGCGCGGGTTAGAGTGAGTGAGTGACTGAGTCCCACTGTAGGAAACGGTTCAAAGTGAGTGAGTGAGTGAGTCCCACTGTGGGATGTGGGTTTGAGTGACTAAGTTAGTGAGTCCCACTGTAGGAAGCGGGTTAGAGTGAGTGAGTGAGTCGCACTGTAGGGCGCGGGTTAGAGTGAGTGAGTGAGTGAGTCCCAGTGTAGGGCGCGGGTTAGAGTGAGTGACTGAGTCGCATTGTAGGGCGATGGTTAGAATGAGTGAGTGAGTGAATCCCACTGTAGGAAGCGGGTTAGAGTAGTAAGTGTGTCCCATTGTAGGAAGCTGCTTAGAGTGAGTGAGTGAGTGAGTCCCAGTGTAGGGCGTGGGTTAGAGTGAGTGACTGAGTCGCACTGTAGGGTGATGGTTAGAATGAGTGAGTGAGTGAATCCCACTGTAGGAAGCGGGTTAGAGTAGTGAGTGTGTCCCATTCTAGGAAGCCGCTTAGAGTGAGTGAGTGAGTGAGTCCCACTGTAGGAAGTGAGTAAGAGTGAGTGAGTGAGTGAGTCCCACTGTAGGAAGCGGGTTAGAGCGAGTGAGTAAGTCCCACTGTAGGGCGCAGGTTACAGTGAGTGAGTGTATGCGTCCCACTGTAGGAAGCAGCTCAAAGTGAGTGAGTGAGTGAGCCCCACTGTAGGACGTGGATTAGAGAGGTTGAGTGAGTGAGTCCGACTGTAGGAAGCGGGTTAGAGTGAGTGAGTGAGTCCCACTTTAGGACGCGGGTTAGAGTGAGTGAGTGAGTCCCACTGTCGGAAGCAAGTTAGAGTGAGTGAGTATGTCCCACTGTAGGAAACGGATTAAAGTGAGTGAGTGAGTCCCAATGTAGGGCGCGGGTTAGAGTGAGTGACTAAGTCCCACTGTAGGGCGCAGGTTACAGTGAGTGAGTGTATGAGTCCCACTGTCGGAAGCGGTTCAAAGTGAGTGACTGAGTGTGTCCCACTGTGGGAAGTGGGTTAGATGAGTGAGTGAGTGAGTCCCACTGTAGGAAACAGGTTAGAGTGAGTGAGTGCTTCCCCCTGTTGAAAATGGGTTAGAGTGAGTGAGTCCCAATTTAGGGCGCGGGTTAGGGTGAGTGAGTGTGTCCCGCTGTAGGATGCAGGTTAGAGTGAGTGTGTGAGTGAGTCCCAATGTAGGAAGCGGGTTAGAGTGAATGAGTGAGTGAGACGCGCACTAGGGCGCTGGGTAGATTCAGTGTGTGAATGAGTCCCACTATAGGAAGCGGGTTAGAGTGAGTGTTTGCGTCCCACTGTAGGAAACGAGTTAGATTGAGTGAATCCCACTGTAGGAAGCGGGTCAGAATGAGTGATTGAGTCCCACTGTAGGAAGCGGCTTAGAGTGAGTGAGTGAGTGAGTCCCAGTGTAGGGCGCAGGTTAGAGTGAGTGAGTGAGTCGCCCTGTAGGGTGATGGTTAGAACTAGTGAGTGAGTGAGTCCCACTGTAGGAAGCAGGTTAGAGTGAGTGAGTAAGTCCCACTGTAGGGCGCAGGTTGCAGTGAGTGAGTGTATGAGTCCCACTGTAGGAAACGGTTCAAAGTGAGTGAGTGAGTGAGTCCCACTGTGGGATGTGGGTTTGAGTGACTAAGTGAGTGAGTCCCACTGTAGGAAGCGGGTTAGAGTGAGAGAGTGAGTCGCACTGTAGGGCGCGGGTTAGAGTGAGTGAGTGAGTGAGTCCCAGTGTAGGGCGCGGGTTAGAGTGAGTGACTGAGTCGCACTGTAGGGCGATGGTTAGAATGAGTGAGTGAGTGAATCCCACTGTAGGAAGCGGGTTAGAGTAGTAAGTGTGTCCCATTGTAGGAAGCTGCTTAGAGTGAGTGAGTGAGTGAGTCCCAGTGTAGGGCGTGGGTTAGAGTGAGTGACTGAGTCGCACTGTAGGGTGATGGTTAGAATGAGTGAGTGAGTGAATCCAACTGTAGGAAGCGGGTTAGAGTAGTGAGTGTGTCCCATTCTAGGAAGCCGCTTAGAGTGAGTGAGTGAGTGAGTCCCACTGTAGGAAGTGGGTAAGTGTGAGTGAGTGAGTGAGTCCCACTGTAGGAAGCGGGTTAGAGCGAGTGAGTAAGTCCCACTGTAGGGCGCAGGTTACAGTGAGTGAGTGTATGAGTCCCACTGTAGGAAGCAGCTCAAAGTGAGTGAGTGAGTGAGTCCCACTGTAGGACGTGGGTTAGAGAGACTGAGTGAGTGAGTCCGACTGTAGGAAGCGGGTTAGAGTGAGTGAGTGAGTCCCACTTTAGGACGCGGGTTAGAGTGAGTGAGTGAGTCCCACTGTCGGAAGCAAGTTAGAGTGAGTGACTATGTCCCACTGTAGGAAACGGATTAAAGTGAGTGAGTGAGTCCCAATGTAGGGCGCGGGTTAGAGTGAGTGACTAAGTCCCACTGTAGGGCGCAGGTTACAGTGAGTGAGTGTATGAGTCCCACTGTAGGAAGCAGCTCAAAGTGAGTGAGTGAGTGAGTCGCACTCCATAACAATGGTTAGAATGAGTGAGTGAGTGAGTGAGTCCCAATGTAGGAAGCGGGTTAGAGTGAGTGAGTGAGTCGCACTGTAGGGCGCGGTTTAGAGTGAGTGAGTGAGTGAGTCCCAGTGTAGGGCTCGGGTTAGAGTGAGTGAGTGAGTCGCACTGTAGGGCGATGGTTAGAATGAGTGAGTGAGTGAATCCCACTGTAGGAAGCGGCTTAGAGTAGTGAGTGTGTCCCATTCTAGGAAGCCGCTTAGAGTGAGTGAGTGAGTGAGTCTCACAGTAGGAAGTGGGTTAGAGTGAGTGAGCGAGTGAGTCGCACTGTAGGGTGCTGGTTAGAATGAGTGAGTGAGTCCCGCTGTCGGAAGCGAGTTAGAGTGAGTGAGTATGTCCCACTGTAGGAAACGGGTTAGAGTGAGTGCGTGAGTCCCAATGTAGGGCGCGGTTTTGAGTGAGTGAGTGAGTCCCGCTATAGGAAGCGGGTTAGAGTGAGTGTTTGCGCCTCACTGTAGGAAACGGGTTAGAGTGAGTGAATCCCACTGTAGGAAGCGGGTCAGAGTGAGTGATTGAGTCCCACTGTAGGAAGCGGCTAAGCGTGAGTGAGTGAGTGAGTCCCGCTGTAGGGCGCGGGTTAGAGTTAGAGAGTGAGTCGCACAGTAGGGCAATGGTTAGAATGAGTGAGTGAGTGAGTCCCACTGTAGGAAGCGGGTTAGAGCGAGTGAGTGTGTCCCATTGAAGGAAGCTGGATAGAATGAGTGAGTGAGTGAGTCCCATTGTAGGAAGCGGCTCAAAGTGAGTGAGTGAGTGAGTCGCACTCCATAACAATGGTTAGAATGAGTGAGTGAGTGAGTGAGCCCCACTGAAGGAAGCGGGTTAGAGTGAGCGAGTGAGTCCCACTATAAGAAGCGGTTCAATATGAGTGAGTGAGCGCGTCCCAGTGTAGGAAGCGTGTTTCAGTGAGTGAGTGAGTGAGTCCCACTGTAGGATGTGGGTTAGAGTGACTAAGTGAGTGAGTCCCCCTGTAGGAAGCGGCTTAGGGTCAGTGAGTGAGTCCCAGTGTAGGGCGTGGGTTAGAGTGAGTGAGTGAGTGAGTGGCACTGTAGAGCGCTAGTTAGAATGAGTGAGTGAGTCCCACTGTAGGAAGCGGCTTAGAGTGAGTGAGTGAGTGAGTCCCTCTGTAGGAATTGGGTAAGAGTGAGTGAGTGAGTGAGTCGCACTGTAGGGCGCGGGTTAGAGTGAGTGAGTGAGTCGCACTGTAGGGCGCGGGTTAGAGTGAGTGAGTGAGTGAGTCCCATTGTAGGAAGCAACTCAGAGTGGGTGAGTGAGTTAGTCCCACTGTAGGAAGTGGGTAAGAGTGAGTCAGTGAGTGAGTGAGTCCCACTCTAGGAAGTGGGATAGAGTGAGTGAGTGAGTCCCAATATAGGGCACGGGTTTGAGTAAGTGAGTGAATCCCACTATAGGACGTGGGTTAGAGTGAGTGAGTGAGTGCCACTGTAGGGCACTGGTTAGAATGAGCGAGTGAGTGAGTCCCACTGTAGGAAGCGGGTTAGAGTGAGTGAGTAAGTCCCACTGTAGGGCGCAGGTTGCAGTGAGTGAGTATATGAGTCCCACTATAGAAAGTGGCTCAAAGTGAGTGAGTGAGTGAGTCCCAGTGTAGGGCGCGGGTTAGAGTGAGTGACTGAGTCGCACTGTAGGGCGATGGTTAGAATGAGTGAGTGAGTGAATCCCACTGTAGGAAGCGGGTTAGAGTACTGAGTGTGTCCCATTGTAGGAAGCCGCTTAGAGTGAGTGAGTGGGTGAGTCCCACTGTAGGAAGCGGCTAAGAGTGAGTAAGTGAGTGAGTCCCACATTAGGAAGTGGGTTAGAGTGAGTGAGTGAGTGAGTCGCACTGTAGGGTGCTGGTTAGAATGAGTGAGTGAGTCCCACTGTAGGAAGTGGGTAAGAGTGAGTGAGTGAGTGAGTCCCACTGTAGGAAGCGGGTTAGAGTTGGTGAGTCAGTCCCACTGTACGGCACTGATTTAGAGTGAGTGAGTGAGTGAGCCTCACTGTAGGAAGCGGCTCAGAGTGAGTGAGTGAGTCGCACTGTATGAAGTGGGTTAGAGAGAGTGGGTGAGCCGTACTGTAGGACGATGGTTAGAATCAGTGAGTGAGTGAGTCCCACTGTAGGAAGCGGGTTAGAGTGAGTGAGTGAGTCGCATTGTAGGGCGATGGTTAGAATGAGTGAGTGCCAGTGTAGGGCGCGGGTTAGAGTGAGTGAGTAAGTCCCACTGTAGGGCGCAGGTTGCAGTGAGTGAGTGTATGAGTCCCACTGTAAGAAACGGTTCAAAGTGAGTGAGTGAGTGAGTCCCACTGTGGGATGTGGGTTTGAGTGACTAAGTGAGTGAGTCCCACTGTGGGATGTGGGTTTGAGTGACTAAGTGAGTGAGTCCCACTGTAGGACGCGGGTTAGAGTGAGTGAGTGAGTGAGTCCCAGTGTAGGGCACGGGTTAGAGTGAGTGACTGAGTCGCACTGTAGGGCGATGGTTAGAATGAGTGAGTGAGTGAATCCCACTGTAGGAAGCGGGTTAGAGTAGTGAGTGTGTCCCATTGTAGCAAACCGCTTAGAGTGAGTGAGTGGGTGAGTCCCACTGTAGGAAGCGGCTTAGAGTGAGTGAGTGAGTGAGTCCAACAGTAGGAAGTGGGTTAGAGTGAGTGAGTGAGTGAGTCGCACTGTAGGGTGCTGGTTAGAATGAGTGAGTGAGTCCCACTGTAGGAAGCGGGTTAGAGTTGGTGAGTGAGTCCCACTGTAGGGCACAGTTTAGAGTGAGTGAGTGAGTGAGCCTCACTGTAGGAAGCGGCTCAGAGTGAGTGAATGAGTCGCACTGTAGGAAGAGGGTTAGAGAGAGTGAGTGAGTCGCACTGCAGGGCGATGGATAGAATCAGTGAGTGAGTGAGTCGCACGGTAGGGTGCTGGTTAGAATGAGTGAGTGAGTCCCACTGTCGGAAGCGAGTTAGAGTGAGTGAGTATGTCCCACTGTAGGAAGCGGGTTTGAGTGAGTGAGTGAGTCCCAATGTAGGGCGCGGGATAGAGTGAGTGAGTAAGTCCCACTGTAGGGCGCAGGTTACAGTGAGTGAGTGTATGAGTCCCACTGTAGGAAGCGGCTCAAAGTGAGTGAGTGAGTGAGTCCCACTGTGGGAAGTGGGTTAGATGAGTGAGTAAGTGAGTCCCACTGTAGGAAACAGGTTAGTGTGAGTGAGTGCTTCCCCCTGTCGAAAATGGGTTAGAGTGAGTGAGTCCCAATTTAGGGCGCGGGTTAGTGTGAGTGAGTGTGTCCAGCTGTAGGTTGCAGGTTAGAGAGTGTGTGTTAGTGAGTCCCAATGTAAAAAGCAGGTTAGAGTGAGTGAGTGAGTGAGACGCGCACTAGGGCGCTGGGTAGATTCAGTGTGTGAATGAGTCCCACTATAGGAAGCGGGTTAGAGTGAGTGAATCCCACTGTAGGAAGCGGGTCAGAGTGAGTGATTGAGCCCCACTGTAGGAAGCGGCTTAGAGTGAGTGAGTGAGTGAGTCCCAGTGTAGGGCGCGGGGTGCAGTGAGTGAGTGTATGAGTCCCACTGTAAGAAACGGTTCAAAGTGAGTGAGTGAGTGAGTCCCACTGTGGGATGTGGGTTTGAGTGACTAAGTGAGTGAGTCCCACTGTAGGAAGCGGGTTAGAGTGAGTGAGTGAGTCCCACTGTAGGAAGCGGCTTAGAGTGAGTGAGTCCCAGTGTAGGGCGCGGGTTAGAGTGAGTGACTGAGTCGCACTGTAGGGCGATGGTTAGAATGAGTGAGTGAGTGAATCCCACTGTAGGAAGCGGGTTAGAGTAGTGAGTGTGTCCCATTGTAGGAAGGTGCTTAGAGTGAGTGAGTGAGTGAGTCCCACTGTAGGAAGCGGCTTAGAGTGAGTGAGTGAGTGAGTCCCACCGTAGGAAGTGGCTAAGAGTGAGTGAGTGAGAGAGTCGCACGGTAGGAAGCGGGTTAGAGTGAGTGAGTGAGTGAGTCGCACGGTAGGGTGCTGGTTAGAATGAGTGAGTGAGTCCCACTGTAGGAAGTGGGTAAGAGTGAGTGAGTGGCTGAGTCCCACTGTAGGAAGCGGGTTAGAGAGAGTGAGTGAGCCCCACTGTAGGGCACAGTTTAGAGTGAGTGAGTGAGTGAGCCTCACTGTAGGAAGCGGCTCAGAGTGAGTGAGTGAGTCGAACTGTAGGGCGATGGTTAGAATCAGTGAGTGAGTGAGTCCCAATGTAGGAAGCGGGTTTGAGTGAGCGAGTGAGTCGCACTGCAGGACGCTGGTTTAGAAGGAGTGAGTGAGTGTGTCCTGCTGTAGGATGCAGGTTAGAGTGAGTGTGTGAGTGAGTCCCAATGTAAAAAGCGGGTTAGAGTGAGTGAGTGAGTGAGACGCGCACTAGGGCGCTGGGTAGATTCAGTGTGTGAATGAGTCCCACTATAGGAAGCAGGTTAGAGTGAGTGTTTGCGTCCCACTGTAGGAAACGGGTTAGAGTGAGTGAATCCCACTGTCGGAAGCGGGTCAGAGTGAGTGATTGAGTCCCAAGGTAGGAAGCGGCTTAGAGTGAGTGAGTGAGTCGCACTGTAGGAAGCGGCTTAGAGTGAGTGAGTGAGTGAGTCCCAGTGTAGGGCGCGGGTTAGAGTAAGTGAATGAGTCGCACTGTAGGGCGATGGTTAGAATGAGTGAGTGAGTGAATCCCACTGTAGGAAGCGGCTTAGAATGAGTGAGTGAGTGAGTGAGTCCCACTGTAGGAAGTGGGTAAGAGTGAGTGAGTGAGTGAGTCCCACTGTAGGAAGCGGGTTAGAGTTGGTGAGTGAGTCCCACTGTAGGGCACAGTTTAGAGTGAGTGAGTGAGTGAGCCTCACTGTAGGAAGCGGCTCAGAGTGAGTGAGTGAGCCGCACTGTAGGAAGTGGGTTAGAGAGAGTGAGTGAGTCGCACTGTAGGGCGATGGTTAGAATCAGTGAGTTAGTCCCAATGTAGGAAGCGGGTTTGAGTGAGCGAGTGAGTGCCACTGTAGGGCGCTGGTTAGAATGAGTGAGTGAGTGAGTCCCACTGTAGGAAGCGGGTTAGAGCGAGTGAGTAAGTCCCACTGTAGGGCGCAGGTTACAGTGAGTGTATGAGTCCCACTGCAGGAAGCAGCTCAAAGTGAGTGAGTGAGTGAGTCCCACTGTAGGACGTGGGTTAGAGAGACTGAGTGAGTGAGTCCGACTGTAGGAAGCGGGTTAGAGTGAGTGAGTGAGTCCCACTGTAGGAAGCGGGTTAGAGTGAGTGAGTGAGTGAGTCCCACTGTAGGAAGCGCGTTAGAATGAGTGAGTGAGTCCCACTGTCGGAAGCGATCTAGAGCGAGTGAGTATGTCCCATGTAGGAAACGGGTTAAAGTGAGTGAGTGAGTCCCACTGTAGGGCGCGGGATAGAGTGAGTGAGTAAGTCCCACTGTAGGGCGCAGGTTACAGTGAGTGAGTGTATGAGTCCCACTGTAGGAAGCGGCTCAAAGTGAGTGAGTGAGTGAGTCCCACTGGGGGAAGTGGGTTAGATGAGTGAGTGAGTGAGTCCCACTGTAGGAAACAGGTTAGTGTGAGTGAGTGCTTCCCCCTGTCGAAAATGGGTTAGAGTGAGTGAGTCCCAATTTAGGGCGCGGGTTAGGGTGAGTGAGTGTGTCCCGCTGTAGGATGCAGGTTAGAGTGAGTGTGTGAGTGAGTCCCAATGTAAAAAGCGGGTTAGAGTGAGTGAGTGAGTGAGACGCGCACTAGGGCGCTGGGTAGATTCAGTGTGTGAATGAGTCCCACTATAGGAAGCGAGTTAGAGTGAGTGTTTGCGTCCCACTGTAGGAAACGGGTTAGAGTGAGTGAATCCCACTGTAGGAAGCGGGTCAGAGTGAGAGATTGAGTCCCACTGTAGGAAGCGGCTTAGAGTGAGTGAGTGAGTGAGTCCCAGTGTAGGGCGCGGGTTAGAGTGAGTGAGTGAGTCGCATTGTAGGGCGATGGTTAGAATGAGTGAGTGAGTGAGTCCCAGTGTAGGGCGTGGGTTAGAGTGAGTGAGTAAGTCCCACTGTAGGGCGCAGGTTGCAGTGAGTGAGTGTATGAGTCCCACTGTAAGAAACGGTTCAAAGTGAGTGAGTGAGTGAGTCCCACTGTGGGATGTGGGTTTGAGTGACTAAGTGAGTAAGTCCCACTGTAGGAAGCGGGTTAGAGTGAGTGAGTGAGTCCCACTGTAGGAAGCGGCTTAGAGTGAGTGAGTGAGTGAGTCCCAGTGTAGGGCGCGGGTAAGAGTGAGTGACTGAGTCGCACTGTAGGGCGATGGTTAGAATGAGTGAGTGAGTGAATCCCACTGTAGGAAGCGGGTTAGAGTAGTGAGTGTGTCCCATTGTAGGAAGCTGCTTAGAGTGAGTGAGTGAGTGAGTCCCACTGTAGGAAGCGGCTTAGAGTGAGTGAGTGAGTGAGTCCCACCGTAGGAAGTGGCTAAGAGTGAGTGAGTGAGTGAGTCGCACGGTAGGAAGTGGGTTAAAGTGAGTGGGTGAGTGAGTCGCACGGTAGGGTGCTGGTTAGAATGAGTGAGTGAGTCCCACTGTAGGAAGTGGGTAAGAGTGAGAGAGTGGCTGAGTCCCACTGTAGGAAGCGGGTTAGAGTGAGTGAGTGAGTCCCACTGTAGGGCACAGTTTAGAGTGAGTGAGTGAGTGAGCCTCACTGTAGGAAGCGGCTCAGAGTGAGTGAGTGAGTCGAACTGTAGGGCGATGGTTAGAATCAGTGAGTGAGTGAGTCCCAATGTAGGAAGCGGGTTTGAGTGAGCGAGTGAGTCGCACTGCAGGGCGCTGGTTTAGAATGAGTGAGTGAGTGTGTCCTGCTGTAGGATGCAGGTTAGAGTGAGTGTGTGAGTGAGTCCCAATGTAAAAAGCGGGTTAGAGTGAGTGAGTGAGTGAGACGCGCACTAGGGCGCTGGGTAGATTCAGTGTGTGAATGAGTCCCACTATAGGAAGCGGGTTAGAGTGAGTGTTTGCGTCCCACTGTAGGAAACGGGTTAGAGTGAGTGAATCCCACTGTCGGAAGCGGGTCAGAGTGAGTGATTGAGTCCCAAGGTAGGAAGCGGCTTAGAGTGAGTGAGTGAGTCGCACTGTAGGAAGCGGCTTAGAGTGAGTGAGTGAGTGAGTCCCAGTGTAGGGCGCGGGTTAGAGTAAGTGAATGAGTCGCACTGTAGGGCGATGGTTAGAATGAGTGAGTGAGTGAGTCCCACTGTAGGAAACGGGTTAGAGTAGTGAGTGTGTCCCATTGTAGGAAGCTGCTTAGAGTGAGTGAGTGAGTGAATCCCACTGTAGGAAGCGGCTTAGAATGAGTGAGTGAGTGAGAGAGTCCCACTGTAGGAAGTGGGTAAGAGTGAGTGAGTGAGTGAGTCCCACTGTAGGAAGCGGGTTAGAGTTGGTGAGTGAGTCCCACTGTAGGGCACAGTTTAGAGTGAGTGAGTGAGTGAGCCTCACTGTAGGAAGCGGCTCAGAGTGAGTGAGTGAGCCGCACTGTAGGAAGTGGGTTAGAGAGAGTGAGTGAGTCGCACTGTAGGGCGATTGTTAGAATCAGTGAGTGAGTGAGTCCCAATGTAGGAAGCGGGTTTGAGTGAGCGAGTGAGTGCCACTGTAGGGCGCTGGTTAGAATGAGTGAGTGAGTGAGTCCCACTGTAGGAAGCGGGTTAGAGCGAGTGAGTAAGTCCCACTGTAGGGCGCAGGTTACAGTGAGTGTATGAGTCCCACTGTAGGAAGCGGCTCAAAGTGAGTGAGTGAGTGAGTCCCACTGTAGGACGTGGGTTAGAGAGACTGAGTGAGTGAGTCCGACTGTAGGAAGCGGGTTAGAGTGAGTGAGTGAGTCCCACTGTAGGAAGCGGGTTAGAGTGAGTGAGTGAGTGAGTCCCACTGTAGGAAGCGCGTTAGAATGAGTGAGTGAGTCCCACTGTCGGAAGCGAGCTAGAGCGAGTGAGTATGTCCCATGTAGGAAAGGGGTTAAAGTGAGTGAGTGAGTCCCACTGTAGGGCGCGGGATAGAGTGAGTGAGTAAGTCCCACTGTAGGGCGCAGGTTACAATGAGTGAGTGTATGAGTCCCACTGTAGGAAGCGGCTCAAAGTGAGTGAGTGAGTGAGTCCCACTGTGGGAAGTGGGTTAGATGAGTGAGTGAGTCCCACTGTAGGAAACAGGTTAGTGTGAGTGAGTGCTTCCCCCTGTCGAAAATGGGTTAGAGTGAGTGAGTCCCAATTTAGGGCGCGGGTTAGGGTGAGTGAGTGTGTCCCGCTGTAGGATGCAGGTTAGAGTGAGTGCGTGAGTGAGTCCCAATGTAAAAAGCGGGTTAGAGTGAGTGAGTGAGTGAGACGCGCACTAGGGCGCTGGGTAGATTCAGTGTGTGAATGAGTCCCACTATAGGAAGGGGGTTAGAGTGAGTGAGTGAGTGAGTCCCACTGTAGGAAGCGGGTTAGAGTTGGTGAGTGAGTCCCACTGTAGGGCACAGTTTAGAGTGAGTGAGTGAGTGAGCCTCACTGTAGGAAGCGGCTCAGAGTGAGTGAGTGAGCCGCACTGTAAGAAGTGGGTTAGAGAGAGTGAGTGAGTCGCACTGTAGGGCGATGGTTAGAATCAGTGAGTGAGTGAGTCCCAATGTAGGAAGCGGGTTTGAGTGAGCGAGTGAGTGCCACTGTAGGGCGCTGGTTAGAATGAGTGAGTGAGTGAGTCCCACTGTAGGAAGCGGGTTAGAGGGAGTGAGTAAGTCCCACTGTAGGGCGCAGGTTACAGTGAGTGTATGAGTCCCACTGTAGGAAGCAGCTCAAAGTGAGTGAGTGAGTGAGTCCCACTGTAGGGCACAGTTTAGAGTGAGTGAGTGAGTGAGCCTCACTGTAGGAAGCGGCTCAGAGTGAGTGAGTGAGTGAGTCCCACTGTGGGAAGTGGGTTAGAGTGAGTGAGTAAGTGTGTCCCACTGTAGGAAACAGGTTGGAGTGAGTGAGTACTTCCCCCTGTCGAAAATGGGTTAGAGTGAGTGAGTCCCAATTTAGGGCGCGGGTTAGGGTGAGTGAGTGTGTCCCGCTGTAGGATGCAGGTTAGAGTGAGTGTGTGAGTGAGTCCCAATGTAAAAAGCGGGTTAGAGTGAGTGAGTGAGTGAGACGTGCACTAGGGCGCTGGGTAGATTCAGTGTGTGAATGAGTCCCACTATAGGAAGCGGGTTAGAGTGAGTGTTTGCGTCCCACTGTAGGAAACGGGTTAGAGTGAGTGAATCCCACTGTAGGAAGCGGGTCAGAGTGAGTGATTGAGTCCCACTGTAGGAAGCGGCTTAGAGTGAGTGAGTGAGTGAGTCCCAGTGTAGGGCGCGGGTTAGAGTGAGTGAGTGAGTCACACTGTAGGGCGATGGTTAGAATGAGTGAGTGAGTGAGTCCCACTGTAGGGCGCAGGTTGCAGTGAGTGAGTGTATGAGTCCCACTGTAGGAAACGGTTCAAAGTGAGTGAGTGAGTGAGTCCCACTGTGGGATGTGTGTTTGAGTGTCTAAGTGAGTGAGTCCCACTTTAGGAAGCGGGTTAGAATGAGTGAGTGAGTCCCACTGTAGGAAGCGGCTTAGAGTGAGTGAGTGAGTGAGTCCCAGTGTAGGGCGCGGGTTAGAGTGAGTGAGTGAGTCGCACTGTAGGGCGATGGTTAGAATGAGTGAGTGAGTCCCACTGTAGGAAGTGGGTAAGCGTGAGTGAGTGACTGAGTCCCACTGTAGGAAGCGGGTTAGAGTGAGTGAGTGAGTCCCACTGTAGGGCACAGTTTAGAGTGAGTGAGTGAGTGAGCCTCACTGTAGGAAGCGGCTCAGAGTGAGTGAGTGAGTCGAACTGTAGGGCGATGGTTAGAATCAGTGAGTGAGTGAGTCCCAATGTAGGAAGCGGGTTTGAGTGAGCGAGTGAGTCGCGCTGCAGGGCGCTGGTTTAGAATGAGTGAGTGAGTGTGTCCTGCTGTAGGATGCAGGTTAGAGTGAGTGTGTGAGTGAGTCCCAATGTAAAAAGCGGGTTAGACTGAGTGAGTGAGTGAGACGCGCACTAGGGCGCTGGGTAGATTCAGTGTGTGAATGAGTCCCACTATAGGAAGCAGGTTAGAGTGAGTGTTTGCGTCCCACTGTAGGAAACGGGTTAGAGTGAGTGAATCCCACTGTCGGAAGCGGGTCAGAGTGAGTGATTGAGTCCCAAGGTAGGAAGCGGCTTAGAGTGAGTGAGTGAGTCGCACTGTAGGAAGCGGCTTAGAGTGAGTGAGTGAGTGAGTCCCAGTGTAGGGCGCGGGTTAGAGTAAGTGAATGAGTCGCACTGTAGGGCGATGGTTAGAATGAGTGAGTGAGTGAGTCCCACTGTAGGAAGCGGGTTAGAGTAGTGAGTGTGTCCCATTGTAGGAACCTGCTTAGAGTGAGTGAGTGAGTGAATCCCACTGTAGGAAGCGGCTTAGAATGAGTGAGTGAGTGAGTGAGTCCCACTGTAGGAAGTGGGTAAGAGTGAGTGAGTGAGTGAGTCCCACTGTAGGAAGCGGGTTAGAGTTGGTGAGTGAGTCCCACTGTAGGGCACAGTTTAGAGTGAGTGAGTGAGTGAGCCTCACTGTAGGAAGCGGCTCAGAGTGAGTGAGTGAGCCGCACTGTAGGAAGTGGGTTAGAGAGAGTGAGTGAGTCGCACTGTAGGGCGATGGTTAGAATCAGTGAGTGAGTGAGTCCCAATGTAGGAAGCGGGTTTGAGTGAGCGAGTGAGTGCCACTGTAGGGCGTTGGTTAGAATGAGTGAGTGAGTGAGTCCCACTGTAGGAAGCGGGTTAGAGCGAGTGAGTAAGTCCCACAGTAGGGCGCAGGTTACAGTGAGTATATGAGTCCCACTGTAGGAAGCAGCTCAAAGTGAGTGAGTGAGTGAGTCCCACTGTAGGACGTGGGTTAGAGAGACTGAGTGAGTGAGTCCGACTGTAGGAAGCGGGTTAGAGTGAGTGAGTGAGTCCCACTGTAGGAAGCGGGTTAGAGTGAGTGAGTGAGTGAGTCCCACTGTAGGAAGCGAGTTAGAATGAGTGAGTGAGTCCCACTGTCGGAAGCGAGCTAGAGCGAGTGAGTATGTCCCATGTAGGAAACGGGTTAAAGTGAGTGAGTGAGTCCCACTGTAGGGCGCGGGATAGAGTGAGTGAGTAAGTCCCACTGTAGGGCGCAGGTTACAATGAGTGAGTGTATGAGTCCCACTGTAGGAAGCGGCTCAAAGTGAGTGAGTGAGTGAGTCCCACTGTGGGAAGTGGGTTAGATGAGTGAGTGAGTGAGTCCCACTGTAGGAAACAGGTTAGTGTGAGTGAGTGCTTCCCCCTGTCGAAAATGGGTTAGAGTGAGTGAGTCCCAATTTAGGGCGCGGGTTAGGGTGAGTGAGTGTGTCCCGCTGTAGGATGCAGGTTAGAGTGAGTGTGTGAGTGAGTCCCAATGTAAAAAGCGGATTAGAGTGAGTGAGTGAGTGAGACGCGCACTAGGGCACTGGGTAGATTCAGTGTGTGAATGAGTCCCACTATAGGAAGGGGGTTAGAGTGAGTGTTTGCGTCCCACTGTAGGAAACGGGTTAGAGTGAGTGAATCCCACTGTAGGAAGCGGGTCAGAGTGAGAGATTGAGTCCCACTGTAGGAAGCGGCTTAGAGTGAGTGAGTGAGTGAGTCCCAGTGTAGGGCGCGGGTTAGAGTGAGTGAGTGAGTCCCACTGTAGGGCGCAGGTTGCAGTGAGTGAGTGTGTGAGTCCCACTGTAAGAAACGGTTCAAAGTGAGTGAGTGAGTGAGTCCCACTGTGGGATGTGGGTTTGAGTGACTAAGTGAGTAAGTCCCACTGTAGGAAGCGGGTTAGAGTGAGTGAGTTAGTCCCACTGTAGGAAGCGGCTTAGAGTGAGTGAGTGAGTGAGTCCCAGTGTAGGGCGCGGGTAAGAGTGAGTGACTGAGTCGCACTGTAGGGCGATGGTTAGAATGAGTGAGTGAGTGAATCCCACTGTAGGAAGCGGGTTAGAGTAGTGAGTGTGTCCCATTGTAGGAAGCTGCTTAGAGTGAGTGAGTGAGTGAGTCCCACTGTAGGAAGCGGCTTAGAGTGAGTGAGTGAGTGAGTCCCACCGTAGGAAGTGGCTAAGAGTGAGTGAGTGAGTGAGTCGCACGGTAGGAAGTGGGTTAGAGTGAGTGAGTGAGTGAGTCGCACGGTAGGGTGCTGGTTAGAATGAGTGAGTGAATCCCACTGTAGGAAGTGGGTAAGAGTGAGTGAGTGGCTGAGTCCCACTGTAGGAAGCGGGTTAGAGTGAGTGAGTGAGTCCCACTGTAGGGCACAGTTTAGAGTGAGTGAGTGAGTGAGCCTCACTGTAGGAAGCGGCTCAGAGTGAGTGAGTGAGTCGAACTGTAGGGCGATGGTTAGAATCAGTGAGTGAGTCCCAATGTAGGAAGCGGGTTTGAGTGAGCGAGTGAGTCGCACTGCAGGGCGCTGGTTTAGAATGAGTGAGTGAGTGTGTCCTGCTGTAGGATGCAGGTTAGAGTGAGTGTGTGAGTGAGTCCCAATGTAAAAAGCGGGTTAGAGTGAGTGAGTGAGTGAGACGCGCACTAGGGCGCTGGGTAGATTCAGTGTGTGAATGAGTCCCACTATAGGAAGCGGGTTAGAGTGAGTGTTTGCGTCCCACTGTAGGAAACGGGTTAGAGTGAGTGAATCCCACTGTCGGAAGCGGGTCAGAGTGAGTGATTGAGTCCCAAGGTAGGAAGCGGCTTAGAGTGAGTGAGTGAGTCGCACTGTAGGAAGCGGCTTAGAGTGAGTGAGTGAGTGAGTCCCAGTGTAGGGCGCGGGTTAGAGTAAGTGAATGAGTCGCACTGTAGGGCGATGGTTAGAATGAGTGAGTGAGTGAGTCCCACTGTAAAAAACGGGTTAGAGTAGTGAGTGTGTCCCATTGTAGGAAGCTGCTTAGAGTGAGTGAGTGAGTGAATCCCACTGTAGGAAGCGGCTTAGAATGAGTGAGTGAGTGAGAGAGTCCCACTGTAGGAAGTGGGTAAGAGTGAGTGAGTGAGTGAGTCCCACTGTAGGAAGCGGGTTAGAGTTGGTGAGTGAGTCCCACTGTAGGGCACAGTTTAGAGTGAGTGAGTGAGTGAGCCTCACTGTAGGAAGCGGCTCAGAGTGAGTGAGTGAGCCGCACTGTAGGAAGTGGGTTAGAGAGAGTGAGTGAGTCGCACTGTAGGGCGATTGTTAGAATCAGTGAGTGAGTGAGTCCCAATGTAGGAAGCGGGTTTGAGTGAGCAAGTGAGTGCCACTGTAGGGCGCTGGTTAGAATGAGTGAGTGAGTGAGTCCCACTGTAGGAAGCGGGTTAGAGCGAGTGAGTAAGTCCCACTGTAGGGCGCAGGTTACAGTGAGTGTATGAGTCCCACTGTAGGAAGCGGCTCAAAGTGAGTGAGTGAGTGAGTCCCACTGTAGGACGTGGGTTAGAGAGACTGAGTGAGTGAGTCCGACTGTAGGAAGCGGGTTAGAGTGAGTGAGTGAGTCCCACTGTAGGAAGCGGGTTAGAGTGAGTGAGTGAGTGAGTCCCACTGTAGGAAGCGCGTTAGAATGAGTGAGTGAGTCCCACTGTCGGAAGCGAGCTAGAGCGAGTGAGTATGTCCCATGTAGGAAAGGGGTTAAAGTGAGTGAGTGAGTCCCACTGTAGGGCGCAGGTTACAATGAGTGAGTGTATGAGTCCCACTGTAGGAAGCGGCTCAAAGTGAGTGAGTGAGTGAGTCCCACTGTGGGAAGTGGGTTAGATGAGTGAGTGAGTCCCACTGTAGGAAACAGGTTAGTGTGAGTGAGTGCTTCCCCCTGTCGAAAATGGGTTAGAGTGAGTGAGTCCCAATTTAGGGCGCGGGTTAGGGTGAGTGAGTGTGTCCCGCTGTAGGATGCAGGTTAGAGTGAGTGCGTGAGTGAGTCCCAATGTAAAAAGCGGGTTAGAGTGAGTGAGTGAGTGAGACGCGCATTAGGGCGCTGGGTAGATTCAGTGTGTGAATGAGTCCCACTATAGGAAGGGGGTTAGAGTGAGTGTTTGCGTCCCACTGTAGGAAACGGGTTAGAGTGAGTGAATCCCACTGTAGGAAGCGGGTCAGAGTGAGAGATTGAGTCCCACTGTAGGAAGCGGCTTAGAGTGAGCGAGTGAGTGAGTCCCAGTGTAGGGCGCGGGTTAGAGTGAGTGAGTGAGTCGCATTGTAGGGCGATGGTTAGAATGAGTGAGTGAGTGAGTCCCAGTGTAGGGCGTGGGTTAGAGTGAGTGAGTAAGTCCCACTGTAGGGCGCAGGTTGCAGTGAGTGAGTGTGTGAGTCCCACTGTAAGAAACGGTTCAAAGTGAGTGAGTGAGTGAGTCCCACTGTGGGATGTGGGTTTGAGTGACTAAGTGAGTAAGTCCCACTGTAGGAAGCGGGTTAGAGTGAGTGAGTGAGTCCCACTGTAGGAAGCGGCTTAGAGTGAGTGAGTGAGTGAGTCCCAGTGTAGGGCGCGGGTAAGAGTGAGTGACTGAGTCGCACTGTAGGGCGATGGTTAGAATGAGTGAGTGAGTGAATCCCACTGTAGGAAGCGGGTTAGAGTAGTGAGTGTGTCCCATTGTAGGAAGCTGCTTAGAGTGAGTGAGTGAGTGAGTCCCACTGTAGGAAGCGGCTTAGAGTGAGTGAGTGAGTGAGTCCCACCGTAGGAAGTGGCTAAGAGTGAGTGAGTGAGTGAGTCGCACGGTAGGAAGTGGGTTAGAGTGAGTGAGTGAGTGAGTCGCACGGTAGGGTGCTGGTTAGAATGAGTGAGTGAGTCCCACTGTAGGAAGTGGGTAAGAGTGAGTGAGTGGCTGAGTCCCACTGTAGGAAGCGGGTTAGAGTGAGTGAGTGAGTCCCACTGTAGGGCACAGTTTAGAGTGAGTGAGTGAGTGAGCCTCACTGTAGGAAGCGGCTCAGAGTGAGTGAGTGAGTCGAACTGTAGGGCGATGGTTAGAATCAGTGAGTGAGTCCCAATGTAGGAAGCGGGTTTGAGTGAGCGAGTGAGTCGCACTGCAGGGCGCTGGTTTAGAATGAGTGAGTGAGTGTGTCCTGCTGTAGGATGCAGGTTAGAGTGAGTGTGTGAGTGAGTCCCAATGTAAAAAGCGGGTTAGAGTGAGTGAGTGAGTGAGACGCGCACTAGGGCGCTGGGTAGATTCAGTGTGTGAATGAGTCCCACTATAGGAAGCAGGTTAGAGTGAATGTTTGCGTCCCACTGTAGGAAACGGGTTAGAGTGAGTGAATCCCACTGTCGGAAGCGGGTCAGAGTGAGTGATTGAGTCCCAAGGTAGGAAGCGGCTTAGAGTGAGTGAGTGAGTCGCACTGTAGGAAGCGGCTTAGAGTGAGTGAGTGAGTGAGTCCCAGTGTAGGGCGCGGGTTAGAGTAAGTGAATGAGTCGCACTGTAGGGCGATGGTTAGAATGAGTGAGTGAGTGAATCCCACTGTAGGAAGCGGGTTAGAGTAGTGAGTGTGTCCCATTCTAGGAAGCTGCTTAGAGTGAGTGAGTGAGTGAATCCCAATGTAGGAAGCGGCTTAGAATGAGTGAGTGAGTGAGTGAGTCCCACTGTAAGAAGTGGGTAAGAGTGAGTGAGTGAGTGAGTCCCACTGTAGGAAGCGGGTTAGAGTTGGTGAGTGAGTCCCACTGTAGGGCACAGTTTAGAGTGAGTGAGTGAGTGAGCCTCACTGTAGGAAGCGGCTCAGAGTGAGTGAGTGAGCCGCACTGTAGGAAGTGGGTTAGAGAGAGTGAGTGAGTCGCACTGTAGGGCGATGGTTAGAATCAGTGAGTGAGTGAGTCCCAATGTAGGAAGCGGGTTTGAGTGAGCGAGTGAGTGCCACTGTAGGGCGCTGGTTAGAATGAGTGAGTGAGTGAGTCCCACTGTAGGAAGCGGGTTAGAGCGAGTGAGTAAGTCCCACTGTAGGGCGCAGGTTACAGTGAGTGTATGAGTCCCACTGTAGGAAGCAGCTCAAAGTGAGTGAGTGAGTGAGTCCCACTGTAGGACGTGGGTTAGAGAGACTGAGTGAGTGAGTCCGACTGTAGGAAGCGGGTTAGAGTGAGTGAGTGAGTCCCACTGTAGGAAGCGGGTTAGAGTGAGTGAGTGAGTGAGTCCCACTGTAGGAAGCGCGTTAGAATGAGTGAGTGAGTCCCACTGTCGGAAGCGAGCTAGAGCGAGTGAGTATGTCCCATGTAGGAAACGGGTTAAAGTGAGTGAGTGAGTCCCACTGTAGGGCGCGGGATAGAGTGAGTGAGTAAGTCCCACTGTAGGGCGCAGGTTACAGTGAGTGAGTGTATGAGTCCCACTGTAGGAAGCGGCTCAAAGTGAGTGAGTGAGTGAGTCCCACTGTGGGAAGTGGGTTAGATGAGTGAGTGAGTGAGTCCCACTGTAGGAAACAGGTTAGTGTGAGTGAGTGCTTCCCCCTGTCGAAAATGGGTTAGAGTGAGTGAGTCCCAATTTAGGGCGCGGGTTAGGGTGAGTGAGTGTGTCCCGCTGTAGGATGCAGGTTAGAGTGAGTGTGTGAGTGAGTCCCAATGTAAAAAGCGGGTTAGAGTGAGTGAGTGAGTGAGACGCGCACTAGGGCGCTGGGTAGATTCAGTGTGTGAATGAGTCCCACTATAGGAAGCGAGTTAGAGTGAGTGTTTGCGTCCCACTGTAGGAAACGGGTTAGAGTGAGTGAATCCCACTGTAGGAAGCGGGTCAGAGTGAGTGATTGAGTCCCACTGTAGGAAGCGGCTTAGAGTGAGCGAGTGAGTGAGTCCCAATGTAGGGCGCGGGTTAGAGTGAGTGAGTGAGTCGCATTGTAGGGCGATGGTTAGAATGAGTGAGTGAGTGAGTCCCAGTGTAGGGCGTGGGTTAGAGTGAGTGAGTAAGTCCCACTGTAGGGCGCAGGTTGCAGTGAGTGAGTGTGTGAGTCCCACTGTAAGAAACGGTTCAAAGTGAGTGAGTGAGTGAGTCCCACTGTGGGATGTGGGTTTGAGTGACTAAGTGAGTAAGTCCCACTGTAGGAAGCGGGTTAGAGTGAGTGAGTGAGTCCCACTGTAGGAAGCGGCTTAGAGTGAGTGAGTGAGTGAGTCCCAGTGTAGGGCGCGGGTAAGAGTGAGTGACTGAGTCGCACTGTAGGGCGATGGTTAGAATGAGTGAGTGAGTGAATCCCACTGTAGGAAGCGGGTTAGAGTAGTGAGTGTGTCCCATTGTAGGAAGCTGCTTAGAGTGAGTGAGTGAGTGAGTCCCACTGTAGGAAGCGGCTTAGAGTGAGTGAGTGAGTGAGTCCCACCGTAGGAAGTGGCTAAGAGTGAGTGAGTGAGTGAGTCGCACGGTAGGAAGTGGGTTAGAGTGAGTGAGTGAGTGAGTCGCACGGTAGGGTGCTGGTTAGAATGAGTGAGTGAGTCCCACTGTAGGAAGTGGGTAAGAGTGAGTGAGTGGCTGAGTCCCACTGTAGGAAGCGGGTTAGAGTGAGTGAGTGAGTCCCACTGTAGGGCACAGTTTAGAGTGAGTGAGTGAGTGAGCCTCACTGTAGGAAGCGGCTCAGAGTGAGTGAGTGAGTCGAACTGTAGGGCGATGGTTAGAATCAGTGAGTGAGTCCCAATGTAGGAAGCGGGTTTGAGTGAGCGAGTGAGTCGCACTGCAGGGCGCTGGTTTAGAATGAGTGAGTGAGTGTGTCCTGCTGTAGGATGCAGGTTAGAGTGAGTGTGTGAGTGAGTCCCAATGTAAAAAGCGGGTTAGAGTGAGTGAGTGAGTGAGACGCGCACTAGGGCGCTGGGTAGATTCAGTGTGTGAATGAGTCCCACTATAGGAAGCAGGTTAGAGTGAATGTTTGCGTCCCACTGTAGGAAACGGGTTAGAGTGAGTGAATCCCACTGTCGGAAGCGGGTCAGAGTGAGTGATTGAGTCCCAAGGTAGGAAGCGGCTTAGAGTGAGTGAGTGAGTCGCACTGTAGGAAGCGGCTTAGAGTGAGTGAGTGAGTGAGTCCCAGTGTAGGGCGCGGGTTAGAGTAAGTGAATGAGTCGCACTGTAGGGCGATGGTTAGAATGAGTGAGTGAGTGAATCCCACTGTAGGAAGCGGGTTAGAGTAGTGAGTGTGTCCCATTCTAGGAAGCTGCTTAGAGTGAGTGAGTGAGTGAATCCCAATGTAGGAAGCGGCTTAGAATGAGTGAGTGAGTGAGTGAGTCCCACTGTAAGAAGTGGGTAAGAGTGAGTGAGTGAGTGAGTCCCACTGTAGGAAGCGGGTTAGAGTTGGTGAGTGAGTCCCACTGTAGGGCACAGTTTAGAGTGAGTGAGTGAGTGAGCCTCACTGTAGGAAGCGGCTCAGAGTGAGTGAGTGAGCCGCACTGTAGGAAGTGGGTTAGAGAGAGTGAGTGAGTCGCACTGTAGGGCGATGGTTAGAATCAGTGAGTGAGTGAGTCCCAATGTAGGAAGCGGGTTTGAGTGAGCGAGTGAGTGCCACTGTAGGGCGCTGGTTAGAATGAGTGAGTGAGTGAGTCCCACTGTAGGAAGCGGGTTAGAGCGAGTGAGTAAGTCCCACTGTAGGGCGCAGGTTACAGTGAGTGTATGAGTCCCACTGTAGGAAGCAGCTCAAAGTGAGTGAGTGAGTGAGTCCCACTGTAGGACGTGGGTTAGAGAGACTGAGTGAGTGAGTCCGACTGTAGGAAGCGGGTTAGAGTGAGTGAGTGAGTCCCACTGTAGGAAGCGGGTTAGAGTGAGTGAGTGAGTGAGTCCCACTGTAGGAAGCGGGTTAGAATGAGTGAGTGAGTCCCACTGTCGGAAGCGAGCTAGAGCGAGTGAGTATGTCCCATGTAGGAAACGGGTTAAAGTGAGTGAGTGAGTCCCACTGTAGGGCGCGGGATAGAGTGAGTGAGTAAGTCCCACTGTAGGGCGCAGGTTACAGTGAGTGAGTGTATGAGTCCCACTGTAGGAAGCGGCTCAAAGTGAGTGAGTGAGTGAGTCCCACTGTGGGAAGTGGGTTAGATGAGTGAGTGAGTGAGTCCCACTGTAGGAAACAGGTTAGTGTGAGTGAGTGCTTCCCCCTGTCGAAAATGGGTTAGAGTGAGTGAGTCCCAATTTAGGGCGCGGGTTAGGGTGAGTGAGTGTGTCCCGCTGTAGGATGCAGGTTAGAGTGAGTGTGTGAGTGAGTCCCAATGTAAAAAGCGGGTTAGAGTGAGTGAGTGAGTGAGACGCGCACTAGGGCGCTGGGTAGATTCAGTGTGTGAATGAGTCCCACTATAGGAAGCGAGTTAGAGTGAGTGTTTGCGTCCCACTGTAGGAAACGGGTTAGAGTGAGTGAATCCCACTGTAGGAAGCGGGTCAGAGTGAGTGATTGAGTCCCACTGTAGGAAGCGGCTTAGAGTGAGTGAGTGAGTGAGTCCCAGTGTAGGGCGCGGGTTAGAGTGAGTGAGTGAGTCGCATTGTAGGGCGATGGTTAGAATGAGTGAGTGAGTGAGTCCCAGTGTAGGGCGTGGGTTAGAGTGAGTGAGTAAGTCCCACTGTAGGGCGCAGGTTGCAGTGAGTGAGTGTGTGAGTCCCACTGTAAGAAACGGTTCAAAGTGAGTGAGTGAGTGAGTCCCACTGTGGGATGTGGGTTTGAGTGACTAAGTGAGTAAGTCCCACTGTAGGAAGCGGGTTAGAGTGAGTGAGTTAGTCCCACTGTAGGAAGCGGCTTAGAGTGAGTGAGTGAGTGAGTCCCAGTGTAGGGCGCGGGTAAGAGTGAGTGACTGAGTCGCACTGTAGGGCGATGGTTAGAATGAGTGAGTGAGTGAATCCCACTGTAGGAAGCGGGTTAGAGTAGTGAGTGTGTCCCATTGTAGGAAGCTGCTTAGAGTGAGTGAGTGAGTGAGTCCCACTGTAGGAAGCGGCTTAGAGTGAGTGAGTGAGTGAGTCCCACCGTAGGAAGTGGCTAAGAGTGAGTGAGTGAGTGAGTCGCACGGTAGGAAGTGGGTTAGAGTGAGTGAGTGAGTGAGTCGCACGGTAGGGTGCTGGTTAGAATGAGTGAGTGAGTCCCACTGTAGGAAGTGGGTAAGAGTGAGTGAGTGGCTGAGTCCCACTGTAGGAAGCGGGTTAGAGTGAGTGAGTGAGTCCCACTGTAGGGCACAGTTTAGAGTGAGTGAGTGAGTGAGCCTCACTGTAGGAAGCGGCTCAGAGTGAGCGAGTGAGTCGAACTGTAGGGCGATGGTTAGAATCAGTGAGTGAGTCCCAATGTAGGAAGCGGGTTTGAGTGAGCGAGTGAGTCGCACTGCAGGGCGCTGGTTTAGAATGAGTGAGTGAGTGTGTCCTGCTGTAGGATGCAGGTTAGAGTGAGTGTGTGAGTGAGTCCCAATGTAAAAAGCGGGTTAGAGTGAGTGAGTGAGTGAGACGCACACTAGGGCGCTGGGTAGATTCAGTGTGTGAATGAGTCCCACTATAGGAAGCGGGTTAGAGTGAGTGTTTGCGTCCCACTGTAGGAAACGGGTTAGAGTGAGTGAATCCCACTGTCGGAAGCGGGTCAGAGTGAGTGATTGAGTCCCAAGGTAGGAAGCGGCTTAGAGTGAGTGAGTGAGTCGCACTGTAGGAAGCGGCTTAGAGTGAGTGAGTGAGTGAGTCCCAGTGTAGGGCGCGGGTTAGAGTAAGTGAATGAGTCGCACTGTAGGGCGATGGTTAGAATGAGTGAGTGAGTGAGTCCCACTGTAGGAAACGGGTTAGAGTAGTGAGTGTGTCCCATTGTAGGAAGCTGCTTAGAGTGAGTGAGTGAGTGAATCCCACTGTAGGAAGCGGCTTAGAATGAGTGAGTGAGTGAGTGAGTCCCACTGTAGGAAGTGGGTAAGAGTGAGTGAGTGAGTGAGTCCCACTGTAGGAAGCGGGTTAGAGTTGGTGAGTGAGTCCCACTGTAGGGCACAGTTTAGAGTGAGTGAGTGAGTGAGCCTCACTGTAGGAAGCGGCTCAGAGTGAGTGAGTGAGCCGCACTGTAGGAAGTGGGTTAGAGAGAGTGAGTGAGTCGCACTGTAGGGCGATGGTTAGAATCAGTGAGTGAGTGAGTCCCAATGTAGGAAGCGGGTTTGAGTGAGCGAGTGAGTGCCACTGTAGGGCGTTGGTTAGAATGAGTGAGTGAGTGAGTCCCACTGTAGGAAGCGGGTTAGAGCGAGTGAGTAAGTCCCACTGTAGGGCGCAGGTTACAGTGAGTATATGAGTCCCACTGTAGGAAGCAGCTCAAAGTGAGTGAGTGAGTGAGTCCCACTGTAGGACGTGGGTTAGAGAGACTGAGTGAGTGAGTCCGACTGTAGGAAGCGGGTTAGAGTGAGTGAGTGAGTCCCACTGTAGGAAGCGGGTTAGAGTGAGTGAGTGAGTGAGTCCCACTGTAGGAAGCGAGTTAGAATGAGTGAGTGAGTCCCACTGTCGGAAGCGAGCTAGAGCGAGTGAGTATGTCCCATGTAGGAAACGGGTTAAAGTGAGTGAGTGAGTCCCACTGTAGGGCGCGGGATAGAGTGAGTGAGTAAGTCCCACTGTAGGGCGCAGGTTACAGTGAGTGAGTGTATGAGTCCCACTGTAGGAAGCGGCTCAAAGTGAGTGAGTGAGTGAGTCCCACTGTGGGAAGTGGGTTAGATGAGTGAGTGAGTGAGTCCCACTGTAGGAAACAGGTTAGTGTGAGTGAGTGCTTCCCCCTGTCGAAAATGGGTTAGAGTGAGTGAGTCCCAATTTAGGGCGCGGGTTAGGGTGAGTGAGTGTGTCCCGCTGTAGGATGCAGGTTAGAGTGAGTGTGTGAGTGAGTCCCAATGTAAAAAGCGGATTAGAGTGAGTGAGTGAGTGAGACGCGCACTAGGGCACTGGGTAGATTCAGTGTGTGAATGAGTCCCACTATAGGAAGGGGGTTAGAGTGAGTGTTTGCGTCCCACTGTAGGAAACGGGTTAGAGTGAGTGAATCCCACTGTAGGAAGCGGGTCAGAGTGAGAGATTGAGTCCCACTGTAGGAAGCGGCTTAGAGTGAGTGAGTGAGTGAGTCCCAGTGTAGGGCGCGGGTTAGAGTGAGTGAGTGAGTCCCACTGTAGGGCGCAGGTTGCAGTGAGTGAGTGTGTGAGTCCCACTGTAAGAAACGGTTCAAAGTGAGTGAGTGAGTGAGTCCCACTGTGGGATGTGGGTTTGCGTGACTAAGTGAGTAAGTCCCACTGTAGGAAGCGGGTTAGAGTGAGTGAGTTAGTCCCACTGTAGGAAGCGGCTTAGAGTGAGTGAGTGAGTGAGTCCCAGTGTAGGGCGCGGGTAAGAGTGAGTGACTGAGTCGCACTGTAGGGCGATGGTTAGAATGAGTGAGTGAGTGAATCCCACTGTAGGAAGCGGGTTAGAGTAGTGAGTGTGTCCCATTGTAGGAAGCTGCTTAGAGTGAGTGAGTGAGTGAGTCCCACTGTAGGAAGCGGCTTAGAGTGAGTGAGTGAGTGAGTCCCACCGTAGGAAGTGGCTAAGAGTGAGTGAGTGAGTGAGTCGCACGGTAGGAAGTGGGTTAGAGTGAGTGAGTGAGTGAGTCGCACGGTAGGGTGCTGGTTAGAATGAGTGAGTGAATCCCACTGTAGGAAGTGGGTAAGAGTGAGTGAGTGGCTGAGTCCCACTGTAGGAAGCGGGTTAGAGTGAGTGAGTGAGTCCCACTGTAGGGCACAGTTTAGAGTGAGTGAGTGAGTGAGCCTCACTGTAGGAAGCGGCTCAGAGTGAGTGAGTGAGTCGAACTGTAGGGCGATGGTTAGAATCAGTGAGTGAGTCCCAATGTAGGAAGCGGGTTTGAGTGAGCGAGTGAGTCGCACTGCAGGGCGCTGGTTTAGAATGAGTGAGTGAGTGTGTCCTGCTGTAGGATGCAGGTTAGAGTGAGTGTGTGAGTGAGTCCCAATGTAAAAAGCGGGTTAGAGTGAGTGAGTGAGTGAGACGCGCACTAGGGCGCTGGGTAGATTCAGTGTGTGAATGAGTCCCACTATAGGAAGCGGGTTAGAGTGAGTGTTTGCGTCCCACTGTAGGAAACGGGTTAGAGTGAGTGAATCCCACTGTCGGAAGCGGGTCAGAGTGAGTGATTGAGTCCCAAGGTAGGAAGCGGCTTAGAGTGAGTGAGTGAGTCGCACTGTAGGAAGCGGCTTAGAGTGAGTGAGTGAGTGAGTCCCAGTGTAGGGCGCGGGTTAGAGTAAGTGAATGAGTCGCACTGTAGGGCGATGGTTAGAATGAGTGAGTGAGTGAGTCCCACTGTAAAAAACGGGTTAGAGTAGTGAGTGTGTCCCATTGTAGGAAGCTGCTTAGAGTGAGTGAGTGAGTGAATCCCACTGTAGGAAGCGGCTTAGAATGAGTGAGTGAGTGAGAGAGTCCCACTGTAGGAAGTGGGTAAGAGTGAGTGAGTGAGTGAGTCCCACTGTAGGAAGCGGGTTAGAGTTGGTGAGTGAGTCCCACTGTAGGGCACAGTTTAGAGTGAGTGAGTGAGTGAGCCTCACTGTAGGAAGCGGCTCAGAGTGAGTGAGTGAGCCGCACTGTAGGAAGTGGGTTAGAGAGAGTGAGTGAGTCGCACTGTAGGGCGATGGTTAGAATCAGTGAGTGAGTGAGTCCCAATGTAGGAAGCGGGTTTGAGTGAGCGAGTGAGTGCCACTGTAGGGCGCTGGTTAGAATGAGTGAGTGAGTGAGTCCCACTGTAGGAAGCGGGTTAGAGCGAGTGAGTAAGTCCCACTGTAGGGCGCAGGTTACAGTGAGTGTATGAGTCCCACTGTAGGAAGCGGCTCAAAGTGAGTGAGTGAGTGAGTCCCACTGTAGGACGTGGGTTAGAGAGACTGAGTGAGTGAGTCCGACTGTAGGAAGCGGGTTAGAGTGAGTGAGTGAGTCCCACTGTAGGAAGCGGGTTAGAGTGAGTGAGTGAGTGAGTCCCACTGTAGGAAGCGCGTTAGAATGAGTGAGTGAGTCCCACTGTCGGAAGCGAGCTAGAGCGAGTGAGTATGTCCCATGTAGGAAAGGGGTTAAAGTGAGTGAGTGAGTCCCACTGTAGGGCGCGGGATAGAGTGAGTGAGTAAGTCCCACTGTAGGGCGCAGGTTACAATGAGTGAGTGTATGAGTCCCACTGTAGGAAGCGGCTCAAAGTGAGTGAGTGAGTGAGTCCCACTGTGGGAAGTGGGTTAGATGAGTGAGTGAGTCCCACTGTAGGAAACAGGTTAGTGTGAGTGAGTGCTTCCCCCTGTCGAAAATGGGTTAGAGTGAGTGAGTCCCAATTTAGGGCGCGGGTTAGGGTGAGTGAGTGTGTCCCGCTGTAGGATGCAGGTTAGAGTGAGTGCGTGAGTGAGTCCCAATGTAAAAAGCGGGTTAGAGTGAGTGAGTGAGTGAGACGCGCACTAGGGCGCTGGGTAGATTCAGTGTGTGAATGAGTCCCACTATAGGAAGGGGGTTAGAGTGAGTGTTTGCGTCCCACTGTAGGAAACGGGTTAGAGTGAGTGAATCCCACTGTAGGAAGCGGGTCAGAGTGAGAGATTGAGTCCCACTGTAGGAAGCGGCTTAGAGTGAGCGAGTGAGTGAG
This sequence comes from Falco peregrinus, assembly GCF_023634155.1. Classification (NCBI taxonomy): domain Eukaryota; kingdom Metazoa; phylum Chordata; class Aves; order Falconiformes; family Falconidae; genus Falco; species Falco peregrinus. The sequence goes on along the minus strand of NC_073743.1, from coordinate 143,129 downwards.
TCCCAGTGTAGGGCGCGGGTTAGAGTGAGTGAGTGAGTCGCATTGTAGGGCGATGGTTAGAATGAGTGAGTGAGTGAGTCCCAGTGTAGGGCGTGGGTTAGAGTGAGTGAGTAAGTCCCACTGTAGGGCGCAGGTTGCAGTGAGTGAGTGTGTGAGTCCCACTGTAAGAAACGGTTCAAAGTGAGTGAGTGAGTGAGTCCCACTGTGGGATGTGGGTTTGAGTGACTAAGTGAGTAAGTCCCACTGTAGGAAGCGGGTTAGAGTGAGTGAGTGAGTCCCACTGTAGGAAGCGGCTTAGAGTGAGTGAGTGAGTGAGTCCCAGTGTAGGGCGCGGGTAAGAGTGAGTGACTGAGTCGCACTGTAGGGCGATGGTTAGAATGAGTGAGTGAGTGAATCCCACTGTAGGAAGCGGGTTAGAGTAGTGAGTGTGTCCCATTGTAGGAAGCTGCTTAGAGTGAGTGAGTGAGTGAGTCCCACTGTAGGAAGCGGCTTAGAGTGAGTGAGTGAGTGAGTCCCACCGTAGGAAGTGGCTAAGAGTGAGTGAGTGAGTGAGTCGCACGGTAGGAAGTGGGTTAGAGTGAGTGAGTGAGTGAGTCGCACGGTAGGGTGCTGGTTAGAATGAGTGAGTGAGTCCCACTGTAGGAAGTGGGTAAGAGTGAGTGAGTGGCTGAGTCCCACTGTAGGAAGCGGGTTAGAGTGAGTGAGTGAGTCCCACTGTAGGGCACAGTTTAGAGTGAGTGAGTGAGTGAGCCTCACTGTAGGAAGCGGCTCAGAGTGAGTGAGTGAGTCGAACTGTAGGGCGATGGTTAGAATCAGTGAGTGAGTCCCAATGTAGGAAGCGGGTTTGAGTGAGCGAGTGAGTCGCACTGCAGGGCGCTGGTTTAGAATGAGTGAGTGAGTGTGTCCTGCTGTAGGATGCAGGTTAGAGTGAGTGTGTGAGTGAGTCCCAATGTAAAAAGCGGGTTAGAGTGAGTGAGTGAGTGAGACGCGCACTAGGGCGCTGGGTAGATTCAGTGTGTGAATGAGTCCCACTATAGGAAGCAGGTTAGAGTGAGTGTTTGCGTCCCACTGTAGGAAACGGGTTAGAGTGAGTGAATCCCACTGTCGGAAGCGGGTCAGAGTGAGTGATTGAGTCCCAAGGTAGGAAGCGGCTTAGAGTGAGTGAGTGAGTCGCACTGTAGGAAGCGGCTTAGAGTGAGTGAGTGAGTGAGTCCCAGTGTAGGGCGCGGGTTAGAGTAAGTGAATGAGTCGCACTGTAGGGCGATGGTTAGAATGAGTGAGTGAGTGAATCCCACTGTAGGAAGCGGGTTAGAGTAGTGAGTGTGTCCCATTCTAGGAAGCTGCTTAGAGTGAGTGAGTGAGTGAATCCCAATGTAGGAAGCGGCTTAGAATGAGTGAGTGAGTGAGTGAGTCCCACTGTAGGAAGTGGGTAAGAGTGAGTGAGTGAGTGAGTCCCACTGTAGGAAGCGGGTAAGAGTTGGTGAGTGAGTCCCACTGTAGGGCACAGTTTAGAGTGAGTGAGTGAGTGAGCCTCACTGTAGGAAGCGGCTCAGAGTGAGTGAGTGAGCCGCACTGTAGGAAGTGGGTTAGAGAGAGTGAGTGAGTCGCACTGTAGGGCGATGGTTAGAATCAGTGAGTGAGTGAGTCCCAATGTAGGAAGCGGGTTTGAGTGAGCGAGTGAGTGCCACGGTAGGGCGCTGGTTAGAATGAGTGAGTGAGTGAGTCCCACTGTAGGAAGCGGGTTAGAGCGAGTGAGTAAGTCCCACTGTAGGGCGCAGGTTACAGTGAGTGTATGAGTCCCACTGTAGGAAGCAGCTCAAAGTGAGTGAGTGAGTGAGTCCCACTGTAGGACGTGGGTTAGCGAGACTGAGTGAGTGAGTCCGACTGTAGGAAGCGGGTTTGAGTGAGTGAGTGAGTCCCACTGTAGGAAGCGGGTTAGAGTGAGTGAGTGAGTGAGTCCCACTGTAGGAAGCGGGTTAGAATGAGTGAGTGAGTCCCACTGTCGGAAGCGAGCTAGAGCGAGTGAGTATGTCCCATGTAGGAAACGGGTTAAAGTGAGTGAGTGAGTCCCACTGTAGGGCGCGGGATAGAGTGAGTGAGTAAGTCCCACTGTAGGGCGCAGGTTACAGTGAGTGAGTGTATGAGTCCCACTGTAGGAAGCGGCTCAAAGTGAGTGAGTGAGTGAGTCCCACTGTGGGAAGTGGGTTAGATGAGTGAGTGAGTGAGTCCCACTGTAGGAAACAGGTTAGTGTGAGTGAGTGCTTCCCCCTGTCGAAAATGAGTTAGAGTGAGTGAGTCCCAATTTAGGGCGCGGGTTAGGGTGAGTGAGTGTGTCCCGCTGTAGGATGCAGGTTAGAGTGAGTGTGTGAGTGAGTCCCAATGTAAAAAGCAGGTTAGAGTGAGTGAGTGAGTGAGACGCGCACTAGGGCGCTGGGTAGATTCAGTGTGTGAATGAGTCCCACTATAGGAAGCGAGTTAGAGTGAGTGTTTGCGTCCCACTGTAGGAAACGGGTTAGAGTGAGTGAATCCCACTGTAGGAAGCGGGTCAGAGTGAGTGATTGAGTCCCACTGTAGGAAGCGGCTTAGAGTGAGTGAGTGAGTGAGTCCCAGTGTAGGGCGCGGGTTAGAGTGAGTGAGTGAGTCGCATTGTAGGGCGATGGTTAGAATGAGTGAGTGAGTGAGTCCCAGTGTAGGGCGTGGGTTAGAGTGAGTGAGTAAGTCCCACTGTAGGGCGCAGGTTGCAGTGAGTGAGTGTGTGAGTCCCACTGTAAGAAACGGTTCAAAGTGAGTGAGTGAGTGAGTCCCACTGTGGGATGTGGGTTTGAGTGACTAAGTGAGTAAGTCCCACTGTAGGAAGCGGGTTAGAGTGAGTGAGTTAGTCCCACTGTAGGAAGCGGCTTAGAGTGAGTGAGTGAGTGAGTCCCAGTGTAGGGCGCGGGTAAGAGTGAGTGACTGAGTCGCACTGTAGGGCGATGGTTAGAATGAGTGAGTGAGTGAATCCCACTGTAGGAAGCGGGTTAGAGTAGTGAGTGTGTCCCATTGTAGGAAGCTGCTTAGAGTGAGTGAGTGAGTCAGTCCCACTGTAGGAAGCGGCTTAGAGTGAGTGAGTGAGTGAGTCCCACCGTAGGAAGTGGCTAAGAGTGAGTGAGTGAGTGAGTCGCACGGTAGGAAGTGGGTTAGAGTGAGTGAGTGAGTGAGTCGCACGGTAGGGTGCTGGTTAGAATGAGTGAGTGAGTCCCACTGTAGGAAGTGGGTAAGCGTGAGTGAGTGGCTGAGTCCCACTGTAGGAAGCGGGTTAGAGTGAGTGAGTGAGTCCCACTGTAGGGCACAGTTTAGAGTGAGTGAGTGAGTGAGCCTCACTGTAGGAAGCGGCTCAGAGTGAGCGAGTGAGTCGAACTGTAGGGCGATGGTTAGAATCAGTGAGTGAGTCCCAATGTAGGAAGCGGGTTTGAGTGAGCGAGTGAGTCGCACTGCAGGGCGCTGGTTTAGAATGAGTGAGTGAGTGTGTCCTGCTGTAGGATGCAGGTTAGAGTGAGTGTGTGAGTGAGTCCCAATGCAAAAAGCGGGTTAGAGTGAGTGAGTGAGTGAGACGCACACTAGGGCGCTGGGTAGATTCAGTGTGTGAATGAGTCCCACTATAGGAAGCGGGTTAGAGTGAGTGTTTGCGTCCCACTGTAGGAAACGGGTTAGAGTGAGTGAATCCCACTGTCGGAAGCGGGTCAGAGTGAGTGATTGAGTCCCAAGGTAGGAAGCGGCTTAGAGTGAGTGAGTGAGTCGCACTGTAGGAAGCGGCTTAGAGTGAGTGAGTGAGTGAGTCCCAGTGTAGGGCGCGGGTTAGAGTAAGTGAATGAGTCGCACTGTAGGGCGATGGTTAGAATGAGTGAGTGAGTGAGTCCCACTGTAGGAAACGGGTTAGAGTAGTGAGTGTGTCCCATTGTAGGAAGCTGCTTAGAGTGAGTGAGTGAGTGAATCCCACTGTAGGAAGCGGCTTAGAATGAGTGAGTGAGTGAGTGAGTCCCACTGTAGGAAGTGGGTAAGAGTGAGTGAGTGAGTGAGTCCCACTGTAGGAAGCGGGTTAGAGTTGGTGAGTGAGTCCCACTGTAGGGCACAGTTTAGAGTGAGTGAGTGAGTGAGCCTCACTGTAGGAAGCGGCTCAGAGTGAGTGAGTGAGCCGCACTGTAGGAAGTGGGTTAGAGAGAGTGAGTGAGACGCACTGTAGGGCGATTGTTAGAATCAGTGAGTGAGTGAGTCCCAATGTAGGAAGCGGGTTTGAGTGAGCGAGCTAGTGCCACTGTAGGGCGCTGGTTAGAATGAGTGAGTGAGTGAGTCCCACTGTAGGAAGCGGGTTAGAGCGAGTGAGTAAGTCCCACTGTAGGGCGCAGGTTACAGTGAGTGTATGAGTCCCACTGTAGGAAGCAGCTCAAAGTGAGTGAGTGAGTGAGTCCCACTGTAGGACGTGGGTTAGAGAGACTGAGTGAGTGAGTCCGACTGTAGGAAGCGGGTTAGAGTGAGTGAGTGAGTCCCACTGTAGGAAGCGGGTTAGAGTGAGTGAGTGAGTGAGTCCCACTGTAGGAAGCGGGTTAGAATGAGTGAGTGAGTCCCACTGTCGGAAGCGAGCTAGAGCGAGTGAGTATGTCCCATGTAGGAAAGGGGTTAAAGTGAGTGAGTGAGTCCCACTGTAGGGCGCGGGATAGAGTGAGTGAGTAAGTCCCACTGTAGGGCGCAGGTTACAATGAGTGAGTGTATGAGTCCCACTGTAGGAAGCGGCTCAAAGTGAGTGAGTGAGTGAGTCCCACTGTGGGAAGTGGGTTAGATGAGTGAGTGAGTGAGTCCCACTGTAGGAAACAGGTTAGTGTGAGTGAGTGCTTCCCCCTGTCGAAAATGGGTTAGAGTGAGTGAGTCCCAATTTAGGGCGCGGGTTAGGGTGAGTGAGTGTGTCCCGCTGTAGGATGCAGGTTAGAGTGAGTGCGTGAGTGAGTCCCAATGTAAAAAGCGGGTTAGAGTGAGTGAGTGAGTGAGACGCGCACTAGGGCGCTGGGTAGATTCAGTGTGTGAATGAGTCCCACTATAGGAAGCAGGTTAGAGTGAGTGTTTGCGTCCCACTGTAGGAAACGGGTTAGAGTGAGTGAATCCCACTGTCGGAAGCGGGTCAGAGTGAGTGATTGAGTCCCAAGGTAGGAAGCGGCTTAGAGTGAGTGAGTGAGTCGCACTGTAGGAAGCGGCTTAGAGTGAGTGAGTGAGTGAGTCCCAGTGTAGGGCGCGGGTTAGAGTAAGTGAATGAGTCGCACTGTAGGGCGATGGTTAGAATGAGTGAGTGAGTGAATCCCACTGTAGGAAGCGGGTTAGAGTAGTGAGTGTGTCCCATTGTAGGAAGCTGCTTAGAGTGAGTGAGTGAGTGAATCCCACTGTAGGAAGCGGCTTAGAATGAGTGAGTGAGTGAGAGAGTCCCACTGTAGGAAGTGGGTAAGAGTGAGTGAGTGAGTGAGTCCCACTGTAGGAAGCGGGTTAGAGTTGGTGAGTGAGTCCCACTGTAGGGCACAGTTTAGAGTGAGTGAGTGAGTGAGCCTCACTGTAGGAAGCGGCTCAGAGTGAGTGAGTGAGCCGCACTGTAGGAAGTGGGTTAGAGAGAGTGAGTGAGTCGCACTGTAGGGCGATGGTTAGAATCAGTGAGTGAGTGAGTCCCAATGTAGGAAGCGGGTTTGAGTGAGCGAGTGAGTGCCACTGTAGGGCGCTGGTTAGAATGAGTGAGTGAGTGAGTCCCACTGTAGGAAGCGGGTTAGAGCGAGTGAGTAAGTCCCACTGTAGGGCGCAGGTTACAGTGAGTGTATGAGTCCCACTGTAGGAAGCAGCTCAAAGTGAGTGAGTGAGTGAGTCCCACTGTAGGACGTGGGTTAGAGAGACTGAGTGAGTGAGTCCGACTGTAGGAAGCGGGTTAGAGTGAGTGAGTGAGTCCCACTGTAGGGCGCAGGTTACAGTGAGTGAGTGAGTGAGTCCCACTGTAGGAAGCGGGTTAGAATGAGTGAGTGAGTCCCACTGTCGGAAGCGAGCTAGAGCGAGTGAGTATGTCCCATGTAGGAAACGGGTTAAAGTGAGTGAGTGAGTCCCACTGTAGGGCGCGGGATAGAGTGAGTGAGTAAGTCCCACTGTAGGGCGCAGGTTACAGTGAGTGAGTGTATGAGTCCCACTGTAGGAAGCGGCTCAAAGTGAGTGAGTGAGTGAGTCCCACTGTGGGAAGTGGGTTAGATGAGTGAGTGAGTGAGTCCCACTGTAGGAAACAGGTTAGTGTGAGTGAGTGCTTCCCCCTGTCGAAAATGGGTTAGAGTGAGTGAGTCCCAATTTAGGGCGCGGGTTAGGGTGAGTGAGTGTGTCCCGCTGTAGGATGCAGGTTAGAGTGAGTGCGTGAGTGAGTCCCAATGTAAAAAGCGGGTTAGAGTGAGTGAGTGAGTGAGACGCGCACTAGGGCGCTGGGTAGATTCAGTGTGTGAATGAGTCCCACTATAGGAAGCAGGTTAGAGTGAGTGTTTGCGTCCCACTGTAGGAAACGGGTTAGAGTGAGTGAATCCCACTGTCGGAAGCGGGTCAGAGTGAGTGATTGAGTCCCAAGGTAGGAAGCGGCTTAGAGTGAGTGAGTGAGTCCCACTGTAGGAAGCGGCTTAGAGTGAGTGAGTGAGTGAGTCCCAGTGTAGGGCGCGGGTTAGAGTGAGTGAGTGAGTCGCATTGTAGGGCGATGGTTAGAATGAGTGAGTGAGTGAGTCCCAGTGTAGGGCGTGGGTTAGAGTGAGTGAGTAAGTCCCACTGTAGGGCGCAGGTTGCAGTGAGTGAGTGTGTGAGTCCCACTGTAAGAAACGGTTCAAAGTGAGTGAGTGAGTGAGTCCCACTGTGGGATGTGGGTTTGAGTGACTAAGTGAGTAAGTCCCACTGTAGGAAGCGGGTTAGAGTGAGTGAGTTAGTCCCACTGTAGGAAGCGGCTTAGAGTGAGTGAGTGAGTGAGTCCCAGTGTAGGGCGCGGGTAAGAGTGAGTGACTGAGTCGCACTGTAGGGCGATGGTTACAATGAGTGAGTGAGTGAATCCCACTGTAGGAATCGGGTTAGAGTAGTGAGTGTGTCCCATTGTAGGAAGCTGCTTAGAGTGAGTGAGTGAGTGAGTCCCACTGTAGGAAGCGGCTTAGAGTGAGTGAGTGAGTGAGTCCCACCGTAGGAAGTGGCTAAGAGTGAGTGAGTGAGTGAGTCGCACGGTAGGAAGTGGGTTAGAGTGAGTGAGTGAGTGAGTCGCACGGTAGGGTGCTGGTTAGAATGAGTGAGTGAGTCCCACTGTAGGAAGTGGGTAAGAGTGAGTGAGTGGCTGAGTCCCACTGTAGGAAGCGGGTTAGAGTGAGTGAGTGAGTCCCACTGTAGGGCACAGTTTAGAGTGAGTGAGTGAGTGAGCCTCACTGTAGGAAGCGGCTCAGAGTGAGCGAGTGAGTCGAACTGTAGGGTGATGGTTAGAATCAGTGAGTGAGTCCCAATGTAGGAAGCGGGTTTGAGTGAGCGAGTGAGTCGCACTGCAGGGCGCTGGTTTAGAATGAGTGAGTGAGTGTGTCCTGCTGTAGGATGCAGGTTAGAGTGAGTGTGTGAGTGAGTCCCAATGTAAAAAGCGGGTTAGAGTGAGTGAGTGAGTGAGACGCACACTAGGGCGCTGGGTAGATTCAGTGTGTGAATGAGTCCCACTATAGGAAGCGGGTTAGAGTGAGTGTTTGCGTCCCACTGTAGGAAACGGGTTAGAGTGAGTGAATCCCACTGTCGGAAGCGGGTCAGAGTGAGTGATTGAGTCCCAAGGTAGGAAGCGGCTTAGAGTGAGTGAGTGAGTCGCACTGTAGGAAGCGGCTTAGAGTGAGTGAGTGAGTGAGTCCCAGTGTAGGGCGCGGGTTAGAGTAAGTGAATGAGTCGCACTGTAGGGCGATGGTTAGAATGAGTGAGTGAGTGAGTCCCACTGTAGGAAACGGGTTAGAGTAGTGAGTGTGTCCCATTGTAGGAAGCTGCTTAGAGTGAGTGAGTGAGTGAATCCCACTGTAGGAAGCGGCTTAGAATGAGTGAGTGAGTGAGTGAGTCCCACTGTAGGAAGTGGGTAAGAGTGAGTGAGTGAGTGAGTCCCACTGTAGGAAGCGGGTTAGAGTTGGTGAGTGAGTCCCACTGTAGGGCACAGTTTAGAGTGAGTGAGTGAGTGAGCCTCACTGTAGGAAGCGGCTCAGAGTGAGTGAGTGAGCCGCACTGTAGGAAGTGGGTTAGAGAGAGTGAGTGAGACGCACTGTAGGGCGATTGTTAGAATCAGTGAGTGAGTGAGTCCCAATGTAGGAAGCGGGTTTGAGTGAGCGAGCTAGTGCCACTGTAGGGCGCTGGTTAGAATGAGTGAGTGAGTGAGTCCCACTGTAGGAAGCGGGTTAGAGCGAGTGAGTAAGTCCCACTGTAGGGCGCAGGTTACAGTGAGTGTATGAGTCCCACTGTAGGAAGCAGCTCAAAGTGAGTGAGTGAGTGAGTCCCACTGTAGGACGTGGGTTAGAGAGACTGAGTGAGTGAGTCCGACTGTAGGAAGCGGGTTAGAGTGAGTGAGTGAGTCCCACTGTAGGAAGCGGGTTAGAGTGAGTGAGTGAGTGAGTCCCACTGTAGGAAGCGCGTTAGAATGAGTGAGTGAGTCCCACTGTCGGAAGCGAGCTAGAGCGAGTGAGTATGTCCCATGTAGGAAAGGGGTTAAAGTGAGTGAGTGAGTCCCACTGTAGGGCGCGGGATAGAGTGAGTGAGTAAGTCCCACTGTAGGGCGCAGGTTACAATGAGTGAGTGTATGAGTCCCACTGTAGGAAGCGGCTCAAAGTGAGTGAGTGAGTGAGTCCCACTGTGGGAAGTGGGTTAGATGAGTGAGTGAGTGAGTCCCACTGTAGGAAACAGGTTAGTGTGAGTGAGTGCTTCCCCCTGTCGAAAATGGGTTAGAGTGAGTGAGTCCCAATTTAGGGCGCGGGTTAGGGTGAGTGAGTGTGTCCCGCTGTAGGATGCAGGTTAGAGTGAGTGCGTGAGTGAGTCCCAATGTAAAAAGCGGGTTAGAGTGAGTGAGTGAGTGAGACGCGCACTAGGGCGCTGGGTAGATTCAGTGTGTGAATGAGTCCCACTATAGGAAGGGGGTTAGAGTGAGTGTTTGCGTCCCACTGTAGGAAACGGGTTAGAGTGAGTGAATCCCACTGTAGGAAGCGGGTCAGAGTGAGAGATTGAGTCCCAGTGTAGGAAGCGGCTTAGAGTGAGTGAGTGAGTGAGTCCCAGTGTAGGGCGCGGGTTAGAGTGAGTGAGTGAGTCGCATTGTAGGGCGATGGTTAGAATGAGTGAGTGAGTGAGTCCCAGTGTAGGGCGTGGGTTAGAGTGAGTGAGTAAGTCCCACTGTAGGGCGCAGGTTGCAGTGAGTGAGTGTGTGAGTCCCACTGTAAGAAACGGTTCAAAGTGAGTGAGTGAGTGAGTCCCACTGTGGGATGTGGGTTTGAGTGACTAAGTGAGTAAGTCCCACTGTAGGAAGCGGGTTAGAGTGAGTGAGTGAGTCCCACTGTAGGGCACAGTTTAGAGTGAGTGAGTGAGTGAGCCTCACTGTAGGAAGCGGCTCAGAGTGAGTGAGTGAGTCGAACTGGAGGGCGCTGGTTAGAATCAGTGAGTAACTGAGTCCCACTGTAGGAAGTGGGTAAGAGTGAGTGAGTGAGTCCCACTGTAGGGCACAGTTTAGAGTGAGTGAGTGAGTGAGCCTCACTGTAGGAAGCGGCTCAGAGTGAGTGAGTGAGTCGAACTGTAGGGCGCTGGTTAGAATCAGTAAGTGAGTCCCAATGTAGGAAGCGGGTTTGAGTGAGCGAGTGAGTCGCACTGCAGGGCGCTGGTTTAGAATGAGTGAGTGAGTGTGTCCTGCTGTAGGATGCAGGTTAGAGTGAGTGTGTGAGTGAGTCCCAATGTAAAAAGCGGGTTAGAGTGAGTGAGTGAGTGAGACGCGCACTAGGGCGCTGGGTAGATTCAGTGTGTGAATGAGTCCCACTATAGGAAGCGGGTTAGAGTGAGTGTTTGCGTCCCACTGTAGGAAACGGGTTAGAGTGAGTGAATCCCACTGTCGGAAGCGGGTCAGAGTGAGTGATTGAGTCCCAAGGTAGGAAGCGGCTTAGAGTGAGTGAGTGAGTCGCACTGTAGGAAGCGGCTTAGAGTGAGTGAGTGAGTGAGTCCCAGTGTAGGGCGCGGGTTAGAGTAAGTGAATGAGTCGCACTGTAGGGCGATGGTTAGAATGAGTGAGTGAGTGGATCCCACTGTAGGAAGCGGGTTAGAGTAGTGAGTGTGTCCCATTGTAGGAAGCTGCTTAGAGTGAGTGAGTGAGTGAATCCCACTGTAGGAAGCGGCTTAGAATGAGTGAGTGAGTGAGTGAGTCCCACTGTAGGAAGTGGGTAAGAGTGAGTAAGTGAGTGAGTCCCACTGTAGGAAGCGGGTTAGAGTTGGTGAGTGAGTCCCACTGTAGGGCACAGTTTAGAGTGAGTGAGTGAGTGAGCCTCACTGTAGGAAGCGGCTCAGAGTGAGTGAGTGAGCCGCACTGTAGGAAGTGGGTTAGAGAGAGTGAGTGAGTCGCACTGTAGGGCGATGGTTAGAATCAGTGAGTGAGTGAGTCCCACTGTAGGAAGCGGGTTAGAGCGAGTGAGTAAGTCCCACTGTAGGGCGCAGGTTACAGTGAGTGTATGAGTCCCACTGTAGGAAGCAGCTCAAAGTGAGTGAGTGAGTGAGTCCCACTGTAGTACGTGGGTTAGAGAGACTGAGTGAGTGAGTCCGACTGTAGGAAGCGGGTTAGAGTGAGTGAGTGAGTCCCACTGTAGGAAGCGGGTTAGAGTGAGTGAGTGAGTGAGTCCCACTGTAGGAAGCGGGTTAGAATGAGTGAGTGAGTCCCACTGTCGGAAGCGAGTTAGAGCGAGTGAGTATGTCCCATGTAGGAAACGGGTTAAAGTGAGTGAGTGAGTCCCACTGTAGGGAGCAGGTTACAGTGAGTGAGTGTATGAGTCCCACTGTAGGAAGCGGCTCAAAGTGAGTGAGTGAGTGAGTCCCACTGTGGGAAGTGGGTTAGATGAGTGAGTGAGTGAGTCCCACTGTAGGAAACTGGTTGGAGTGAGTGAGTGCTTCCCCCTGTCGAAAATGGGTTAGAGTGAGTGAGTCCCAATTTAGGGCGCAGGTTAGGGTGAGTGAGTGTGTCCCGCTGTAGGATGCAGGTTAGAGTGAGTGTGTGAGTGAGTCCCAATGTAAAAAGCGGGTTAGAGTGAGTGAGTGAGTGAGACGCGCACTAGGGCGCTGGGTAGATTCAGTGTGTGAATGAGTCCCACTATAGGAAGCGGGTTAGAGTGAGTGTTTGCGTCCCACTGTAGGAAACGGGTTAGAGTGAGTGAATCCCAATGTAGGAAGCGGGTCAGAGTGAGTGATTGAGTCCCACTGTAGGAAGCGGCTTAGAGTGAGTGAGTGAGTGAGTCCCAGTGTAGGGCGCGGGTTAGAGTGATTGAGTGAGTCGCATTGTAGGGCGATGGTTAGAATGAGTGAGTGAGTGAGTCCCAGTGTAGGGCGTGGGTTAGAGTGAGTGAGTAAGTCCCACTGTAGGGCGCAGGTTGCAGTGAGTGAGTGTATGAGTCCCACTGTAAGAAACGGTTCAAAGTGAGTGAGTGAGTGAGTCCCACTGTGGGATGTGGGTTTGAGTGACTAAGTGAGTAAGTCCCACTGTAGGAAGCGGGTTAGAGTGAGTGAGTGAGTCCCACTGTAGGAAGCGGCTTAGAGTGAGTGAGTGAGTGAGTCCCAGTGTAGGGCGCGGGTAAGAGTGAGTGACTGAGTCGCACTGTAGGGCGATGGTTAGAATGAGTGAGTTAGTGAATCCCACTGTAGGAAGTGGGTTAGAGTGAGTGAGTGAGTGAGTCCCACCGTAGGAAGTGGCTAAGAGTGAGTGAGTGAGTGAGTCGCACGGTAGGAAGTGGGTTAGAGTGAGTGAGTGAGTGAGTCGCACGGTAGGGTGCTGGTTAGAATGAGTGAGTGAGTCCCACTGTAGGAAGTGGGTTAGAGTGAGTGAGTGGCTGAGTCCCACTGTAGGAAGCGGGTTAGAGTGAGTGAGTGAGTCCCACTGTAGGGCACAGTTTAGAGTGAGTGAGTGAGTGAGCCTCACTGTAGGAAGCGGCTCAGAGTGAGTGAGTGAGTCGAACTGTAGGGCGGTGGTTAGAATCAGTGACTGAGTGAGTCCCAATGTAGGAAGCGGGTTTGAGTGAGCGAGTGAGTCGCACTGCAGGGCGCTGGTTCAGAATGAGTGAGTGAGTGAGTCCCACTGTAGGAAGTGGGTTAGAGTGAGTGAGCGAGTGAGCCATACTGTAGGACGATGGTTAGAATCAGTGAGTGAGTGAGTCCCAATGTAGGAAGCGGGTTTGAGTGAGCGAGTGAGTGCCACTGTAGGGCGCTGGTTAGAATGAGTGAGTGAGTGAGTCCGACTGTAGGAAGCGGGTTAGAGTGAGTGAGTGAGTCCCACTTTAGGGCGCGGGTTAGAGTGAGTGAGTGAGTGAGTCCCACTGTAGGAAGCGGGTTCGAATGAGTGAGTGAGTCCCACTGTCGGAAGCGAGTTAGAGTGAGTGAGTATGTCCCACTGTAGGAAACGGATTAAAGAGAGTGAGTGAGTCCCAATGTAGGGCGCGGGATAGAGTGAGTGAGTAAGTCCCACTGTAGGAAGCAGCTGAAAGTGAGTGAGTGTATGAGTCCCACTGTAAGAAGCGGCTCAAAGTGAGTGAGTGAGTGAGTCCCACTGTGGGAAGTGGGTTAGAGAGAGTGAGTGAGTCGCACTGTGGGGCGATGGTTAGAATCAGTGAGTGAGTAAGTCCCACTGTAGGAAGCGGGTTAGAATGAGTGAGTGAGTCCCACTGTCGGAAGCGAGTTTGAGTGAGTATGTCCCACTGTAGGAAACGGGTTAAAGTGAGTGAGTGAGTCCCAATGTAGGGCGCGGGATAGAGTGAGTGAGTAAGTCCCACTGTAGGGCACAGGTTACAGTGAGTGAGTGAGTGAGTCCCACTGTAGGAAGCGGCTCAAAGTGAGTGAGTGAGTGAGTCCCACTGTGGGAAGTGGGTTAGATGAGTGAGTGAGTGAGTCCCACTGTAGGAAACAGGTTAGTGTGAGTGAGTGCTTCCCCCTGTCGAAAATGGGTTAGAGTGAGTGAGTCCCAATTTAGGGCGCGGGTTAGGGTGAGTGAGTGTGTCCCGCTGTAGGATGCAGGTTAGAGTGAGTGTGTGAGTGAGTCCCAATGTAAAAAGCGGGTTAGAGTGAGTGAGTGAGTGAGACGCGCACTAGGGCGCTGGGTAGATTCAGTGTGTGAATGAGTCCCACTATAGGAAGCGGGTTAGAGTGAGTGTTTGGGTCCCACTGTAGGAAACGGGTTAGAGTGAGTGAATCCCACTGTAGGAAGCGGCTTAGAGTGAGTGAGTGAGTGAGTCCCAGTGTAGGGCGCGGGTTAGAGTGAGTGAGTGAGTCGCACTGTAGGGCGATGGTTAGAATGAGTGAGTGAGTGAGTCCCACTGCAGGAAGCGGGTTAGAGTGAGTGAGTGAGTCGCACTGTAGGGCGATGGTTAGAATCAATGAGTGAGTGAGTCCCAATGTAGGAAGCGGGTTTGAGTGAGCGAGTGAGTGCCACTGTAGGGCGCTGGTTAGAATGAGTGAGTGAGTGAGTCCGTCTGTAGGAAGCGGGTTAGAATGAGTGAGTGAGTCCCACTGTCGCAAGCGGGTTAGAGTGAGTGAGTATGTCCCACTGTAGGGCGCAGGTTACAGTGAGTGAGTGTATGAGTCCCACTGTAGGAAGCGGCTCAAAGTGAGTGAGTGAGTGAGTCCCACTGTGGGAAGTGGGTAAGAGTGAGTAAGTGAGTCCCACTGTAGGAAACAGGTTGGAGTGAGTGAGTACTTCCCCCTGTCGAAAATGGGTTAGAGTGAGTGAGTCCACATTTAGGGCGCGGGTTAGGGTGAGTGAGTGTGTCCCGCTGTAGGATGCAGGTTAGAGTGAGTGTGTGAGTGAGTCCCAATGTAAAAAGCGGGTTAGAGTGAGTGAGTGAGTGAGACGCGCACTAGGGCGCTGGGTAGATTCAGTGTGTGAATGAGTCCCACTATAGGAAGCGGGTTAGAGTGAGTGTTTGCGTCCCACTGTAGGAAACGGGTTAGAGTGAGTGAATCCCAGTGTAGGGCGTGGGTCAGAGTGAGTGATTGAGTCCCAATGTAGGAAGCGGCTCAGAGTGAGTGAGTGAGTAAGTCCCAGTGTAGGGCGCGAGTTAGAGTGAGTGAGTGAGTCGCACAGTAGGGCGATGGTTAGAATGAGTGAGTGAGTGAGTCCCACTGTAGGGCGCAGGTTGCAGTGAGTGAGTGTATGAGTCCCACTGTAGGAAACGGTTCAAAGTGAGTGAGTGAGTGAGTCCCACTGTGGGATGTGGGTTTGAGTGACTAAGTGAGTGAGTCCCACTGTAGGAAGCGGGTTAGAGTGAGTGAGTGAGTCCCACTGTAGGAAGCGGCTTAGAGTGAGTGAGTGAGTGAGTCCCAGTGTAGGGCGCGGGTTAGAGTGAGTAACTGAGTCGCACTGTAGGGCGATGGTTAGAATGAGTGACTGAATCCCACTGTAGGAAGTGGGTAAGCGTGAGTGAGTGACTGAGTCCCACTGTAGGAAGCGGGTTAGAGTGAGTGAGTGAGTCCCACTGTAGGGCACAGTTTAGAGTGAGTGAGTGAGTGAGCCTCACTGTAGGAAGCGGCTCAGAGTGAGTGAGTGAGTCGCACTCTAGGAAGTGGGTTAGAGAGAGTGAGTGAGTAGCACTGTAGGGCCATGGTTAGAATCAGTGAGTGAGTGTGTCCCAATGTAGGAAGCGGGTTTGAGTGAGCGAGTGAGTCGCACTGCAGGGCGATGGTTAGAATCAGTGAGTGAGTAAGTCCCACTGAAGGAAGCGGGTAAGAGTGAGTGAGTAAGTCCCACTGTAGGGCGCAGGTTGCAGTGAGTGAGTGTATGAGTCCCACTGTAGGAAACGGTTCAAAGTGAGTGAGTGAGTGAGTGCCACTGTGGGATGTGGGTTTGAGTGACTAAGTGAGTGAGTCCCACTGTAGGAAGCGGGTTAGAGTGAGTGAGTGAGTCCCACTTTAGGGCGCGGGTTAGAGTGAGTGAGTGAGTGAGTCCCAGTGTAGGGCGCGGGTTAGAGTGAGTGACTGAGTCGCACTGTAGGGCGATGGTTAGAATGAGTGAGTGCGTGAATCCCACTGTAGGAAGCGGGTTAGAGTAGTGAGTGTGTCCCATTCTAGGAAGCCGCTTAGAGTGAGTGAGTGAGTGAGTCCCACTGTAGGAAGCGGCTTAGAGTGAGTGAGTGAGTGAGTCCCACAGCAGGAAGTGGGTTAGAGTGAGTGAGCGAGTGAGTCGCACTGTAGGGTGCTGGTTAGAATGAGTGAGTGAGTCCCACTGTAGGAAGTGTGTTAGAGTGAGTCAGCGAGTGAGTCGCACTGTAGGGTGCTGGTTAGAATGAGTGAGTGAGTCCCACTGTAGGAAGCGGGTTAGAATGAGTGAGTGAGTCCCACTGTCGGAAGCGAGTTAGAGTGAGTGAGTATGTCCCATGTAGGAAACGGGTTAAAGTGAGTGAGTGAGTCCCACTGTAGGGCGCGGGATAGAGTGAGTGAGTAAGTCCCACTGTAGGGCGAAGGTTACAGTGAGTGAGTGTATGAGTCCCAATGTAGGAAGCGGCTCAAAGTGAGTGAGTGAGTGAGTCCCACTGTGGGAAGTGGGTTAGATGAGTGAGTGAGTGAGTCCCACTGTAGGAAACAGGTTAGAGTGAGTGAGTGCTTCCCCCTGTCGAAAATGGGTTAGAGTGAGTGAGTCCCAATTTAGGGCGCGGGTTAGGGTGAGTGAGTGTGTCCCGCTGTAGGATGCAGGTTAGAGTGAGTGTGTGAGTGAGTCCCAATGTAAAAAGCGGGTTAGAGTGAGTGAGTGAGTGAGACGCGCACTAGGACGCTGGGTAGATTCAGTGTGTGAGTGAGTCCCACTGTAGGAAGCGGGTTAGAGTGAGTGAGTGAGTGAGTCCCAGTGTAGTGCGCGGGTTAGAGTGAGTGAGTGAGTCGCACTGTAGGGCGATGGTTAGAAGGAGTGAGTGAGTGTGTCCCACTGTAGGAAGCGGGTTAGAGTGAGTGAGTAAGTCCCACTGTAGGGCGCAGGTTGCAGTGAGTGAGTGTATGAGTCCCACTGTAGGAAACGGTTCAAAGTGAGTGAGTGAGTGAGTCCCACTGTAGGAAGCGGGTTAGAGTGAGTGAGTGAGTCGCACTGTAGGGCGCGGGTTAGAGTGAGTGAGTGAGTGATTCCCAATGTAGGGCGCGGGATAGAGTGAGTGACTGAGTCGCGCTGTAGGGCGATGGTTAGAATGAGTGAGTGAGTGAATCCCACTGTAGGAAGCGGGTTAGAGTAGTGAGTGTGTCCCATTGTAGGAAGCTGCTTAGAGTAAGGGAGTGAGTCAGTCCCACTGTAGGAAGCGGCTTAGAGTGAGTGAGTGAGTGAGTCCCACTGTAGGAAGTGGGTTAGAGTGAGTGAGTGAGTGAGTCGCACTGTAGGGTGCTGGTTAGAATGAGTGAGTGAGTCCCACTGTAGGAAGTGGGTAAGAGTGAGTGAGTGAGTCCCACTGTAGGGCACAGTTTAGAGTGAGTGAGTGAGTGAGCCTCACTGTAGGAAGCGGCTCAGAGTGAGTGAGTGAGTCGCACTGTAGGAAGTGGGTTAGAGAGAGTGAGTGAGTTGCACTGTAGGGCGATGTTTAGAATCAGTGAGTGAGTGAGTCCCACTGTAGGATGTGGGTTAGAGTGACTAAGTGAGTGAGTCCCCCTGTAGGAAGCGGCTTAGGGTTAGTGAGTGAGTCCCAGTGTAGGGCGCGGGTTAGAGTGAGTTAGTGAGTGAGTGGCACTGTAGAGCGCTAGTTAGAATGAGTGAGTGAGTCCCACTGTAGGAAGCGGCTTAGAGTGAGTGAGTGAGTGAGTCCCTCTGGAGGAATTGGGTAAGAGTGTGTGAGTGAGTGAGTCCCACTCTAGGAAGCGGGTTAGAGTGAGTGAGTGAGTCGCACTGTAGGGCGATGGTTAGAAGGAGTGAGTGAGTGAGTCCCAGTGTAGGGCGCGGGTTAGAGTGAGTGACTGAGTCGCACTGTAGGGCGATGGTTAGAATGAGTGAGTGCGTGAATCCCACTGTAGGAAGCGGGTTACAGTAGTGAGTGTGTCCCATTCTAGGAAGCCGCTTAGAGTGAGTGAGTGAGTGAGTCTCACTGTAGGAAGCGGCTTAGAGTGAGTGAGTGAGTGAGTCCCACAGTAGGAAGTGGGTTAGAGTGAGTGAGCGAGTGAGTCGCACTGTAGGGTGCTGGTTAGAATGAGTGTGTGAGTCCCACTGTAGGAAGTGTGTTAGAGTGAGTCAGCGAGTGAGTCGCACTCTAGGGTGCTGGTTAGAATGAGTGAGTGAGTCCCACTGTAGGAAGCGTGTTAGAGTTGGTGAGTGACTCCCACTGTAGGGCACAGTTTAGAGTGAGTGAGTGAGTTAGCCTCACTGTAGGAAGCGGCTCAGAGTGAGTGAGTGAGTCGCACTGCAGGAAGTGGGTAAGAGAGAGTGAGTGAGTCACACTGTAGGGCGATTGTTAGAATCAGTGAGTGAGTGAGTCCCAATGTAGGAGCGGGTTTGAGTGAGCGAGTGAGTTGCACTGCAGGGCGCTGGTTTAGAATGAGTGAGTGAGTGAGTCCCACTCTAGGAAGTGGGTTAGAGTGAGTGAGTGAGTGAGCCGTACTGTAGGACGATGTTTAGAATGAGTGAGTGAGTGAGTCCCAATGTAGGAAGCGGGTTAGAGCGAGTGAGTAAGTCCCACTGTAGGGCGCAGGTTACAGTGAAGTGAGTGTATGCGTCCCACTGTAGGAAGCAGCTCAAAGTGAGTGAGTGAGTGAGTGAGTCCCACTGTAGGACGTGGATTAGAGAGGTTGAGTGAGTGAGTCCGACTGTAGGAAGCGGGTTAGAGTGAGTGAGTGAGTCCCACTGTCGGAAGCGAGTTAGAGTGGGTGAGTATATCCCATGTAGGAAACGGGTTAAAGTGAGTGAGTGAGTCCCAATGTAGGGCGCGGGATAGAGTGAGTGAGTAAGTCCCACTGTAGGGCGCAGGTTACAGTGAGTGAGTGTATGAGTCCTAATGTAGGAAGCGGCTCAAAGTGAGTGAGTGAGTGAGTCCCACTGTGGGAAGTGGGTTAGATGAGTGAGTGAGTGAGTCCCACTGTAGGAAACAGGTTAGTGTGAGTGAGTGCTTCCCCCTGTCGAAAATGGGTTAGAGTGAGTGAGTCCCAATTTAGGGCGCGGGTTAGGGTGAGTGAGTGTGTCCCGCTGTAGGATGCAGGTTAGAGTGAGTGCGTGAGTGAGTCCCAATGTAAAAAGCGGGTTAGAGTGAGTGAGTGAGTGAGACGCGCACTAGGGCGCTGGGTAGATTCAGTGTGTGAGTGAGTCCCACTGTAGGAAGCGGCTT
Organism: Falco peregrinus; assembly: GCF_023634155.1. NCBI lineage: Eukaryota > Metazoa > Chordata > Aves > Falconiformes > Falconidae > Falco > Falco peregrinus. The sequence continues at coordinate 124,608 of NC_073743.1, read as the reverse complement.
AGAGTGAGTGAGTGAGTGAGTCCCAGTGTAAGGCGCGGGTTAGAGTGAGTGACTGAGTCGCACTGTAGGGCGATGCTTAGAATGAGTGAGTGAGTGAATCCCACTGTAGGAAGCGGGTTAGAGTGAGTGAGTGAGTCGCATTGTAGGGCGATGGTTAGAATGAGTGAGTGAGTGAGTCCCACTGTAGGGCGTGAGTTAGAGTGAGTGAGTAAGTCCCACTGTAGGTAGCGGGTTAGAGTAGTGAGTGTTACCCATTGTAGGAAGCCGCTTAGAGTGAGTGAGTGAGTCAGTCCCACTGTAGGAAGCGGCTTAGAGTGAGTGAGTGAGTGAGTCCCACTGTAGGAAGTGGGTTAGAATGAGTGAGTGAGTGAGTCGCACTGTAGGGTGCTGGTTAGAATGAGTGAGTGAGTCCCACTGTAGGAAGCGGCTCAAAGTGAGTGAGTGAGTGAGTCCCACTGTGGGAAGTGGGTTAGATGAGTGAGTGAGTGAGTCCCACTGTAGGAAACAGGTTGGAGTGAGTGAGTACTTCCCCCTGTCGAAAATTGGTTAGAGTGAGTGAGTCCCAATTTAGGGCGCGGGTTAGGGTGAGTGAGTGTGTCCCGCTGTAGGATGCAGGTTAGAGTGAGTGTGTGAGTGAGTCCCAATGTAAAAAGCGGGTTAGAGTGAGTGAGTGAGTGAGACGCGCACTAGGGCGCTGGGTAGATTCAGTGTGTGAATGAGTCCCACTGTAGGAAGCGGCTTAGAGTGAGTGAGTGAGTGAGTCCCAGTGTAGGGCGTGGGTTAGAGTGAGTGAGTGAGTCGCACTGTAGGGCGATGGTTAGAATGAGTGAGTGAGTGAGTCCCACTGTAGGAAGCGGGTTAGAGTGAGTGAGTAAGTCCCACTGTAGGGCGCAGGTTGCAGTAAGTGAGTGTATGAGTCCCACTGTAGGAAACGGTTCAAAGTGAGTGAGTGAGTGAGTCCCACTGTGGGAAGCGGGTTAGAGTGAGTGAGTGAGTCGCACTGTAGGGCGCGGGTTAGAGTGAGTGAGTGAGTGAGTCCCAGTGTAGGGCGCGGGTTAGAGTAGTGAGTGTGTCCCATTGTAGGAAGCTGCTTAGAGTGAGTGAGTGAGTCAGTCCCACTGTAGGAAGCGGCTTAGAATGAGTGAGTGAGTGAGTCCCACTGTAGGAAGCGGGTTAGAGTGAGTGAGTGAGCCCCACTGTAGGGCACAGTTTAGAGTGAGTGAGTGAGTGAGCCTCACTGTAGAAAGCGGCTCAGAGTGAGTGAGTGAGTCGCACTGTAGGAAGTGGGTTAGAGAGAGTGAGTGAGTCGCACTGTAGGGCGATGGTTAGAATCAGTGAGTGAGTGAGCCTCACTGTGGGAAGTGGGTTAGAGTGAATGAGTGAGTGAGCCATACTGTAGCAGGATGGTTTAGAATCAGTGAGTGAGTGAGTCCCAATGTAGGAAGCGGGTTTGAGTGAGTCAGTCAGTCCCACTGTAGGAAGTGGGTTAGAATGAGTGAGTGAGTGAGTCCCACTGTAGGAAGCAGGTAAGAGCGAGTGAGTAAGTCCCACTGTAGGGCGCAGGTTACAGTGAGTGAGTGTATGAGTCCCACTGTAGGAAGCAGCTCAAAGTGAGTGAGTGAGTGAGTCCCACTGTAGGACGTGGGTTAGAGAGACTGAGTGAGTGAGTCCGACTGTAGGAAGCGGGTTAGAGTGAGTGAGTGAGTCCCACTGTAGGACCTGGGTTAGAGAGACTGAGTGAGTGAGTCCCACTGTAGGAAGCGGGTTAGAATGAGTGAGTGAGTCCCACTGTCGGAAGCGAGTTAGAGTGAGTGAGTATGTCCCACTGTAGGAAACGGGTTAAAGTGAGTGAGTGAGTCCCAATGTAGGGCGCGGGATAGACTGAGTGAGTAAGCCCCACTGTAGGGCGCAGGTTACAGTGAGCTAGTGTATGAGTCCCACTGTAGGAAGCGGCTCAAAGTGAGTGAGTGAGTGAGTCCCACTGTGGGAAGTGGGTTAGAGTGAGTGAGTAAGTGAGTCCCACTGTAGGAAACAGGTTGGAGTGAGTGAGTACTTCCCCCCGTCGAAAATGGGTTAGAGTGAGTGAGTCCCAATTTAGGGCGCGGGTTAGGGTGAGTGAGTGTGTCCCGCTGTAGGATGCAGGTTAGAGTGAGTGTGTGAGGGAGTCCCAATGTAAAAAGCGGGTTAGGGTGAGTGAGTGAGTGAGACACGCACTATGGCGCTGGGTAGATTCAGTGTGTGAATGAGTCCCACTATAGGAAGCGGGTTAGAGTGAGTGTTTGCGTCCCACTGTAGGAAGCGGGTTAGAGTGAGTGAATCCCACTGTAGGAAGCGGGTCAGAGAGAGTGATTGAGTCCCACTGTAGGAAGCGGCTTAGAGTGAGTGAGTGAGTGAGTGCCACTGTAGGAAGCGGGTTAGAGTGAGTGAGCGAGTGAGTCGCACTGTAGGGCGATGGTTAGAATGAGTGAGTGAGTGAGTCCCACTGTAGGAAGCGGGTTAGAGTGAGTGAGTAAGTCCCACTGTAGGGCGCAGGTTGCAGTGAGTGAGTGTATGAGTCCCACTATAGGAAGCGGTTCAAAGTGACTAAGTGAGTGAGTCCCACTGTAGGAAGCGGGTTAGAGTGAGTGAGTGAGTCGCACTGTATGGCGCGGGTTAGAGTGAGTGAGTGAGTGAATCCCAGTGTAGGGCGCGGGTTAGAGTGAGTGAGTGAGTCGCACTGTAGGGCGATGGTTAGAATGACTGAGTGAGTGAATCCCACTGTAGGAAGCAGGTTAGAGTAGTGAGTGTGTCCCATTGTAGGAAGCTGCTTAGAGTGAGTGAGTGAGTGAGTCCCACTGTAGGAAGCGGCTTAGAGTGAGTGAGTGAGTCAGTCAGTCCCACTGTAGGAAGTGGGTTAGAGTGAGTGAGTGAGGGAGTCGCACTGTGGGGCGATGGTTAGAATGAGTGAGTGAGTCCCACTGTAGGAAGTGGGTAAGAGTGAGTGAGTGAGTGAGTCCCACTGTAGGAAGCGGGTTAGAGTTGGTGAGTGAGTCCCACTGTAGGGCACAGTTTAGAGTGAGGGAGTGAGTGAGCCTCTCTGTCGGAAGCGGCTCAGAGTGAGTGAGTGGGTCGCACTGTAGAAAGTGGGTTAGAGAGAGTGAGTGAGTCGCACTGTCGGGCGATGGTTAGAATCAGTGAGTGAGTGAGTCCAAATGTAGGAAGTGGGTTTGAGTGAGCGAGTGAGTCGCACTGCAGGGCGCTGGTTTAGAATGAGTGAGTGAGTGAGTCCCACTGTAGGAAGTGGGTTAGAGAGAGTGAGTGAGTGAGTGAGCCGTCCTGTAGGACGATGGTTAGAATCAGTGAGTGAGTGAGTCCCAATGTAGGAAGCAGGTTTGAGTGAGCGAGTGAGTGCCACTGTAGGGCGCTGGTTAGAATGAGTGAGTGAGTGAGTCCCACTGTAGGAAGCGGGTTAGTGCGAGTGAATAAGTCCCACTGTAGGGCGCAGGTTACAGTGAGTGAGTGAATGAGTCCCAGTGCAGGAAGCAGCTCAATGTGAGTGAGTCAGTGACTCCCACTGTAGGACGTGGGTTAGAGAGACTGAGTGAGTGAGTCCGACTGTAGGAAGCGGGTTAGAGTGAGTGAGTGAGTCCCACTTTAGGGCGCGGGTTAGAGTGAGTGAGTGAGTGAGTCCCACTGTAGGAAGCGGGTTAGAGTGAGTGAGTGAGTCCCACTGTCGGAAGCGAGTTAGAGTGAGTATGTCCCACTGTAGGAAACGGGTTAAAGTGAGTGAGTGAGTCCCAATGTAGGGCGCGGGATAGTGTGAGTGAGTAAGTCCCACTGTAGGGCGCAGGTTACAGTGAGTGAGTGTATGAGTCCCACTGTAGGAAGCGGCTCAAAGTGAGTGAGTGAGTGAGTCCCACTGTGGGAAGTGGGTTAGAGTGAGTGAGTAAGTGAGTCCCACTGTAGGAAACAGGTTGGAGTGAGTGAGTACTTCCCCTTGTCGAAAATGGGTTAGAGTGAGTGAGTCCCAATTTAGGGCGCGGGTTAGGGTAAGTGAGTGTGTCCCGCTGTAGGATGCAGGTTAGAGTGAGTGCGTGAGTGAGTCCCAATGTAAAAAGCGGGTTAGAGTGAGTGAGTGAGTGAGACACGCACTAGGGCGCTGGGTAGATTCAGTGTGTGAATGAGTCCCACTATAGGAAGCGGGTTAGAGTGAGTGTTTGCGTCCCACTGTAGGAAACGGGTTAGAGTGAGTGAATCCCACTGTAGGAAGCGGGTCAGAGTGAGTGATTGAGTCCCACTGTAGGAAGTGGCTTAGAGTGAGTGAGTGAGTGAGTCCCAGTGTAGGGCGCGGGTTAGAGTGAGTGAGTGAGTCGCACTGTAGGGCAATGGTTAGAATGAGTGAGTGAGTGAGTCCCACTGTAGGAAGCGGGTTAGAGTGAGTGAGTAAGTCCCACTGTAGGGCGCAGGTTGCAGTGAGTGAGTGTATGAGTCCCACTGTAGGAAACGGTTCAAAGTGAGTGAGTGAGTGAGTCCCACTGTGGGATGTGGGTTTGAGTGACTAAGTGAGTGAGTCCCACTGTAGGAAGCGGGTTAGATTGAGTGAGTGAGTGAGTCCCAGTGTAGGGCGCGGGTTATAATGAGTGACTGAGTCGCACTGTAGGGCGATGGTTAGAATGAGTGAGTGAGTGAATCCCACTGTAGGAAGCGGGTAAGAGTAGTGAGTGTGTCCCATTGTAGGAAGCTGCTTAGGGTTAGTGAGTGAGTCAGTCCCACTGTAGGAAGCGGCTTAGAGTGAGTGAGTGAGTGAGTCCCACAGTAGGAAGTGGGTTAGAGTGAGTGAGTAAGTGAGTCGCACGGTAGGAAGTGGGTTAGAGTGAGTGAGTGAGTGAGTCGCACGGTAGGGTGCTGGTTAGAATGAGTGAGTGAGTCCCACTGTAGTAAGTGGGTAAGAGAGAGTGAGTGGCTGAGTCCCACTGTAGGAAGCGGGTTAGAGTGAGTGAGTGAGTCCCACTGTAGGGCACAGTTTAGAGAGAGTGAGTGAGTGAGCCTCACTGTAGGAAGTGGCTCAGAGTGAGTGAGTGAGTCCCACTGTAGGGCACAGTTTAGAGAGAGTGAGTGAGTGAGCCTCACTGTAGGAAGTGGCTCAGAGTGAGTGAGTGAGTCCGACTGTAGGAAGCGGTTTAGAGTGAGTGAGTGAGTCCCACTTTAGGGCGCGGGTTAGAGTGAGTGAGTGAGTGAGTCCCACTGTAGGAAGCGGGTTAGAATGAGTGAGTAAGTCCCCTGTCGGGCGCGGGTTTGAGTGAGTGAGTGAGTGAGTCCTACTGTTGGTAGCAGGTTAGAGTGAGCGAGTGAGTGAGTCCCACTGTAGGAAAAGGGTTAGAGTGAGTGAGTGAGCCCCATTGTAGGAAACAGGTTAGAGTGAGTGAGTGAGTCCCAATTTAGGAAACGGGTTCGAGTGAGTGAGTGCGTCCCACTGTAGGCCACGGATTAGAGTGAGTGAGTGAGTCCCATTCTAGGAAGCTTGTTAGAGTTATTGAGTGTGTCCCACTGTAGGAAGCCGGTTAGAGTGACATTGCGAGTGAGTCCCACTGTAGGAAGCAGCTCCGAGTGGAGGAGTGAGTGAGTCCCAATGTAGGAAGCGGATTAGAGTGACTGAGTGAGCCCCACTGTAGGAAACGGGTTACAGTGAGTGGGTGAGTCCCACTGTAGGAAGCGGGTTAGAGTGACTGAGTGTGTCCCACTGTAGGAAGTAGGTTAGAGTGAGTGTGTGACTGACTCCCACTGTAGTAAGCGGGTTAGAGATAGTGAGTGCATCCCACTGTAGGAAGCGGCTTAGAGTGAGTGAGTGAGTGCGTCCCACGGTAGGAAGCGGCTCAAAGTGAGTAAGTCAGTGAGTCCCACTGTAGGAATTGGGTTAGAATTAGTGAGTGAGTGAGTCCCACTGTCGGAAGCGAGTTAGAGTGAGTGAGTATGTCCCACTGTAGGAAACGGGTTAAAGTGAGTGAGTGAGTCCCAATGTAGGGCGCGGGTTAGAGTGAGTCACTGAGTCACACTGTAGGGCGCAGGTTACAGTGAGTGAGTGTATGAGTCCCACTGTAGGAAGCGGCTCAAAGTGAGTGAGTGAGTGAGTCCCACTCTAGGAAGCGGGTTAGAGTGAGTGAGTAAGTCCCACTGTAGGGCGCAGGTTGCAGTGAGTGAGTGTATGAGTCCCAATGTAGGAAAGGGTTCAAAGTGAGTGAGTGAGTAAGTCCCACTGTGGGATGTGGGTTTGAGTGACTAAGTGAGTGAGTCCCACTGTAGGAAGCGGGTTAGAGTGAGTGAGTGAGTCCCACTGTAGGAAGCGGGTTAGATTGAGTGAGTGAGTGAGTCCCAGTGTAGGGCGCGGGTTATAGTGAGTGACTGAGACGCACTGTAGGGCGATGGTTAGAATGAGTGAGTGAGTGAAACCCACTGCAGGAAGCGGGTTAGAGTAGTGAGTGTGTCCCATTGTAGGAAGCTGCTTAGAGTGAGTGAGTGAGTCAGTCCCACTGTAGGAAGCGGCTTAGAGTGAGTGAGTGAGTCAGTCAGTCCCACTGTAGGAAGTGGTTTAGAGTGAGTGAGTGAGTGAGTCGCACGGTAGGAAATGGGTTAGAGTGAGTGAGTGAGTGAGTCGCACGGTAGGGTGCTGGTTAGAATGAGTGAGTGAATCCCACTGTAGGAAGTGGGTAAGAGTGAGTGAGTGGCTGAGTCCCACTGTAGGAAGCGGGTTAGAGTGAGTGAGTGAGTCCCACTGTAGGGCACAGTTTAGAGTGAGTGAGTGAGTGAGCCTCACTGTAGGAAGTGGCTCAGAGTGAGTGAGTGAGTCGCACTGTAGGAAGTGGGTTAGAGAGAGTGAGTGAGTCGCACTGTAGGGCGATGGTTAGAATCAGTGAGTGAGTGAGTCCCACTGTAGGAAGCGAGTTAGAGTGAGCGAGTGAGTGAGTCCCAGTGTAGGGCACGGGTTAGAGTGAGTGAGTGAGTCGCACTGTAGGGCGATGGTTAGAATGAGTGAGTGAGTGAGTCCCAGTGTAGGGCGTGGGTTAGAGTGAGTGAGTAAGTCCCACTGTAGGGCGCAGGTTGCAGTGAGTGAGTGTATGAGTCCCACTGTAGGAAAGGGTTCAAAGTGAGTGAGTGAGTGAGTCCCACTGTGGGATGTGGGTTTGAGTGACTAAGTGAGTGAGTCCCACTGTAGGAAGCGGGTTAGAGTGAGTGAGTGAGTCGCACTGTAGGGCGAGGGTTAGAGTGTGTGAGTGAGTGAGTCCCAGTGTAGGGCGCGGGTAAGAGTGAGTGACTGAGTCGCACTGTAGGGCGATGGTTAGAATGAGTGAGTGAGTGAATCCCACTGTAGGAAGCGGGTTAGAGTAGTGAGTGTGTCCCATTGTAGGAAGCTGCTTAGAGTGAGTGAGTGAGTGAGTCCCACTGTAGGAAGCGGCTTAGAGTGAGTGAGTGAGTGAGTCCCACTGTAGGAAGTGGGTTAGAGTGAGTGTGTGAGTGAGTCCCACAGTAGGAAGAAACTCAGAGTGGGGGAGTAAGTGAGTCCCACTGTAGGAAGCGGCTTAGAGTGAGTGAGTGAGTGAGTCCCACTGTAGGAAGCCGGATAGAGTGAGTGAGTGAGTGAGTCCCACTGTAGGAAGCAGCTTAGAGTGACAGAGCAAGTGAGTCCCACTGCAGGAATCAGCTCCGAGTGGAGGAGTGAGTGAGTCCCAAAGTAGGACGCGGGTTTGAGTGAGTGAGTGCGTCCCACTGTAGGCAGCTGTTCAGAGTGAGTGAGTGCGTCCCACTGTAGGCAGCTGTTCAGAGTGAGTGAGTGAGTCCCACTGTAGGAAGCGGGTTAGAGTGAGAGAGTGAGTCCCACTATAGGAAGCGTCTTAGAGTGAGTGAGTGAGTGAGTCCCACTGTAGGAAGCAGGTTAGAGTGAGTGAGTGAGTAAAGTCCCCTGTCGGGCGCGGGTTTGAGTGAGTGAGTGAGTGAGTCCTACTGTTGGTAGCAGGTTAGAGTGAGCGAGTGAGTGAGTCCCACTGTAGGAAAAGGGTTAGAGTGAGTGAGTGAGCCCCATTGTAGGAAACAGGTTAGAGTGAGTGAGTGAGTCCCACTGTAGGAAACGGGTTCGAGTGAGTGAGTGCGTCCCACTGTAGGCCACGGATTAGAGTGAGTGAGTGAGTCCCATTCTAGGAAGCTTGTTAGAGTTATTGAGTGTGTCCCACTGTAGGAAGCCGGTTAGAGTGACATTGCGAGTGAGTCCCACTGTAGGAAGCAGCTCCGAGTGGAGGAGTGAGTGAGTCCCAATGTAGGAAGCGGATTAGAGTGACTGAGTGAGCCCCACTGTAGGAAACGGGTTACAGTGAGTGGGTGAGTCCCACTGTAGGAAGCGGGTTAGAGTGACTGAGTGTGTCCCACTGTAGGAAGTAGGTTAGAGTGAGTGTGTGACTGACTCCCACTGTAGTAAGCGGGTTAGAGTGAGTGAGTGCATCCCACTGTAGGAAGCGGCTTAGAGTGAGTGAGTGAGTGCGTCCCACGGTAGGAAGCGGCTCAAAGTGAGTAAGTCAGTGAGTCCCACTGTAGGAATTGGGTTAGAATTAGTGAGTGAGTGAGTCCCACTGTCGGAAGCGAGTTAGAGTGAGTGAGTATGTCCCACTGTAGGAAACGGGTTAAAGTGAGTGAGTGAGTCCCAATGTAGGGCGCGGGTTAGAGTGAGTGACTAAGTCACACTGTAGGGCGCAGGTTACAGTGAGTGAGTGTATGAGTCCCACTGTAGGAAAGGGTTCAAAGTGAGTGAGTGAGTAAGTCCCACTGTGGGATGTGGGTTTGAGTGACTAAGTGAGTGAGTCCCACTGTAGGAAGCGGGTTAGAGTGAGTGAGTGAGTCCCACTGTAGGAAGCGGGTTAGATTGAGTGAGTGAGTGAGTCCCAGTGTAGGGCGCGGGTTATAGTGAGTGACTGAGACGCACTGTAGGGCGATGGTTAGAATGAGTGAGTGAGTGAATCCCACTGCAGGAAGCGGGTTAGAGTAGTGAGTGTGTCCCATTGTAGGAAGCTGCTTAGAGTGAGTGAGTGAGTCAGTCCCACTGTAGGAAGCGGCTTAGAGTGAGTGAGTGAGTCAGTCAGTCCCACTGTAGGAAGTGGTTTAGAGTGAGTGAGTGAGTGAGTCGCATGGTAGGAAATGGGTTAGAGTGAGTGAGTGAGTGAGTCGCACGGTAGGGTGCTGGTTAGAATAAGTGAGTGAGTCCCACTGTAGGAAGTGGGTAAGAGTGAGTGAGTGGCTGAGTCCCATTGGAGGAAGCGGGTTAGAGTGAGTGAGTGAGTCCCACTGTAGGGCACAGTTTAGAGTGAGTGAGTGAGTGAGCCTCACTGTAGGAAGTGGCTCAGAGTGAGTGAGTGAGTCGCTCTGTAGGAAGTGGGTTAGAGAGAGTGAGTGAGTCGCACTGTAGGGTGATGGTTAGAATCAGTGAGTGAGTGAGTCCCAATGTAGGAAGCGGGTTTGAGTGAGCGTGTGAGTCGCACTGCAGGGCGATGGTTAGAATCAGTGAGTGAGTAAGTCCCACTGTAGGAAGCGGGTTAGAATGAGTGAGTGAGTCCCACTGTCGGAAGCGAGTTAGAGTGAGTGAGTGCTTCCCCCTGTCGAAACTGGGTTAGAGTGACTGAGTCCCAATTTAGGGCGCGGGTTAGGGTAAGTGAGTGTGTCCCGCTGTAGGATGCAGGTTAGAGTGAGTGTGTGAGTGAGTCCCAATGTAAAAAGCAGGTTAGAGTGAGTGAGTGAGTGAGACGCGCACTAGGGCGCTGGGTAGATTCAGTGTGTGAATGAGTCCCACTATAGGAAGTGGGTTAGAGTGAGTGTTTGCGTCCCACTGTAGGAAACGGGTTAGAGTGAGTGAATCCCACTGTAGGAAGCGGGTCAGAGTGAAAGATTGAGTCCCACTGTAGAAAGCGGATTAGAGTGAGCGAGTGAGTGAGTCCCAGTGTAGGGCGCGGGTTAGAGTGAGTGAGTGAGTCGCACTGTAGGGCGATGGTTAGAATGAGTGAGTGAGTGAGTCCCACTGTAGGAAGCGGGTTAGAGTGAGTGAGTAAGTCCCACTGTAGGGCGCAGGTTGCAGTGAGTGAGTGTATGAGTCCCACTGTAGGAAAGGGTTCAAAGTGAGTGAGTGAGTGAGTCCCACTGTGGGATGTGGGTTTGAGTGACTAAGTGAGTGAGTCCCACTGTAGGAAGCGGGTTAGAGTGAGTGAGTGAGTCGCACTGTAGGGCGAGGGTTAGAGTGTGTGAGTGAGTGAGTCCCAGTGTAGGGCGCGGGTTATAGTGAGTGACTGAGTCGCACTGTAGGGCGATGGTTAGAATGATTGAGTGAGTGAATCCCACTATAGGAAGCGGGTTAGAGTAGTGAGTGTGTCCCATTGTAGGAAGCTGCTTAGAATGAGTGAGTGAGTGAGTCCCACTGTAGGAAGCGGCTTAGAGTGAGTGAGTGAGTGAGTCCCACTGTAGGAAGTGGGTTAGAGTGAGAGTGTGAGTGAGTCCCACAGTAGGAAGAAACTCAGAGTGGGGGAGTAAGTGAGTCCCACTGTAGGAAGCGGCTTAGAGTGAGTGAGTGAGTGAGTCCCACTGTAGGAAGCCGGATAGAGTGAGTGAGTGAGTGAGTCCCACTGTAGGAAGCAGCTTAGAGTGACAGAGCAAGTGAGTCCCACTGTAGGAATCAGCTCCGAGTGGAGGAGTGAGTGAGTCCCAAAGTAGGACGCGGGTTTGAGTGAGTGAGTGCGTCCCACTGTAGAAAACAGGTGACAGTGAGTGAGTGAGTCCCACTGTAGGAAGAAGATTAGAGTGAGTGAGTGAGTCCCAATGTAAGATGCGGGTTACTGTGAGTGAGTGAGTGAGTCCTACTGTAGGAAGCAGCTCAGAATCAGTGAGTGACTGAGTCCCACAGTAGGAAGCAACTCAGAGTATGGGAGTGAGTGAGTCCCAATGTAGGGTGCGGGTTTTGAGTGAGTGATTGCGTCCCACTGTAGGCAGCTGTTCAGAGTGAGTGAGTGCGTCCCACTGTAGGCAGCTGTTCAGAGTGAGTGAGTGAGTCCCACTGTAGGAAGCGGGTTAGAGTGAGTGAGTGAGTCCCACTATAAGAAGCGGCTTAAAGTGAGTGAGTGAGTGAGTCCCACTGTAGGAAGCAGGTTAGAGTGAGTGAGTGAGTAAGTCCCCTGTCGGGCGCGGGTTTGAGTGAGTGAGTGAGTGAGTCCTACTGTTGGTAGCAGGTTAGAGTGAGCGAGTGAGTGAGCCCCATTGTAGGAAACAGGTTAGAGTGAGTGAGTGAGTCCCAATTTAGGAAACGGGTTCTAGTGAGTGAGTGCGTCCCACTGTAGGCCACGGATTAGAGTGAGTGAGTGAGTCCCATTCTAGGAAGCTTGTTAGAGTTATTGAGTGTGTCCCACTGTAGGAAGCCGGTTAGAGTGACATTGCGAGTGAGTCCCACTGTAGGAAGCAGCTCCGAGTGGAGGAGTGAGTGAGTCCCAATGTAGGAAGCGGATTAGAGTGACTGAGTGAGCCCCACTGTAGGAAACGGGTTACAGTGAGTGGGTGAGTCCCACTGTAGGAAGCGGGTTAGAGTGACTGAGTGTGTCCCACTGCAGGAAGTAGGTTAGAGTGAGTGTGTGACTGACTCCCACTGTAGTAAGCGGGTTAGAGTGAGTGAGTGCATCCCACTGTAGGAAGCGTCTTAGAGTGAGTGAGTGAGTGCGTCCCACGGTAGGAAGCGGCTCAAAGTGAGTAAGTCAGTGAGTCCCACTGTAGGAATTGGGTTAGAATTAGTGAGTGAGTGAGTCCCACTGTAGGAAGCAGGTTAGAGTGTGTGAGTGCATCCCACTGTAGGAAACGGGTTAGAGTGTGTGAGTGATTGAGTCCCACTGACGGAAGCGGGTTACTGTGAATGAGTGAGTGAGTTGCACAGTAGGAAGCTGGTTAGAATGAGTGAGTGACTGAGTCCCGCTGTAGGAAGCGGGATAGAGTGACTGAGTGAGTCGCAATGTAGGAAGCAGGCTACTGCGAGTGAGTGACAGAGTCCCAATATAGGAAGTGGGTTAGAGTGAGTGAGTGAGTGAGTCCCACTCTAGGAAGCGGGTTAGAGTGAGTGAGTGAGTCCCACTGTAGGAAACGGGTTAGAGTGAGTGAGTGCTTCCCACTGTAGGAAATGGGTTAGAGAGAGTGAGTGAGTCCCACTTTAGGGCACGGGTTAGGGTTAGTGAGTGTGTCCCACTGTAGTATGCAGGTTAGAGTGAGTGTGTGGGTGAGTCCCACAGTAGGAAGTGGGTTAGAGTGAGTGAGTGAGTGAGACGCGCACTAGGGCGCTGGGTAGATTCAGTGCGTGAGTGAGTCCCAATTTAGGAAACGAGTTAGAGTGAGTGACTGCGTCCCACTGTAAGAAACAGGTTAGTGTGAGTGAGTGAGTCCCAATTTAGGAAACGGGTTAGAGTGAGTGAGTGCGTCCCATTGTAGGAAGCTTGTTAGAGTTATTGAGTGTGTCCCACTGTAGGAAGCCGGTTAGAGTGACAGTGCGAGTGAGTCCCACTGTAGGAAGCGGGTTAGAGTGAGTGAGTGAGTCCCACTGTAGGAAGCGGGTTAGACTGAGTGAGAGTATCCCACTGTAGGAAGCGGGTTTGAGTGAGTGAGTGAGTAGTACTGTAGGGCGCTAATTAGAATGAGTGAGTGAGTGAGTCCCACTGTAGGAAGTGGGTTAGAGTGAGTGAGTGAGTGAGTCCCACTGTAGGAAAAAGGTTAGATTGAGTGAGTGAGTGAGTCCCACTGTAGGAAGCGGCTTAGAGTGAGTGAGTGAGTCCCACTGTAGGGCGCGGGTTAAGGTGAGTGAGTGAGTGAGTCGCACTGTAGGGCGCTGGTTAGAATGAGTGAGTGAGTCGCACTTTAGGAAGCGGCTTAGAGTGAGTGAGTGAGTGAGTCCCAAAGTAGGAAGCGGGTTAGAGTGAGTGACTGAATAAGTCCCACCGTTGGGCGTGGCTTTGAGTGAGTGAGTGAGTGTGTCCCACTGTAGGAAGCGGGTTAGAGTGAGTGAGTGAGTCCCACTGTAGGAAATGCGTTAGAGTGAGTGACTGAGTCCCTCTGTAGGAAGCGGGTTAGAGTGAGTGAGTGAGTCCCACTGTAGGAAGCAGCTCCGATTTGGGTGTGAATTAGTCCCAATGTAGGGCGAAGGATTTGATTGAGTGATTGAGTCCCACATTTGGCAGCGATTCAGAGTGAGTGAGTCCATCCCACTGTAGGAAACGGGTTAGAGTGAGTGAGTGAGTCCCACTGTAGGAAGCGGCTTAGAGTGAGTGAGTGAGTGAGTCCCACTGTAGGAAGTGGGTTAGAGTGAGAGTGTGAGTGAGTCCCACAGTAGGAAGAAACTCAGAGTGGGGGAGTAAGTGAGTCCCACTGTAGGAAGCGGCTTAGAGTGAGTGAGTGAGTGAGTCCCACTGTAGGAAGCCGGATAGAGTGAGTGAGTGAGTGAGTCCCACTGTAGGAAGCAGCTTAGAGTGACAGAGCAAGTGAGTCCCACTGTAGGAATCAGCTCCGAGTGGAGGAGTGAGTGAGTCCCAAAGTAGGACGCGGGTTTGAGTGAGTGAGTGCGTCCCACTGTAGAAAACTGGTGACAGTGAGTGAGTGAGTCCCACTGTAGGAAGAAGATTAGAGTGAGTGAGTGAGTCCCAATGTAAGATGCGGGTTACTGTGAGTGAGTGAGTGAGTCCTACTGTAGGAAGCAGCTCAGAATCAGTGAGTGACTGAGTCCCACAGTAGGAAGCAACTCAGAGTATGGGAGTGAGTGAGTCCCAATGTAGGGTGCGGGTTTTGAGTGAGTGATTGCGTCCCACTGTAGGCAGCTGTTCAGAGTGAGTGAGTGCGTCCCACTGTAGGCAGCTGTTCAGAGTGAGTGAGTGAGTCCCACTGTAGGAAGCGGGTTAGAGTGAGTGAGTGAGTCCCACTATAGGAAGCGTCTTAGAGTGAGTGAGTGAGTGAGTCCCACTGTAGGAAGCAGGTTAGAGTGAGTGAGTGAGTAAGTCCCCTGTCGGGCGCGGGTTTGAGTGAGTGAGTGAGTCCCAATTTAGGAAACGGGTTCTAGTGAGTGAGTGCGTCCCACTGTAGGCCACGGATTAGAGTGAGTGAGTGAGTCCCATTCTAGGAAGCTTGTTAGAGTTATTGAGTGTGTCCCACTGTAGGAAGCCGGTTAGAGTGACATTGCGAGTGAGTCCCACTGTAGGAAGCAGCTCCGAGTGGAGGAGTGAGTGAGTCCCAATGTAGGAAGCGGATTAGAGTGACTGAGTGAGCCCCACTGTAGGAAACGGGTTACAGTGAGTGGGTGAGTCCCACTGTAGGAAGCGGGTTAGAGTGACTGAGTGTGTCCCACTGTAGGAAGTAGGTTAGAGTGAGTGTGTGACTGACTCCCACTGTAGTAAGCGGGTTAGAGATAGTGAGTGCATCCCACTGTAGGAAGCGTCTTAGAGTGAGTGAGTGAGTGCGTCCCACGGTAGGAAGCGGCTCAAAGTGAGTAAGTCAGTGAGTCCCACTGTAGGAATTGGGTTAGAATTAGTGAGTGAGTGAGTCCCACTGTAGGAAGCAGGTTAGAGTGTGTGAGTGCATCCCACTGTAGGAAACGGGTTAGAGTGTGTGAGTGATTGAGTCCCACTGACGGAAGCGGGTTACTGTGAATGAGTGAGTGAGTTGCACAGTAGGAAGCTGGTTAGAATGAGTGAGTGACTGAGTCCCGCTGTAGGAAGCGGGATAGAGTGACTGAGTGAGTCGCAATGTAGGAAGCAGGCTACTGCGAGTGAGTGACAGAGTCCCAATATAGGAAGTGGGTTAGAGTGAGTGAGTGAGTGAGTCCCACTCTAGGAAGCGGGTTAGAGTGAGTGAGTGAGTCCCACTGTAGGAAACGGGTTAGAGTGAGTGAGTGCTTCCCACTGTAGGAAATGGGTTAGAGAGAGTGAGTGAGTCCCACTTTAGGGCACGGGTTAGGGTTAGTGAGTGTGTCCCACTGTAGGATGCAGGTTAGAGTGAGTGTGTGGGTGAGTCCCACAGTAGGAAGTGGGTTAGAGTGAGTGAGTGAGTGAGACGCGCACTAGGGCGCTGGGTAGATTCAGTGCGTGAGTGAGTCCCAATTTAGGAAACGAGTTAGAGTGAGTGACTGCGTCCCACTGTAAGAAACAGGTTAGTGTGAGTGAGTGAGTCCCAATTTAGGAAACGGGTTAGAGTGAGTGAGTGCGTCCCATTGTAGGAAGCCGGTTAGAGTGACAGTGCGAGTGAGTCCCACTGTAGGAAGCGGGTTAGAGTGAGTGAGTGAGTCCCACTGTAGGAAGCGGGTTAGACTGAGTGAGAGTATCCCACTGTAGGAAGCGGGTTTGAGTGAGTGAGTGAGTAGTACTGTAGGGCGCTAATTAGAATGAGTGAGTGAGTGAGTCCCACTGTAGGAAGTGGGTTAGAGTGAGTGAGTGAGTGAGTCCCACTGTAGGAAACAGGTTAGATTGAGTGAGTGAGTGAGTCCCACTGTAGGAAGCGGCTTAGAGTGAGTGAGTGAGTCCCACTGTAGGGCGCGGGTTAAGGTGAGTGAGTGAGTGAGTCGCACTGTAGGGCGCTGCTTAGAATGAGTGAGTGAGTCGCACTTTAGGAAGCGGCTTAGAGTGAGTGAGTGAGTGAGTCCCAACGTAGGAAGCGGGTTAGAGTGAGTGACTGAATAAGTCCCACCGTTGGGCGTGGCTTTGAGTGAGTGAGTGAGTGTGTCCCACTGTAGGAAGCGGGTTAGAGTGAGTGAGTGAGTCCCACTGTAGGAAATGCGTTAGAGTGAGTGATTGAGTCCCTCTGTAGGAAGCGGGTTAGAGTGAGTGAGTGAGTCCCACTGTAGGAAGCAGCTCCGATTTGGGTGTGAATTAGTCCCAATGTAGGGCGTAGGATTTGATTGAGTGATTGAGTCCCACATTTGGCAGCGATTCAGAGTGAGTGAGTCCGTCCCACTGTAGGAAACGGGTTAGAGTGAGTGAGTGAGTCCCACTGTAGGAAGCGGCTTAGAGTGAGTGAGTGAGTGAGTCCCACTGTAGGAAGCGGCTTAGAGTGAGTGAGTGAGTGAGTCCCACTGTAGGAAGTGGGTTAGAGTGAGAGTGTGAGTGAGTCCCACAGTAGGAAGAAACTCAGAGTGGGGGAGTAAGTGAGTCCCACTGTAGGAAGCGGCTTAGAGTGAGTGAGTGAGTGAGTCCCACTGTAGGAAGCCGGATAGAGTGAGTGAGTGAGTGAGTCCCACTGTAGGAAGCAGCTTAGAGTGACAGAGCAAGTGAGTCCCACTGTAGGAATCAGCTCCGAGTGGAGGAGTGAGTGAGTCCCAAAGTAGGACGCGGGTTTGAGTGAGTGAGTGCGTCCCACTGTAGAAAACAGGTGACAGTGAGTGAGTGAGTCCCACTGTAGGAAGAAGATTAGAGTGAGTGAGTGAGTCCCAATGTAAGATGCGGGTTACTGTGAGTGAGTGAGTGAGTCCTACTGTAGGAAGCAGCTCAGAATCAGTGAGTGACTGAGTCCCACAGTAGGAAGCAACTCAGAGTATGGGAGTGAGTGAGTCCCAATGTAGGGTGCGGGTTTTGAGTGAGTGATTGCGTCCCACTGTAGGCAGCTGTTCAGAGTGAGTGAGTGCGTCCCACTGTAGGCAGCTGTTCAGAGTGAGTGAGTGAGTCCCACTGTAGGAAGCGGGTTAGAGTGAGTGAGTGAGTCCCACTATAGGAAGCGGCTTAGAGTGAGTGAGTGAGTGAGTGAGTCCCACTGTAGGAAGCAGGTTAGAGTGAGTGAGTGAGTAAGTCCCCTGTCGGGCGCGGGTTTGAGTGAGTGAGTGAGTGAGTCCTACTGTTGGTAGCAGGTTAGAGTGAGCGAGTGAGTGAGCCCCATTGTAGGAAACAGGTTAGAGTGAGTGAGTGAGTCCCAATTTAGGAAACGGGTTCGAGTGAGTGAGTGCGTCCCACTGTAGGCCACGGATTAGAGTGAGTGAGTGAGTCCCATTCTAGGAAGCTTGTTAGAGTTATTGAGTGTGTCCCACTGTAGGAAGCCGGTTAGAGTGACATTGCGAGTGAGTCCCACTGTAGGAAGCAGCTCCGAGTGGAGGAGTGAGTGAGTCCCAATGTAGGAAGCGGATTAGAGTGACTGAGTGAGCCCCACTGTAGGAAACGGGTTACAGTGAGTGGGTGAGTCCCACTGTAGGAAGCGGGTTAGAGTGACTGAGTGTGTCCCACTGTAGGAAGTAGGTTAGAGTGAGTGTGTGTCTGACTCCCACTGTAGTAAGCGGGTTAGAGATAGTGAGTGCATCCCACTGTAGGAAGCGTCTTAGAGTGAGTGAGTGAGTGCGTCCCACGGTAGGAAGCGGCTCAAAGTGAGTAAGTCAGTGAGTCCCACTGTAGGAATTGGGTTAGAATTAGTGAGTGAGTGAGTCCCACTGTAGGAAGCAGGTTAGAGTGTGTGAGTGCATCCCACTGTAGGAAACGGGTTAGAGTGAGTGAGTGATTGAGTCCCACTGACGGAAGCGGGTTACTGTGAATGAGTGAGTGAGTTGCACAGTAGGAAGCTGGTTAGAATGAGTGAGTGACTGAGTCCCGCTGTAGGAAGCGGGATAGAGTGACTGAGTGAGTCGCAATGTAGGAAGCAGGCTACTGTGAGTGAGTGACAGAGTCCCAATATAGGAAGTGGGTTAGAGTGAGTGAGTGAGTGAGTCCCACTCTAGGAAGCGGGTTAGAGTGAGTGAGTGAGTCCCACTGTAGGAAACGGGTTAGAGTGAGTGAGTGCTTCCCACTGTAGGAAATGGGTTAGAGAGAGTGAGTGAGTCCCACTTTAGGGCACGGGTTAGGGTTAGTGAGTGTGTCCCACTGTAGGATGCAGGTTAGAGTGAGTGTGTGGGTGAGTCCCACAGTAGGAAGTGGGTTAGAGTGAGTGAGTGAGTGAGACGCGCACTAGGGCGCTGGGTAGATTCAGTGCGTGAGTGAGTCCCAATTTAGGAAACGAGTTAGAGTGAGTGACTGCGTCCCACTGTAAGAAACAGGTTAGTGTGAGTGAGTGAGTCCCAATTTAGGAAACGGGTTAGAGTGAGTGAGTGCGTCCCATTGTAGGAAGCATGTTAGTGTTATTGAGTGTGTCCCACTGTAGGAAGCCGGTTAGAGTGACAGTGCGAGTGAGTCCCACTGTAGGAAGCGGGTTAGAGTGAGTGAGTGAGTCCCACTGTAGGAAGCGGGTTAGACTGAGTGAGAGTATCCCACTGTAGGAAGCGGGTTTGAGTGAGTGAGTGAGTAGTACTGTAGGGCGCTAATTAGAATGAGTGAGTGAGTGAGTCCCACTGTAGGAAGTGGGTTAGAGTGAGTGAGTGAGTGAGTCCCACTGTAGGAAACAGGTTAGATTGAGTGAGTGAGTGAGTCCCACTGTAGGAAGCGGCTTAGAGTGAGTGAGTGAGTCCCACTGTAGGGCGCGGGTTAAGGTGAGTGAGTGAGTGAGTCGCACTGTAGGGCGCTGGTTAGAATGAGTGAGTGAGTCGCACTTTAGGAAGCGGCTTAGAGTGAGTGTCTGAGTAAGTCCTACTGTAGGAAGCAGCTCCAAGTGAATGACTGACTGAGACCCACAGTAGGAAGCAACTCAGAGTGGGGGAGTGAGTGAGTCCCAATGTAAAGCGTGGGTTTGAGTGAGTGAGTTAGTCCCACTGTAGGCAGCTGTTCAGAGTGAGTGAGTGAGTCCCACTGTAGGAAGCGGGTTAGAGTGAGTGTGTGAGTGAGTCCTACGTTAGGAAGCAGCTCAGAGTGGGGGAGTGAGTGAGTCCCAATGTAGGGCACGGGTATTGAGTGAGTAATTGAGTCCCACTGTAGGCAGCTGTTCAGAGTGATCGAGTGCGTCCCACTATAGGAAGCCGGTTAGAGTGAGTGTGCGAGTGAGTCCCATTGTCGGAAGCAGCTACGAGTAGGGGAGTGAGTGAGTCTCAATGTAGGGCGCGGGTTTGAGTGAGTGAGTGAGCCCCACTGTGGAAGAGGGTTAGAGTAGTGAGTTAGTGAGTCCCACTGTAGGAAACGGGTTAGTGTAAGTGAGTGTGTCCACTGTAGGAAGCAGGTTAGAGTTAGTGAGTGCGTCCCACAGTACGAAGCGGGTTAGAGTGAGTGAGTTAGTCCCACTATAGGAAGCAATTCAACGTTGGTGAGTGAGTATGTACCACTGTAGGAATGGGTTAGAGTGAGTGAGTGAGTGAGTGAGCGAGTGAGTCCCACTGTAGGAAGTGAGTTAATGTGAGTGAGTGCGTCCCACTATAGGAAACGGGTTATAGTGAGTGAGTGAGTCCCACTGTAGGAAGCAGGTTAGAGTGAGTGAGTGAGTCCCACTCTAGAAGCAATTCAGAGTGGGTGAGTTAGTGTTTCCCACTGTAGGAAGTGGGTTAGAATGAGTGAGTGAGTGAGTACCACTGTAGGGTTCGGGTTTGAGTCCCACTGTAGGAAGCGGCTCAAAGTGACTGAGTGAGTGAGTCCCACTGTAGGAAGCAACTCAGAGTGGGTGAGTGAGTGAATACCACTGAAGGAAGTAACTCAGAGTTTGTGAGTGAGTCCCACTGTAGAATTGGGTTAGAGTGAGTGATTGATTGAGTCCCACTGACGGAAGCGGGTTACTGTGAGTAAGTAAGTGAGTCACACTGTAGGGCGCTGGTTAGAATGAGTGAGTGACTGAGTCCCACTGTAGGAAGCGGGATAGAGTGACTGAGTGAGTCGCACTGTAGGAAGCAGGTCACTGTGAGTGAGTGACTGAGTCCCAATGTAGGAAGCGTGTTAGAGTGAGTGAGTGAGTCCCCCTGTAGGGCGCCGGTAAGACTGACTGATTGTATGAGTCCCAATGTAGGAAACGGCTTAGAATGATTGAGTGAGTCCCAATGTAGGGCGCGGGTTTGAGTGAGTGAGTGAGTCCCACTGCAGGAAACGGGTTAGAGTGAGTGAGTGCTTCCCACTGTAGGAAATGGGTTAGAGAGGGTGAGTGAGTCCCAATTAAGGGCGCGGGTTAGGGTTAGTGAGTGTGTCCCGCTGTAGGATGCAGGTTAGAGTGAGTGTGTGGGTGTGTCCCAATGTAGGGCGCAGGTTTGAGTGAGTGAGCGTGTCCCACTGTAGGAAGTGGGTTAGAGTGAATGAGTGTGTCCCAGTGTAGGAAGCGGGTTTTAGAGTGTGTGTGTGACTGAATCCCACTGTAGGAAGCAGCTCAGAGTGGGGGAGTGACTGAGTCCCACTGTAGGAAGCAACTCAGAGTTTGTGAGTGAGTGAGTCCCACTCTAGGAATTGGGTTACAGTGAGTGAGTGAGTCCCAATCTAGGAAGCGGGTTAGAGTGAGTGAGTGCGTCCCACTGTTGAAAGAGGTTAGAGTGAGTCATTGAGTCCCACTGTAGGAAGCGGGTTAGAGTGAGTGAGTGCGTCCCACTGTTGAAAGAGGTCAGAGTGAGTCATTGAGTCCCACTGTAGGAAGCGGGTTAGAGTGAGTGAGTGAGTTAATCCCACTGTAGGAAACAGGTTAGAGTGAGTGAGTGAGTCCCACTGAAGGAAGAGAGTTAGAGTGAGTAAGTGCGTCCCACTGTAGGAAACGGCTTAGAGTGACTGAGTGACTCCCAATGTAGGGCGTGGGTTAGAGTGAGTGAGTGAGTCAGTCGCGCTGTACGAAGCTGGTTACGGTGAGTGAGTGACTGAGTCCCACTGCAGGAAGCGGGTTATAGTGAGCGAGTGAGTTTCACTATAAGAAGCGGGTTACTGTGAGCGAGCGAGTGAGTCCCACTGTAGGAAGTGGGTTAGAGTGAGTGAGTGAGTGAGTCCCACTGTAGGAAGTGGGTTACAGTGAGTGACTGAGTAAGTCCCACTGTAGGTAGCAGGTTTGAGTCAGTGAATGAGTCCCCCTGTAGGAAGCGGGTTAGAGTGAGTGAGTGTGTCCCAATGTAGGAAACGGGCTATAGTGAGATAGTGAGTCCCACTGTAGGAAACGGGTTAGTGTGAGTGAGTGAGTCCCACTGTAGGAAGCGGGTTATAGTAAGTGAGAGAGTCCCAGTGTAGGGCGCGAATTAGAGTGAGTGAGTAAGTGAGTGAGACCCACTGTAAGACGAGGTTTAGAGTGAGTGAGTGAGAGAGTCCCACTGTAGGAAGCGGGTTAGAGTGAGTTAGTGAGTCAGAACAACTGTAGGAAGCAGCTCAGAGTGAGTGAGTGAGTGAGTGATTCCCACCGTAGGAAGTGGGTTAGAGTGAGTGAGTGACTGAGTCCCACTGTAGGAAGCGGCTCAAAGTGAGTGAGTGAGTGAGTCCCACTGTAGGAAGTTGGTTAGAGTGAGTGAGTGCGTTCCACTGTAGGAAACTTGTTAGAGTGAGTGAGTGAGTCCCACTGGAGGAAACGGGTTAGAGTGAGTGAGTGAGTCCCACTATAGAAGCAATTCAGTGTAGGTGAGTGAGTGTGTCCCACTGTAGTTAGCGGGTTAGAGTGAGTGAGTGAGTGAGTCCCACTGTAGGAAGTGGGTTAGAGTGAGTGAGTGAGTGAGTGAGTGAGTGAGTGAGTCCCACTGTAGGAAGTGAGTTAATGTGAGTGAGTGCGTCCCACTATAGGAAACGGGTTATAGTGAGTGAGTCAGTCCCACTGTAGGAAGCAGGTTAGAGTGAGTGAGTGAGTCCCACTATAGAAGCAATTCAGAGTGGGTGAGTTAGTGTTTCCCACTGTAGGAAGTGGGTTAGAATGAGTGAGTGAGTGAGTACCACTGTAGGGTTCGGGTTTGAGTCCCACTGTAGGAAGCGGCTCAAAGTGACTGAGTGAGTGAGTCCCACTGTAGGAAGCAACTCAGAGTGGGTGAGTGAGTGAATACCACTGAAGGAAGTGGGTTAGAGTGAGTGAGTAAGCCCCACTCTAGGGCTCAGGTTTGAGTCAGTGATGAGTGCGTCCCACTGTAGGTAGAGGGCTAAAGTGAGTGACTGAGTGAGTCCCACTGTAGGAAGCGGCTACGAGTGGGGGAGTGAGTGAATCGCAATGTAGGGCGCAGGTTTGAGTGAGTGAGCGAGTCCCACTGGAGTAAGTGGGTTAGAGTGAGTGAGTGTTTCCCAGTGTAGGAAGCGTTTTAGAGTGAGTGTGTGACTGAATCCCACTGTAGGAATCAACTCAGAGTTTGTGAGTGAGTCCCACTGCAGATTTGGGTTAGAGTGAGTGAGTGAGTGAGTCGCACTGTAGGGCGATGGTTAGAATCAGTGAGTCATTGAGTCCCACTGTAGGAAGCGGGTTAGAGTGAGTGAAAGAGCTAATCCCACTGTAGGAAACAGGTTAGAGTGAGTGAGTGAGTCCCACTGAAGGAAGAAAGTTAGAGTGAGTAAGTGCGTCCCACTGTCGGAAACGGGTTAAAGTGAGTGAGTGACTCCCACTTAGGAAACGGGTTATAGTGAGTGAGTGAGTCCCACTATAGAAGCAATTCAGAGTGGGTGAGTTAGTGTGTCCCACTGTAGGAAGCGGGTTAGAGTGGTTGTGTGAGTGAGTACCACTGTAGGGTTCGGGTTTGAGTCAGTGAGTGAGTGAGTCCCACTGTAGGAAGCAGGTTAGAGTGAGTGAGTGAGTCCCAGTGTAGGAAGCCGGTTAGAGTGAGTGAGTGAGTCCCACTATAGCAGCAATTCAGAGTGACTAGGTGAGTGAGTGAGTCCCACTGTAGGAAGCTGGTTAGAGTGAGCGAGTGTGTCCCACTGTAGGTAGCAGGTTAGAGTGAGTGAGCGAGTGAGTCCTACAATTGGAATTGGGTTAGAGTGAGTGAGCGTATAGGTCCCACTGTAGGAAGCGGCTCAAAGTGAGTGAGTGAG
Organism: Falco peregrinus; assembly: GCF_023634155.1. Lineage (NCBI taxonomy): Eukaryota > Metazoa > Chordata > Aves > Falconiformes > Falconidae > Falco > Falco peregrinus. The sequence continues at coordinate 101,809 of NC_073743.1, read as the reverse complement.
TGAGTCCCACTGAAGGAAGCAACTCAGAGTGGGTGAGTGAGTTAGTCCCACTGTAGGTAGCGGGTTAGAGTGAGTGTGTGAGTGAGTCCCACTATAGGAAGCAGCTATGAGTGGGGGAGTGAGTGAGTCCCACTGCAGGAAGCGGGTTAGAGTGAGTGAGTGAGTGAATCCCACTGTAGGAAACAGGTTAGAGTGAGTGAGTGAGTCCCACCGAAGGAAGCGAGTTAGAGTGAGTAAGTGCATCCCACTGTAGGAAACGGGTTAAAGTGAGTGAGTGAGTCCCACTTTAGGAAACGGGTCAGAGTGAGTGAGTGAGTCCCACTGTAGGAAGCGGGTTAGAGTGACTGAGTGAGTGAATCCCACTGTAGGAAGCGGATTAGAGTGAGTGAGTGAGTCCCACTGTAGGGCGCAGGTTAGAGTGAGTGAGTGTATGAGTCCCACTGTAGGAAGCGGGTTAGAGTAGGGGAGTGACTGAGTCCCACTGTAGGAATCAACTCAGGGTTTGTGAGTGAGTGAGCCCCACTGTAGGAATTGGGATAGAGTGAGTGAGTGAGTGAGTCCCACTGTAGGGCACGAGTTGCAGTGTGTGAGCAAGTGACTCCCACTGTAGGAAGCGGGTTACTGTGAGTGATTGACACTGTCCCACTGTAGGAAGCGGGTTAGAGTGAGTGTGTGAGTGAGTCCCACTGTAGGAAGCAGCTACGAGTCGGAGAGTGAGTGAGTCCCAATGTAGGGCGCAGGTTTGTGTGAGTGAGTGAGTCCCACTGGAGGAAACGGGTTGAGTGAGTGAGTGCATCCCACTGTAGGAAGTGGCTCAAACTGAGTAAGTCAGTGAGTCCCACTCTTGGAAGTGGGTTAGAATTTGAGTGAGTGAGTCCCACTGTAGGTAGCAGGTTAGAGTGAGTGAGTGCGTCCCACTGTAGGAAACGGGTTAGAGTGAGTGAGTGATTGAGTCCCACTGACGGAAGCAGGTTACTGTGAGTAAGTAAGTGAGTCGCACTGTAGGGCGCTGGTTAGAATGAGTGAGTGACTGAGTCCCACTGTAGGAAGCGGGATAGAGTGACTGAGTGAGTCGCACTGTAGGAAGCAGGTCACTGTGAGTGAGTGACTGAGTCCCAATGTAGGAAGCGTGTTAGAGTGAGTGAGTGAGTCCCACTGTAGGGCGCCGGTAAGACTGACTGATTGTATGAGTCCCAATGTAGGAAACGGCTTAGAATGATTGAGTGAGTCCCACTGTAGGGCGCGGGTTTGAGTGAGTCAGTGAGTCCCACTGCAGGAAACGGGTTAGAGTGAGTGAGTGCTTCCCACTGTAGGAAATGGGTTAGAGAGAGTGAGTGAGTCCCAATTAAGGGCGCGGGTTAGGGTTAGTGAGTGTGTCCCGCTGTAGGATGCAGGTTAGAGTGAGTGTGTGGGTGTGTCCCAATGTAGGGCGCAGGTTTGAGTGAGTGAGCGTGTCCCACTGTAGGAAGTGGGTTAGAGTGAATGAGTGTGTCCCAGTGTAGGAAGCGGGTTTTAGAGTGTGTGTGTGACTGAATCCCACTGTAGGAAGCAGCTCAGAGAGGGGGAGTGACTGAGTCCCACTGTAGGAAGCAACTCAGAGTTTGTGAGTGAGTGAGTCCCACTCTAGGAATTGGGTTACAGTGAGTGAGTGAGTCCCAATCTAGGAAGCGGGTTAGAGTGAGTGAGTGCGTCCCACTGTTGAAAGAGGTTAGAGTGAGTCATTGAGTCCCACTGTAGGAAGCGGGTTAGAGTGAGTGAGTGCGTCCCACTGTTGAAAGAGGTCAGAGTGAGTCATTGAGTCCCACTGTAGGAAGCGGGTTAGAGTGAGTGAGTGAGTTAATCCCACTGTAGGAAACAGGTTAGAGTGAGTGAGTGAGTCCCACTGAAGGAAGAGAGTTAGAGTGAGTAAGTGCGTCCCACTGTAGGAAACGGGTTAAAGTGAGTGAGTGAGTCCCAATGTAGGAAACGGCTTAGAGTGACTGAGTGACTCCCAATGTAGGGCGTGGGTTAGAGTGAGTGAGTGAGTCAGTCGCGCTGTACGAAGCTGGTTACTGTGAGTGAGTGACTGAGTCCCACTGCAGGAAGCGGGTTATAGTGAGCGAGTGAGTTTCACTATAAGAAGCAGGTTACTGTGAGCGAGCGAGTGAGTCCCACTGTAGGAAGTGGGTTAGAGTGAGTGAGTGAGTGAGTCCCACTGTAGGAAGTGGGTTAGAGTTAGTGACTGAGTAAGTCCCACTGTAGGTAGCAGGTTTGAGTCAGTGAGTGAGTCCCCCTGTAGGAAGCGGGTTAGAGTGAGTGAGTGTGTCCCACTGTAGGAAACGGGCTATAGTGAGTTAGTGAGTCCCACTGTAGGAAACGGGTTAGTGTGAGTGAGTGAGTCCCACTGTAGGAAGCGGGTTATAGTAAGTGAGAGAGTCCCAGTGTAGGGCGCGAATTAGAGTGAGTGAGTAAGTGAGTGAGACCCACTGTAAGACGAGGTTTAGAGTGAGTGAGTGAGAGAGTCCCACCGTAGGAAGCGGGTTAGAGTGAGTTAGTGAGTCAGAACAACTGTAGGAAGCAGCTCAGAGTGAGTGAGTGAGTGAGTGAGTCCCACCGTAGGAAGTGGGTTAGAGTGAGTGAGTGACTGAGTCCCACTGTAGGAAGCGGCTCAAAGTGAGTGAGTGAGTGAGTCCCAATGTAGGGCACGGCATAGATATAGTGAGTGTGTCCCACTGTAGGAAGCGGGTTAGAGTGGTTGTGTGAGTGAGTCCAAATGTTGGAAGCGGGGTAGAGTGAGTGAGTGTGTCCCACTATACGAAACAAGTTAGAGTGAGCGAGTGCGTCCCTCTGTAGGAAACGGGTTAGAGTGATTGAGTGAGCAAGTCCCACTGTAGGGTGTGGGTTTGAGTGAGTAAGTGAGTCACACTGTAGGTAGCAGGTTAGAGTGAGTAAGTGCGTCCCACTGTCGGAAACGGGTTAAAGTGAGTGAGTAACTCCCACTAAGGAAATGGGTTAGAGTCAGTGAGTGAGTCCCAATGTAGGGCGTGGGTTAGAGTGCGTGAGTGAGTCACGCTTTACGAAGATGGTTACTATGAGTGAGTGACTGAGTCCCACTGTAGGAAGCGGGTTAGAGTGAACGAGTGAGTCCCACTGTAGGAATCGGGTTGCTGTGAGTGAGTGAGTGAGTGAGTGAGTCCCACTGTAGGAAGTTGGTTAGAGTGAGTGAGTGCGTTCCATTAGGAAACTTGTTAGAATGAGTGAGTGAGTCCCACTGGAGGAAACGGGTTAGAGTGAGTGAGTGAGTCCCACTATAGAAGCAATTCAGTGTAGGTGAGTGAGTGTGTCCCACTGTAGTTAGCGGGTTAGAGTGAGTGAGTGAGTGAGTCCCACTGTAGGAAGTGGGTTAGAGTGAGTGAGTGAGTGAGTGAGTGAGTGAGTGAGTCCCACTGTAGGAAGTGAGTTAATGTGAGTGAGTGCGTCCCACAATAGGAAACGGGTTATAGTGAGTGAGTGAGTCCCACTGTAGGAAGCAGGTTAGAGTGAGTGAGTGAGTCCCACTATAGAAGCAATTCAGAGTGGGTGAGTTAGTGTGTCCCACTGTAGGAAGTGGGTTAGAATGAGTGAGTGAGTGAGTACCACTGTAGGGTTCGGGTTTGAGTCCCACTGTAGGAAGCGGCTCAAAGTGACTGAGTGAGTGCGTCCCACTGTAGGAAGCAACTCAGAGTGGGTGAGTGAGTGAATACCACTGAAGGAATTGGGTTAGAGTGAGTGAGTAAGCCCCACTCTAGGGCTCTTGTTTGAGTCAGTGATGAGTGCGTCCCACTGTAGGTAGCGGGCTAAAGTGAGTGACTGAGTGAGTCCCACTGTAGGAAGCGGCTACGAGTGGGGGAGTGAGTGAGTCGCAATGTAGGGCGCAGGTTTGAGTGAGTGAGCGAGTCCCACTGTAGGAAGTGGGTTAGAGTGAGTGAGTGTTTCCCAGTGTAGGAAGCGTTTTAGAGTGAGTGTGTGACTGAATCCCACTGTAGGAATCAACTCAGAGTTTGTGAGTGAGTCCCACTGTAGAATTGGGTTAGAGTGTGTGAGTGAGTGAGTCGCACTGTAGGGCGATGGTTAGAATCAGTGAGTCATTGAGTCCCACTGTAGGAAGCGGGTTAGAGTGAGTGAAAGAGCTAATCCCACTGTAGGAAACAGGTTAGAGTGAGTGAGTGAGTCCCACTGAAGGAAGCAAGTTAGAGTGAGTAAGTGCGTCCCACTGTCGGAAACGGGTTAAAGTGAGTGAGTGACTCCCACTTAGGAAACGGGTTATAGTGAGTGAGTGAGTCCCACTATAGAAGCAATTCAGAGCGGGTGAGTTAGTGTGTCCCACTGTAGGAAGTGGGTTAGAATGAGTGAGTGAGTGAGTACCACTGTAGGGTTCGGGTTTGAGTCAGTGAGTGAGTGAGTCCCACTGTAGGAAGCAGGTTAGAGTGAGTGAGTGAGTCCCAGTGCAGGAAGCCGGTTAGAGTGAGTGAGTGAGTCCCACTATAGCAGCAATTCAGAGTGACTAGGTGAGTGAGTGAGTCCCACTGTAGGAAGCTGGTTAGAGTGAGCGAGTGGGTCCCACTGTAGGTAGCAGGTTAGAGTGAGTGAGTGAGTGAGTCCTACAATTGGAATTGGGTTAGAGTGAGTGAGCGTATAGGTCCCACTGTAGGAAGCGGCTCAAAGTGAGTGAGTGAGTGAGTCCCACTGAAGGAAGCAACTCAGAGTGGGTGAGTGAGTTAGTCCCACTGTAGGTAGCGGGTTAGAGTGAGTGTGTGAGTGAGTCCCACTATAGGAAGCAGCTATGAGTGGGGGAGTGAGTGAGTCCCACTGCAGGAAGCGGGTTAGAGTGAGTGAGTGAGTGAATCCCACTGTAGGAAACAGGTTAGAGTGAGTGAGTGAGTCCCACCGAAGGAAGCGAGTTAGAGTGAGTAAGTGCATCCCACTGTAGGAAACGGGTTAAAGTGAGTGAGTGAGTCCCACTTTAGGAAACGGGTCAGAGTGAGTGAGTGAGTCCCACTGTAGGAAGCGGGTATAGAGTGACTGAGTGAGTGCGTCCCACTGTTGAAAGAGGTTAGAGTGAGTCATTGAGTCCCACAGTAGGAAGCGGGTTAGAGTGAGTGAGTGCGTCCCACTGTTGAAAGAGGTCAGAGTGAGTCATTGAGTCCCACTGTAGGAAGCGGGTTAGAGTGAGTGAGTGAGTTAATCCCACTGTAGGAAACAGGTTAGAGTGAGTGAGTGAGTCCCACTGAAGGAAGAGAGTTAGAGTGAGTATGTGCGTCCCACTGTAGGAAACGGGTTAAAGTGAGTGAGTGAGTCCCAATGTAGGAAACGGCTTAGAGTGACTGAGTGACTCCCAATGTAGGGCGTGGGTTAGAGTGAGTGAGTGAGTCAGTCGCGCTGTACAAAGCTGGTTACTGTGAGTGAGTGACTGAGTCCCACTGCAGGAAGCGGGTTATAGTGAGCGAGTGAGTTTCACTATAAGAAGCGGGTTACTGTGAGCGAGCGAGTGAGTCCCACTGTAGGAAGTGGGTTAGAGTGAGTGAGTGAGTGAGTCCCACTGTAGGAAGCGGGTTAGAGTGAGTTAGTGAGTCAGAACAACTGTAGGAAGCAGCTCAGAGTGAGTGAGTGAGTTAGTGAGTCCCACCGTAGGAAGTGGGTTAGAGTGAGTGAGATTGAGTCCCAATGTAGGGCGCGGCATAGATATAGTGAGTGTGTCCCGCTGTAGGAAGCGGGTTAGAGTGGTTGTGTGAGTTAGTACCACTGTAGGGTTCGGGTTTGAGTCAGTGAGTGAGTGAGTCCCACTGTAGGAAGCAGGTTAGAGTGAGTGAGTGATCCCCAGTGTAGGAAGCCGGTTAGAGTGAGTGAGTGAGTCCCACTATAGCAGCAATTCAGAGTGACTAGGTGAGTGAGTGAGTCCCACTGTAGGAAGCTGGTTAGAGTGAGCGAGTGGGTCCCACTGTAGGTAGCAGGTTAGAGTGAGTGAGTGAGTGAGTCCTACAATTGGAATTGGGTTAGAGTGAGTGAGCGTATAGGTCCCACTGTAGGAAGCGGCTCAAAGTGAGTGAGTGAGTGAGTCCCACTGAAGGAAGCAACTCAGAGTGGGTGAGTGAGTTAGTCCCACTGTAGGTAGCGGGTTAGAGTGAGTGTGTGAGTGAGTCCCACTATAGGAAGCAGCTACGAGTGGGGGAGTGAGTGAGTCCCACTGCAGGAAGCGGGTTAGAGTGAGTGAGTGAGTGAGTCCCACTGTAGGAAGTTGGTTAGAGTGAGTGAGTGCGTTCCACTGTAGGAAACTTGTTAGAGTGAGTGAGTGAGTCCCACTGGAGGAAACGGGTTAAAGTGAGTGAGTGAGTCCCACTTTAGGAAACGGGTCAGAGTGAGTGAGTGAGTCCCACTGTAGGAAGCGGGTTAGAGTGACTGAGTGAGTGAGTCCCACTGTAGGAAGCGGATTAGAGTGAGTGAGTGAGTCCCACTGTAGGGCGCAGGTTAGAGTGAGTGAGTGTATGAGTCCCACTGTAGGAAGCGGGTTAGAGTAGGGGAGTGACTGAGTCCCACTGTAGGAATCAACTCAGAGTTTGTGAGTGAGTGAGCCCCACTGTAGGAATTGGGATAGAGTGAGTGAGTGAGTGAGTCCCACTGTAGGGCACGAGTTGCAGTGTGTGAGCAAGTGACTCCCACTGTAGGAAGCGGGTTACTGTGAGTGATTGACTCAGTCCCACTGTAGGAAGCGGGTTAGAGTGAGTGTGTGAGTGAGTCCCACTGTAGGAAGCAGCTACGAGTCGGGGAGTGAGTGAGTCCCAATGTAGGGCGCAGGTTTGTGTGAGTGAGTGAGTCCCACTGGAGGAAACGGGTTAGAGTGAGTGAGTGCGTCCCACTGTAGGAAGCGGCTTAGAGTGAGTGAGTGAGTGCGTCCCACTGTAGGAAGTGGCTCAAACTGAGTAAGTCAGTGAGTCCCACTCTTGGAAGTGGGTTAGAATTTGAGTGAGTGAGTCCCACTGTAGGTAGCAGGTTAGAGTGAGTGAGTGCGTCCCACTGTAGGAAACGGGTTAGAGTGAGTGAGTGATTGAGTCCCACTGACGGAAGCGGGTTACTGTGAGTAAGTAAGTGAGTCGCACTGTAGGGCGCTGGTTAGAATGAGTGAGTGACTGAGTCCCACTGTAGGAAGCGGGATAGAGTGACTGAGTGAGTCGCACTGTAGGAAGCAGGTCACTGTGAGTGAGTGACTGAGTCCCAATGTAGGAAGCGGGTTAGAGTGAGTAAGTGAGTCCCACTGTAGGGCGCTGGTAAGACTGACTGATTGAATGAGTCCCAATGTAGGAAACGGCTTAGAGTGACTGAGTGAGTCCCAATGTAGGGCGCGGGTTTGAGTGACTGAGTGAGTCCCACTACAGGAAACGGGTTAGAGTGAGTGAGTGCTTCCCACTGTAGGAAATGGGTTAGAGAGAGTGAGTGAGTCCCAATTAAGGGCGCGGGTTAGGGTTAGTTAGTGTGTCCCGCTGTAGGATGCAGGTTAGAGTGAGTGTGTGGGTGTGTCCCAATGTAGGGCGCAGGTTTGAGTGAGTGAGCGTGTCCCACTGTAGGAAGTGGGTTAGAGTGAATGAGTGTGTCCCAGTGTGGGAAGCGGGTTTTAGAGTGTGTGTGTGACTGAATCCCACTGTAGGAAGCAACTCAGAGTTTGTGAGTGAGTGAGTCCCACTCTAGGAATTGGGTTACAGTGAGTGAGTGAGTCCCCATCCAGGAAGCGGGTTAGAGTGAGTGAGTGCGTCCCACTGTTGAAAGAGGTTAGAGTGAGTCATTGAGTCCCACTGTAGGAAGCGGGTTAGAGTGAGTGAGTGAGTTAATCCCACTGTAGGAAACAGGTTAGAGTGAGTGAGTGAGTCCCACTGAAGGAAGAGAGTTAGAGTGAGTATGTGCGTCCCACTGTAGGAAACGGGTTAAAGTGAGTGAGTGAGTCCCAATGTAGGAAACGGCTTAGAGTGACTGAGTGACTCCCAATGTAGGGCGTGGGTTAGAGTGAGTGAGTGAGTCAGTCGCGCTGTACGAAGCTGGTTACTGTGAGTGAGTGACTGAGTCCCACTGCAGGAAGCGGGTTATAGTGAGCGAGTGAGTTTCACTATAAGAAGCGGGTTACTGTGAGCGAGCGAGTGAGTCCCACTGTAGGAAGTGGGTTACAGTGAGTGAGTGAGTCCCACTGTAGGAAGTGGGTTAGAGTTAGTGACTGAGTAAGTCCCACTGTAGGTAGCAGGTTTGAGTCAGTGAGTGAGTCCCCCTGTAGGAAGCGGGTTAGAGTGAGTGAGTGTGTCGCACTGTAGGAAACGGGCTATAGTGAGTTAGTGAGTCCCACTGTAGGAAACGGGTTAGTGTGAGTGAGTGAGTCCCACTGTAGGAAGCGGGTTATAGTAAGTGAGAGAGTCCCAGTGTAGGGCGCGAATTAGAGTGAGTGAGTAAGTGAGTGAGACCCACTGTAAGACGAGGTTTAGAGTGAGTGAGTGAGAGAGTCCCACCGTAGGAAGCGGGTTAGAGTGAGTTAGTGAGTCAGAACAACTGTAGGAAGCAGCTCAGAGTGAGTGAGTGAGTGAGTGATTCCCACCGTAGGAAGTGGGTTAGAGTGAGTGAGTGACTGAGTCCCACTGTAGGAAGCGGCTCAAAGTGAGTGAGTGAGTGAGTCCCACTGTAGGAAGTTGGTTAGAGTGAGTGAGTGCGTTCCACTGTAGGAAACTTGTTAGAGTGAGTGAGTGAGTCCCACTGGAGGAAACGGGTTAGAGTGAGTGAGTGAGTCCCACTATAGAAGCAATTCAGTGTAGGTGAGTGAGTGTGTCCCACTGTAGTTAGCGGGTTAGAGTGAGTGAGTGAGTGAGTCCCACTGTAGGAAGTGGGTTAGAGTGAGTGAGTGAGTGAGTGAGTGAGTGAGTGAGTCCCACTGTAGGAAGTGAGTTAATGTGAGTGAGTGCGTCCCACTATAGGAAACGGGTTATAGTGAGTGAGTCAGTCCCACTGTAGGAAGCAGGTTAGAGTGAGTGAGTGAGTCCCACTATAGAAGCAATTCAGAGTGGGTGAGTTAGTGTTTCCCACTGTAGGAAGTGGGTTAGAATGAGTGAGTGAGTGAGTACCACTGTAGGGTTCGGGTTTGAGTCCCACTGTAGGAAGCGGCTCAAAGTGACTGAGTGAGTGAGTCCCACTGTAGGAAGCAACTCAGAGTGGGTGAGTGAGTGAATACCACTGAAGGAAGTGGGTTAGAGTGAGTGAGTAAGCCCCACTCTAGGGCTCAGGTTTGAGTCAGTGATGAGTGCGTCCCACTGTAGGTAGCGGGCTAAAGTGAGTGACTGAGTGAGTCCCACTGTAGGAAGCGGCTACGAGTGGGGGAGTGAGTGAATCGCAATGTAGGGCGCAGGTTTGAGTGAGTGAGCGAGTCCCACTGGAGTAAGTGGGTTAGAGTGAGTGAGTGTTTCCCAGTGTAGGAAGCGTTTTAGAGTGAGTGTGTGACTGAATCCCACTGTAGGAATCAACTCAGAGTTTGTGAGTGAGTCCCACTGCAGATTTGGGTTAGAGTGAGTGAGTGAGTGAGTCGCACTGTAGGGCGATGGTTAGAATCAGTGAGTCATTGAGTCCCACTGTAGGAAGCGGGTTAGAGTGAGTGAAAGAGCTAATCCCACTGTAGGAAACAGGTTAGAGTGAGTGAGTGAGTCCCACTGAAGGAAGAAAGTTAGAGTGAGTAAGTGCGTCCCACTGTCGGAAACGGGTTAAAGTGAGTGAGTGACTCCCACTTAGGAAACGGGTTATAGTGAGTGAGTGAGTCCCACTATAGAAGCAATTCAGAGTGGGTGAGTTAGTGTGTCCCACTGTAGGAAGCGGGTTAGAGTGGTTGTGTGAGTGAGTACCACTGTAGGGTTCGGGTTTGAGTCAGTGAGTGAGTGAGTCCCACTGTAGGAAGCAGGTTAGAGTGAGTGAGTGAGTCCCAGTGTAGGAAGCCGGTTAGAGTGAGTGAGTGAGTCCCACTATAGCAGCAATTCAGAGTGACTAGGTGAGTGAGTGAGTCCCACTGTAGGAAGCTGGTTAGAGTGAGCGAGTGTGTCCCACTGTAGGTAGCAGGTTAGAGTGAGTGAGCGAGTGAGTCCTACAATTGGAATTGGGTTAGAGTGAGTGAGCGTATAGGTCCCACTGTAGGAAGCGGCTCAAAGTGAGTGAGTGAGTGAGTCCCACTGAAGGAAGCAACTCAGAGTGGGTGAGTGAGTTAGTCCCACTGTAGGTAGCGGGTTAGAGTGAGTGTGTGAGTGAGTCCCACTATAGGAAGCAGCTATGAGTGGGGGAGTGAGTGAGTCCCACTGCAGGAAGCGGGTTAGAGTGAGTGAGTGAGTGAATCCCACTGTAGGAAACAGGTTAGAGTGAGTGAGTGAGTCCCACCGAAGGAAGCGAGTTAGAGTGAGTAAGTGCATCCCACTGTAGGAAACGGGTTAAAGTGAGTGAGTGAGTCCCACTTTAGGAAACGGGTCAGAGTGAGTGAGTGAGTCCCACTGTAGGAAGCGGGTTAGAGTGACTGAGTGAGTGAATCCCACTGTAGGAAGCGGATTAGAGTGAGTGAGTGAGTCCCACTGTAGGGCGCAGGTTAGAGTGAGTGAGTGTATGAGTCCCACTGTAGGAAGCGGGTTAGAGTAGGGGAGTGACTGAGTCCCACTGTAGGAATCAACTCAGGGTTTGTGAGTGAGTGAGCCCCACTGTAGGAATTGGGATAGAGTGAGTGAGTGAGTGAGTCCCACTGTAGGGCACGAGTTGCAGTGTGTGAGCAAGTGACTCCCACTGTAGGAAGCGGGTTACTGTGAGTGATTGACACTGTCCCACTGTAGGAAGCGGGTTAGAGTGAGTGTGTGAGTGAGTCCCACTGTAGGAAGCAGCTACGAGTCGGAGAGTGAGTGAGTCCCAATGTAGGGCGCAGGTTTGTGTGAGTGAGTGAGTCCCACTGGAGGAAACGGGTTGAGTGAGTGAGTGCATCCCACTGTAGGAAGTGGCTCAAACTGAGTAAGTCAGTGAGTCCCACTCTTGGAAGTGGGTTAGAATTTGAGTGAGTGAGTCCCACTGTAGGTAGCAGGTTAGAGTGAGTGAGTGCGTCCCACTGTAGGAAACGGGTTAGAGTGAGTGAGTGATTGAGTCCCACTGACGGAAGCAGGTTACTGTGAGTAAGTAAGTGAGTCGCACTGTAGGGCGCTGGTTAGAATGAGTGAGTGACTGAGTCCCACTGTAGGAAGCGGGATAGAGTGACTGAGTGAGTCGCACTGTAGGAAGCAGGTCACTGTGAGTGAGTGACTGAGTCCCAATGTAGGAAGCGTGTTAGAGTGAGTGAGTGAGTCCCACTGTAGGGCGCCGGTAAGACTGACTGATTGTATGAGTCCCAATGTAGGAAACGGCTTAGAATGATTGAGTGAGTCCCACTGTAGGGCGCGGGTTTGAGTGAGTCAGTGAGTCCCACTGCAGGAAACGGGTTAGAGTGAGTGAGTGCTTCCCACTGTAGGAAATGGGTTAGAGAGAGTGAGTGAGTCCCAATTAAGGGCGCGGGTTAGGGTTAGTGAGTGTGTCCCGCTGTAGGATGCAGGTTAGAGTGAGTGTGTGGGTGTGTCCCAATGTAGGGCGCAGGTTTGAGTGAGTGAGCGTGTCCCACTGTAGGAAGTGGGTTAGAGTGAATGAGTGTGTCCCAGTGTAGGAAGCGGGTTTTAGAGTGTGTGTGTGACTGAATCCCACTGTAGGAAGCAGCTCAGAGAGGGGGAGTGACTGAGTCCCACTGTAGGAAGCAACTCAGAGTTTGTGAGTGAGTGAGTCCCACTCTAGGAATTGGGTTACAGTGAGTGAGTGAGTCCCAATCTAGGAAGCGGGTTAGAGTGAGTGAGTGCGTCCCACTGTTGAAAGAGGTTAGAGTGAGTCATTGAGTCCCACTGTAGGAAGCGGGTTAGAGTGAGTGAGTGCGTCCCACTGTTGAAAGAGGTCAGAGTGAGTCATTGAGTCCCACTGTAGGAAGCGGGTTAGAGTGAGTGAGTGAGTTAATCCCACTGTAGGAAACAGGTTAGAGTGAGTGAGTGAGTCCCACTGAAGGAAGAGAGTTAGAGTGAGTAAGTGCGTCCCACTGTAGGAAACGGGTTAAAGTGAGTGAGTGAGTCCCAATGTAGGAAACGGCTTAGAGTGACTGAGTGACTCCCAATGTAGGGCGTGGGTTAGAGTGAGTGAGTGAGTCAGTCGCGCTGTACGAAGCTGGTTACTGTGAGTGAGTGACTGAGTCCCACTGCAGGAAGCGGGTTATAGTGAGCGAGTGAGTTTCACTATAAGAAGCAGGTTACTGTGAGCGAGCGAGTGAGTCCCACTGTAGGAAGTGGGTTAGAGTGAGTGAGTGAGTGAGTCCCACTGTAGGAAGTGGGTTAGAGTTAGTGACTGAGTAAGTCCCACTGTAGGTAGCAGGTTTGAGTCAGTGAGTGAGTCCCCCTGTAGGAAGCGGGTTAGAGTGAGTGAGTGTGTCCCACTGTAGGAAACGGGCTATAGTGAGTTAGTGAGTCCCACTGTAGGAAACGGGTTAGTGTGAGTGAGTGAGTCCCACTGTAGGAAGCGGGTTATAGTAAGTGAGAGAGTCCCAGTGTAGGGCGCGAATTAGAGTGAGTGAGTAAGTGAGTGAGACCCACTGTAAGACGAGGTTTAGAGTGAGTGAGTGAGAGAGTCCCACCGTAGGAAGCGGGTTAGAGTGAGTTAGTGAGTCAGAACAACTGTAGGAAGCAGCTCAGAGTGAGTGAGTGAGTGAGTGAGTCCCACCGTAGGAAGTGGGTTAGAGTGAGTGAGTGACTGAGTCCCACTGTAGGAAGCGGCTCAAAGTGAGTGAGTGAGTGAGTCCCAATGTAGGGCACGGCATAGATATAGTGAGTGTGTCCCACTGTAGGAAGCGGGTTAGAGTGGTTGTGTGAGTGAGTCCAAATGTTGGAAGCGGGGTAGAGTGAGTGAGTGTGTCCCACTATACGAAACAAGTTAGAGTGAGCGAGTGCGTCCCTCTGTAGGAAACGGGTTAGAGTGATTGAGTGAGCAAGTCCCACTGTAGGGTGTGGGTTTGAGTGAGTAAGTGAGTCACACTGTAGGTAGCAGGTTAGAGTGAGTAAGTGCGTCCCACTGTCGGAAACGGGTTAAAGTGAGTGAGTAACTCCCACTAAGGAAATGGGTTAGAGTCAGTGAGTGAGTCCCAATGTAGGGCGTGGGTTAGAGTGCGTGAGTGAGTCACGCTTTACGAAGATGGTTACTATGAGTGAGTGACTGAGTCCCACTGTAGGAAGCGGGTTAGAGTGAACGAGTGAGTCCCACTGTAGGAATCGGGTTGCTGTGAGTGAGTGAGTGAGTGAGTGAGTCCCACTGTAGGAAGTTGGTTAGAGTGAGTGAGTGCGTTCCATTAGGAAACTTGTTAGAATGAGTGAGTGAGTCCCACTGGAGGAAACGGGTTAGAGTGAGTGAGTGAGTCCCACTATAGAAGCAATTCAGTGTAGGTGAGTGAGTGTGTCCCACTGTAGTTAGCGGGTTAGAGTGAGTGAGTGAGTGAGTCCCACTGTAGGAAGTGGGTTAGAGTGAGTGAGTGAGTGAGTGAGTGAGTGAGTGAGTCCCACTGTAGGAAGTGAGTTAATGTGAGTGAGTGCGTCCCACAATAGGAAACGGGTTATAGTGAGTGAGTGAGTCCCACTGTAGGAAGCAGGTTAGAGTGAGTGAGTGAGTCCCACTATAGAAGCAATTCAGAGTGGGTGAGTTAGTGTGTCCCACTGTAGGAAGTGGGTTAGAATGAGTGAGTGAGTGAGTACCACTGTAGGGTTCGGGTTTGAGTCCCACTGTAGGAAGCGGCTCAAAGTGACTGAGTGAGTGCGTCCCACTGTAGGAAGCAACTCAGAGTGGGTGAGTGAGTGAATACCACTGAAGGAATTGGGTTAGAGTGAGTGAGTAAGCCCCACTCTAGGGCTCTTGTTTGAGTCAGTGATGAGTGCGTCCCACTGTAGGTAGCGGGCTAAAGTGAGTGACTGAGTGAGTCCCACTGTAGGAAGCGGCTACGAGTGGGGGAGTGAGTGAGTCGCAATGTAGGGCGCAGGTTTGAGTGAGTGAGCGAGTCCCACTGTAGGAAGTGGGTTAGAGTGAGTGAGTGTTTCCCAGTGTAGGAAGCGTTTTAGAGTGAGTGTGTGACTGAATCCCACTGTAGGAATCAACTCAGAGTTTGTGAGTGAGTCCCACTGTAGAATTGGGTTAGAGTGTGTGAGTGAGTGAGTCGCACTGTAGGGCGATGGTTAGAATCAGTGAGTCATTGAGTCCCACTGTAGGAAGCGGGTTAGAGTGAGTGAAAGAGCTAATCCCACTGTAGGAAACAGGTTAGAGTGAGTGAGTGAGTCCCACTGAAGGAAGCAAGTTAGAGTGAGTAAGTGCGTCCCACTGTCGGAAACGGGTTAAAGTGAGTGAGTGACTCCCACTTAGGAAACGGGTTATAGTGAGTGAGTGAGTCCCACTATAGAAGCAATTCAGAGCGGGTGAGTTAGTGTGTCCCACTGTAGGAAGTGGGTTAGAATGAGTGAGTGAGTGAGTACCACTGTAGGGTTCGGGTTTGAGTCAGTGAGTGAGTGAGTCCCACTGTAGGAAGCAGGTTAGAGTGAGTGAGTGAGTCCCAGTGTAGGAAGCCGGTTAGAGTGAGTGAGTGAGTCCCACTATAGCAGCAATTCAGAGTGACTAGGTGAGTGAGTGAGTCCCACTGTAGGAAGCTGGTTAGAGTGAGCGAGTGGGTCCCACTGTAGGTAGCAGGTTAGAGTGAGTGAGTGAGTGAGTCCTACAATTGGAATTGGGTTAGAGTGAGTGAGCGTATAGGTCCCACTGTAGGAAGCGGCTCAAAGTGAGTGAGTGAGTGAGTCCCACTGAAGGAAGCAACTCAGAGTGGGTGAGTGAGTTAGTCCCACTGTAGGTAGCGGGTTAGAGTGAGTGTGTGAGTGAGTCCCACTATAGGAAGCAGCTATGAGTGGGGGAGTGAGTGAGTCCCACTGCAGGAAGCGGGTTAGAGTGAGTGAGTGAGTGAATCCCACTGTAGGAAACAGGTTAGAGTGAGTGAGTGAGTCCCACCGAAGGAAGCGAGTTAGAGTGAGTAAGTGCATCCCACTGTAGGAAACGGGTTAAAGTGAGTGAGTGAGTCCCACTTTAGGAAACGGGTCAGAGTGAGTGAGTGAGTCCCACTGTAGGAAGCGGGTATAGAGTGACTGAGTGAGTGCGTCCCACTGTTGAAAGAGGTTAGAGTGAGTCATTGAGTCCCACAGTAGGAAGCGGGTTAGAGTGAGTGAGTGCGTCCCACTGTTGAAAGAGGTCAGAGTGAGTCATTGAGTCCCACTGTAGGAAGCGGGTTAGAGTGAGTGAGTGAGTTAATCCCACTGTAGGAAACAGGTTAGAGTGAGTGAGTGAGTCCCACTGAAGGAAGAGAGTTAGAGTGAGTATGTGCGTCCCACTGTAGGAAACGGGTTAAAGTGAGTGAGTGAGTCCCAATGTAGGAAACGGCTTAGAGTGACTGAGTGACTCCCAATGTAGGGCGTGGGTTAGAGTGAGTGAGTGAGTCAGTCGCGCTGTACAAAGCTGGTTACTGTGAGTGAGTGACTGAGTCCCACTGCAGGAAGCGGGTTATAGTGAGCGAGTGAGTTTCACTATAAGAAGCGGGTTACTGTGAGCGAGCGAGTGAGTCCCACTGTAGGAAGTGGGTTAGAGTGAGTGAGTGAGTGAGTCCCACTGTAGGAAGCGGGTTAGAGTGAGTTAGTGAGTCAGAACAACTGTAGGAAGCAGCTCAGAGTGAGTGAGTGAGTTAGTGAGTCCCACCGTAGGAAGTGGGTTAGAGTGAGTGAGATTGAGTCCCAATGTAGGGCGCGGCATAGATATAGTGAGTGTGTCCCGCTGTAGGAAGCGGGTTAGAGTGGTTGTGTGAGTGAGTACCACTGTAGGGTTCGGGTTTGAGTCAGTGAGTGAGTGAGTCCCACTGTAGGAAGCAGGTTAGAGTGAGTGAGTGATCCCCAGTGTAGGAAGCCGGTTAGAGTGAGTGAGTGAGTCCCACTATAGCAGCAATTCAGAGTGACTAGGTGAGTGAGTGAGTCCCACTGTAGGAAGCTGGTTAGAGTGAGCGAGTGGGTCCCACTGTAGGTAGCAGGTTAGAGTGAGTGAGTGAGTGAGTCCTACAATTGGAATTGGGTTAGAGTGAGTGAGCGTATAGGTCCCACTGTAGGAAGCGGCTCAAAGTGAGTGAGTGAGTGAGTCCCACTGAAGGAAGCAACTCAGAGTGGGTGAGTGAGTTAGTCCCACTGTAGGTAGCGGGTTAGAGTGAGTGTGTGAGTGAGTCCCACTATAGGAAGCAGCTACGAGTGGGGGAGTGAGTGAGTCCCACTGCAGGAAGCGGGTTAGAGTGAGTGAGTGAGTGAGTCCCACTGTAGGAAGTTGGTTAGAGTGAGTGAGTGCGTTCCACTGTAGGAAACTTGTTAGAGTGAGTGAGTGAGTCCCACTGGAGGAAACGGGTTAAAGTGAGTGAGTGAGTCCCACTTTAGGAAACGGGTCAGAGTGAGTGAGTGAGTCCCACTGTAGGAAGCGGGTTAGAGTGACTGAGTGAGTGAGTCCCACTGTAGGAAGCGGATTAGAGTGAGTGAGTGAGTCCCACTGTAGGGCGCAGGTTAGAGTGAGTGAGTGTATGAGTCCCACTGTAGGAAGCGGGTTAGAGTAGGGGAGTGACTGAGTCCCACTGTAGGAATCAACTCAGAGTTTGTGAGTGAGTGAGCCCCACTGTAGGAATTGGGATAGAGTGAGTGAGTGAGTGAGTCCCACTGTAGGGCACGAGTTGCAGTGTGTGAGCAAGTGACTCCCACTGTAGGAAGCGGGTTACTGTGAGTGATTGACTCAGTCCCACTGTAGGAAGCGGGTTAGAGTGAGTGTGTGAGTGAGTCCCACTGTAGGAAGCAGCTACGAGTCGGGGAGTGAGTGAGTCCCAATGTAGGGCGCAGGTTTGTGTGAGTGAGTGAGTCCCACTGGAGGAAACGGGTTAGAGTGAGTGAGTGCATCCCACTGTAGGAAGCGGCTTAGAGTGAGTGAGTGAGTGCGTCCCACTGTAGGAAGTGGCTCAAACTGAGTAAGTCAGTGAGTCCCACTCTTGGAAGTGGGTTAGAATTTGAGTGAGTGAGTCCCACTGTAGGTAGCAGGTTAGAGTGAGTGAGTGCGTCCCACTGTAGGAAACGGGTTAGAGTGAGTGAGTGATTGAGTCCCACTGACGGAAGCGGGTTACTGTGAGTAAGTAAGTGAGTCGCACTGTAGGGCGCTGGTTAGAATGAGTGAGTGACTGAGTCCCACTGTAGGAAGCGGGATAGAGTGACTGAGTGAGTCGCACTGTAGGAAGCAGGTCACTGTGAGTGAGTGACTGAGTCCCAATGTAGGAAGCGGGTTAGAGTGAGTAAGTGAGTCCCACTGTAGGGCGCTGGTAAGACTGACTGATTGAATGAGTCCCAATGTAGGAAACGGCTTAGAGTGACTGAGTGAGTCCCAATGTAGGGCGCGGGTTTGAGTGACTGAGTGAGTCCCACTACAGGAAACGGGTTAGAGTGAGTGAGTGCTTCCCACTGTAGGAAATGGGTTAGAGAGAGTGAGTGAGTCCCAATTAAGGGCGCGGGTTAGGGTTAGTTAGTGTGTCCCGCTGTAGGATGCAGGTTAGAGTGAGTGTGTGGGTGTGTCCCAATGTAGGGCGCAGGTTTGAGTGAGTGAGCGTGTCCCACTGTAGGAAGTGGGTTAGAGTGAATGAGTGTGTCCCAGTGTGGGAAGCGGGTTTTAGAGTGTGTGTGTGACTGAATCCCACTGTAGGAAGCAACTCAGAGTTTGTGAGTGAGTGAGTCCCACTCTAGGAATTGGGTTACAGTGAGTGAGTGAGTCCCAATCCAGGAAGCGGGTTAGAGTGAGTGAGTGCGTCCCACTGTTGAAAGAGGTTAGAGTGAGTCATTGAGTCCCACTGTAGGAAGCGGGTTAGAGTGAGTGAGTGAGTTAATCCCACTGTAGGAAACAGGTTAGAGTGAGTGAGTGAGTCCCACTGAAGGAAGAGAGTTAGAGTGAGTATGTGCGTCCCACTGTAGGAAACGGGTTAAAGTGAGTGAGTGAGTCCCAATGTAGGAAACGGCTTAGAGTGACTGAGTGACTCCCAATGTAGGGCGTGGGTTAGAGTGAGTGAGTGAGTCAGTCGCGCTGTACAAAGCTGGTTACTGTGAGTGAGTGACTGAGTCCCACTGCAGGAAGCGGGTTATAGTGAGCGAGTGAGTTTCACTATAAGAAGCGGGTTACTGTGAGCGAGCGAGTGAGTCCCACTGTAGGAAGTGGGTTACAGTGAGTGAGTGAGTCCCACTGTAGGAAGTGGGTTAGAGTTAGTGACTGAGTAAGTCCCACTGTAGGTAGCAGGTTTGAGTCAGTGAGTGAGTCCCCCTGTAGGAAGCGGGTTAGAGTGAGTGAGTGTGTCGCACTGTAGGAAACGGGCTATAGTGAGTTAGTGAGTCCCACTGTAGGAAACGGGTTAGTGTGAGTGAGTGAGTCCCACTGTAGGAAGCGGGTTATAGTAAGTGAGAGAGTCCCAGTGTAGGGCGCGAATTAGAGTGAGTGAGTAAGTGAGTGAGACCCACTGTAAGACGAGGTTTAGAGTGAGTGAGTGAGAGAGTCCCACCGTAGGAAGCGGGTTAGAGTGAGTTAGTGAGTCAGAACAACTGTAGGAAGCAGCTCAGAGTGAGTGAGTGAGTGAGTGAGTCCCACCGTAGGAAGTGGGTTAGAGTGAGTGAGTGACTGAGTCCCACTGTAGGAAGCGGCTCAAAGTGAGTGAGTGAGTGAGTCCCAATGTAGGGCGCGGCATAGATATAGTGAGTGTGTCCCACTGTAGGAAGCGGGTTAGAGTGGTTGTGTGAGTGAGTCCAAATGTTGGAAGCGGGGTAGAGTGAGTGAGTGTGTCCCACTATACGAAACAAGTTAGAGTGAGCGAGTGCGTCCCTCTGTAGGAAACGGGTTAGAGTGATTGAGTGAGCAAGTCCCACTGTAGGGTGTGGGTTTGAGTGAGTAAGTGAGTCACACTGTAGGTAGCAGGTTAGAGTTAGTAAGTGCGTCCCACTGTCGGAAACGGGTTAAAGTGAGTGAGTAACTCCCACTAAGGAAATGGGTTAGAGTCAGTGAGTGAGTCCCAATGTAGGGCGTGGGTTAGAGTGCGTGAGTGAGTCACGCTTTACGAAGCTGGTTACTATGAGTGAGTGACTGAGTCCCACTGTAGGAAGCGGGTTAGAGTGAGCGAGTGAGTCCCACTGTAGGAAGCGGGTTACTGTGAGTGAGTGAGTGAGTGAGTGAGTCCCACTGTAGGAAGTTGGTTAGAGTGAGTGAGTGCGTTCCACTGTAGGAAACTTGTTAGAGTGAGTGAGTGAGTCCCACTGGAGGAAACGGGTTAGAGTGAGTGAGTGAGTCCCACTATAGAAGCAATTCAGTCTAGGTGAGTGAGTGTGTCCCACTGTAGTTAGCGGGTTAGAGTGAGTGAGTGAGTGAGTCCCACTGTAGGAAGTGGGTTAGAGTGAGTGAGTGAGTGAGTGAGTGAGTGAGTGAGTGAGTGAGTGAGTGAGTGAGTGAGTCCCACTGTAGGAAGCAGGTTAGAGAGAGTGAGTGAGTCCCACTATAGAAGCAATTCAGAGTGGGTGAGTTAGTGTTTCCCACTGTAGGAAGTGGGTTAGAATGAGTGAGTGAGTGAGTACCACTGTAGGGTTCGGGTTTGAGTCCCACTGTAGGAAGCGGCTCAAAGTGACTGAGTGAGTGAGTCCCACTGTAGAAAGCAACTCAGAGTGGGTGAGAGAGTGAATACCACTGAAGGAAGTGGGTTAGAGTGAGTGAGTAAGCCCCACTCTAGGGCTCTTGTTTGAGTCAGTGATGAGTGCGTCCCACTGTAGGTAGCGGGCTAAAGTGAGTGACTGAGTGAGTCCCACTGTAGGAAGCGGCTACGAGTGGGGGAGTGAGTGAGTCGCGATGTAGGGCGCAGGTTTGAGTGAGTGAGCGAGTCCCACTGTAGGAAGTGGGTTAGAGTGAGTGAGTGTTTCCCAGTGTAGGAATCAGCTCAGAGTGAGTGAGTGACTGGGTCCCACAGTAGGAAGCAACTCAGAGTGGGGGAGTGAGTGAGTCCCAATGTAAAGCGCGGGTTTGAGTGAGTGAGTTAGTCCCACTGTAGGGCGCGGGTTTGAGTGAGTGAATGACTGAGTCCCACTGTAGATAGCAGGTTAGAGTGACTGAGTGTATGAGTCCCACTGTAGGAAGCGGCTCAAAGTGAGTGAGTGACTGAGTCCCACTTTAGGAAGCAACTCAGAGTGGGTGAGTGAGTGAGTCGCACTGTAGGAAGTGAGTTAGAGTGAGTGAGTGAGTAAGTCCTACTGTAGGAAGTGGGTTAGACTGAGTGAGTGTATGAGTCCCACTGTAGGAAGCGGCTCAAAGTGAGTGAGTGACTGAGTCCCACTGTAGGTAGCGGGTTAGAGTGAGTGACTGAGTTAGTCCCACTGTAGGAAGCGGGTTAGAATGAGTGAGAGAGTCCCTCTGTAGGGCGCAGGTTAGAGTGAGTGTGTGACTGAATCCCACTGTAGGAAGCAGCTCAGAGTGGGGGAGTGACTGAGTCCCACTGTAGGAATCGACTCAGAGTCTGTGAGTGAGTGAGTCCCACTGTAGAATTGGGTTAGAGTGAGTGAGTGAGTGAGTCGCACTGTAGGGCGATGGTTAGAATCAGTGAGTCATTGAGTCCCACTGTAGGAAAAAGGTTAGAGCGAGTGAGTGAGTCCCACTGAATGAAGCAACTTAGAGTGAGTAAGTGCGTCCCACTGTCGGAAACGGGTTAAAGTGAGCGAGTGACTCCCACTTAGGAAACGGGTTAGAGTGAGTGAGTGAGTCCCAATGTAGGGCGTGGGTTAGAGTGAGTGCGTGAGTGAGTCGCGCTTTACGAATCTGGTTACTATGAGTGAGTGACTGAGTCCCACTGTAGGAAGCGGGTTAGAGTGAGTGAGTGACTTTCACTGTACGAAGTGGGTTACAGTGAGTGAGCGAGTGAGTCCCACTGTAGGAAGTGGGTTAGAGTGATTGAGTGAGTGAGTCGCACTGTAGGGCGGTGGTTATAATTACTGATTGAGTGAGTACAAATGTAGGGCGCGGATTTGAGTGAGTGAGTGAGTGAGTCCCACTGTAGGAAGCGGGTTAGAGTGAGTGAGTGAGTAAGTCCCACTATAGGGCGCGGATTTGAGTGAGTGAGTAAGTGAGTGAGACCCACTGTAGGACGAGGTTTACAGTGAGAGAGTGAGAGAGTCCCACTGTCGGAAGCGGGTTACAGTGAGTGAGTGAGTGAGAAACACTGCATGAAGCGGCTTAGAGTGAGTGAGTGAGTGAGTGAGTCGCACAGTAGGAAGAAGGTTACTGTGAGTGAGTAACTGAGTCCCACTGTAGGAAGTGGGTTAGAGTGAGTGAGTGAGTGAGTCCCACTGTAGGAAGCCGGTTAGATTGAGTGAGTGAGTGAGTCCCACTGTAGGTACGGGGTTTGAGTGAGTGACTGAGTGAGTCCCACTGTAGGAAGCGGGTTACTGTGACTGAGTGACTGAGTCCCACTGTAGGAAGCGGGTAAGAATGGGTGAGTGAGTCCCACTGTAGTGCGCAGGTTAGAGTGAGTGAGTGAGTGAGTCCCACTGTAGGTAGCAGGTTAGAGTGAGTGAGTGTATGAGTCCCACTGTAGGAAGCGGCTTAGAGTGAGTGACTGAGTGAGTCGCACTGTAGGGCGGTGGTTAGAATGAGTGAGTGTATGAGTCCCACTGTAGGAAGCAGCTCAGAGTGGGTGAGCGAGTGAGTCCCACGGTAGGAAGTGGGTTAGAGTGAGTGAGTGAGTCCCACTGTAGGGCGCGGGTTAGAGTGAGTGAGTGTATGAGTCCCACTGTAGGAAGCAGCTCAGAGTGGGTGAGCGAGTGAGTCCCACTGCAGCAAGTGGGTTAGAGTTAGTGAGTGAGTAAGTCCAACTGTAGGGCGCGGGTTTGAGTGAGTGAGTGAGTCACACTGTAGGTAGCGGGTTAGATTCAGTGACTGAGTGAGTCCCACTGTACGAAGCAGGATAGAGTGAGTGTGTGACGGAGTCCCATTGCAGGAAGCAGCTCAGAGTCGGGGAGTGACTGAGTCCCACTGTAGGAATCAACTCAGAGTCTGTGAGTGAGTGAGTCCCACTGCAGGAATTGGGTTAGAGTGAGTGAGTGAGTGAGTCGCACTGTAGGGCGATTGTTAGAATCAGTGAGTGAGTGAGTCCCAATGTATGAAGTGGGTTAGAGTGAGTGAGTGAGTGAGTGAGTCCCACTATAGAAGCAATTCAGTGTGGGTGAGTTAGTGTGTCCCACTGTAGGAAGTGGGTTAGAATGAGTGAGTGAGTGAGTCCCACTGTAGGGTTCAGGTTTGAGTCAGTGAGTGAGTGAGTCCCACTGTAGGTAGCGGGTTAGATTGAGTCTGTGAGTGAGTCCCACTGTAGGAAGCAGCTACAAGTGGGGGACTGAGTGAGTCCCAATGCAGGGAGTAGGTTTGAGTGAGTGAGTGAGTCCAAATGTAGGAAGCGGGTTAGAGTGAGTGAGTGCGTCCCACTGTAGGAAACGGTTTAAAGTGAGTGACTGAGTCCCACTTTAGGAAACGGGTCAGAGTGAGTGAGTGAGTCCCACTGTAGGAAGCAGGTTATTGTGAGTGATTGAGTTCCACTGTAGGAAGCGGGTTAGAGTGAGTGAGTGAGTCCCACTATAGAAGCAATTCAGAGTGGGTGAGTGAGTGAGTCCCACTGTAGGATGTAGGCTAGAATGAGCGAGTAAGTGAGTCCTACAATAGGAATTGGGTTAGAGTGAGTGAGCGTATAGGTCCCACTGTAGGAAGCGGCTCAAAGTGAGTGAGTGAGTGAGTCCCACTGAAGGAAGCAACTCAGAGTGGTTGAGTGAGTTAGTCCCACTGTAGGAAGCGGGTTAGAGTGAGTGAGTGAGTAAGTCCCACTTTAGGGCGCGGATTTGAGTGAGTGAGTAAGTGAGTGAGACCCACTGTAGGACGAGGTTTACAGTGAGAGAGTGAGAGAGTCCCACTGTCGGAAGCGGGTTACAGTGAGTGAGTGAGTGAGAAACACTGCATGAAGCGGCTTAGAGTGAGTGAGTGAGTGAGTGAGTCGCACAATAGGAAGAAGGTTACTGTGAGTGAGTAACTGAGTCCCACTGTAGGAAGTGGGTTAGAGTGAGTGAGTGAGTGAGTCCCACTGTAGGAAGCCGGTTAGATTGAGTGAGTGAGTGAGTCCCACTGTAGGTACGGGGTTTGAGTGAGTGACTGAGTGAGTCCCACTGTAGGAAGCGGGTTACTGTGACTGAGTGACTGAGTCCCACTGTAGGAAGCGGGTAAGAATGGGTGAGTGAGTCCCACTGTAGTGCGCAGGTTAGAGTGAGTGAGTGAGTGAGTCCCACTGTAGGTAGCAGGTTAGAGTGAGTGAGTGTATGAGTCCCACTGTAGGAAGCGGCTTAGAGTGAGTGACTGAGTGAGTCGCACTATAGGGCGGTGGTTAGAATAAGTGAGTGTGTGAGTCCCACTGTAGGAAGCAGCTCAGAGTGGGTGAGCGAGTGAGTCCCACGGTAGGAAGTGGGTTAGAGTGAGTGAGTGAGTCCCACTGTAGGGCGCGGGTTAGAGTGAGTGAGTGTATGAGTCCCACTGTAGGAAGCAGCTCAGAGTGGGTGAGCGAGTGAGTCCCACTGCAGCAAGTGGGTTAGAGTTAGTGAGTGAGTAAGTCCAACTGTAGGGCGCGGGTTTGAGTGAGTGAGTGAGTCACACTGTAGGTAGCGGGTTAGATTCAGTGACTGAGTGAGTCCCACTGTACGAAGCAGGATAGAGTGAGTGTGTGACGGAGTCCCATTGCAGGAAGCAGCTCAGAGTCGGGGAGTGACTGAGTCCCACTGTAGGAATCAACTCAGAGTCTGTGAGTGAGTGAGTCCCACTGCAGGAATTGGGTTAGAGTGAGTGAGTGAGTGAGTCGCACTGTAGGGCGATTGTTAGAATCAGTGAGTGAGTGAGTCCCAATGTATGAAGTGGGTTAGAGTGAGTGAGTGAGTGAGTGAGTCCCACTATAGAAGCAATTCAGTGTGGGTGAGTTAGTGTGTCCCACTGTAGGAAGTGGGTTAGAATGAGTGAGTGAGTGAGTCCCACTGTAGGTAGCGGGTTAGATTGAGTCTGTGAGTGAGTCCCACTGTAGGAAGCAGCTACAAGTGGGGGACTGAGTGCGTCCCAATGCAGGGCGTAGGTTTGAGTGAGTGAGTGAGTCCAAATGTAGGAAGCGGGTTAGAGTGAGTGAGTGCGTCCCACTGTAGGAAACGGTTTAAAGTGAGTGACTGAGTCCCACTTTAGGAAACGGGTCAGAGTGAGTGAGTGAGTCCCACTGTAGGAAGCAGGTTATTGTGAGTGATTGAGTTCCACTGTAGGAAGCGGGTTAGAGTGAGTGAGTGAGTCCCACTATAGAAGCAATTCAGAGTGGGTGAGTGAGTGAGTCCCACTGTAGGATGTAGGCTAGAATGAGCGAGTAAGTGAGTCCTACAATAGGAATTGGGTTAGAGTGAGTGAGCGTATAGGTCCCACTGTAGGAAGCGGCTCAAAGTGAGTGAGTGAGTGAGTCCCACTGAAGGAAGCAACTCAGAGTGGTTGAGTGAGTTAGTCCCACTGTAGGTGGCGGGTTAGAGTGAGTGTGTGAGTGAGTCCCACTATAGGAAGCAGCTACGAGTGGGGGAGTGAGTGAGTCCCACTGTAGGAAGGGGGTTAGAGTGAGTGAGTGAGTGAATCCC
Source organism: Falco peregrinus (assembly GCF_023634155.1). Lineage (NCBI taxonomy): Eukaryota > Metazoa > Chordata > Aves > Falconiformes > Falconidae > Falco > Falco peregrinus. Next base: position 76,964 of record NC_073743.1, on the reverse strand, counting down.
ACTGTAGGAAACAGGTTAGAGTGAGTGAGTGAGTCCCACCGAAGGAAGCGAGTTAGAGTGAGTAAGTGCATCCCACTGTAGGAAACGGGTTAGAGTGAGTGAGTGCTTCCCACTGTAGGAAATGGGTTAGAGTGAGTGAGTCCCACTTTAGGAAACGGGTCAGAGTGAGTGAGTGAGTCCCACTGTAGGAAGCAGCTCAGAGTGGGTGAGCGAGTGAGTCCCACGGTAGGAAGTGGGTTAGAGTGAGTGAGTGAGTCCCACTGTAGGGCGCGGGTTAGAGTGAGTGAGTGTATGAGTCCCACTGTAGGAAGCAGCTCAGAGTGGGTGAGCGAGTGAGTCCCACTGTAGCAAGTGGGTTAGAGTTAGTGAGTGAGTAAGTCCAACTGTAGGGCGCGGGTTTGAGTGAGTGAGTGAGTCCCACTGTAGGAAGTGGGTTAGATTCAGTGACTGAGTGAGTCCCACTGTACGAAGCAGGATAGAGTGAGTGTGTGACGGAGTCCCATTGCAGGAAGCAGCTCAGAGTCGGGGAGTGACTGAGTCCCACTGTAGGAATTGGGTTAGAGTGAGTGAGTGAGTGAGTCGCACTGTAGGGCGATTGTTAGAATCAGTGAGTGAGTGAGTCCCAATGTATGAAGTGGGTTAGAGTGAGTGAGTGAGTGAGTGAGTGAGTCCCACTATAGAAGCAATTCAGTGTGGGTGAGTTAGTGTGTCCCACTGTAGGAAGTGGGTTAGAATGAGTGAGTGAGTGAGTCCCACTGTAGGGTTCAGGTTTGAGTCAGTGAGTGAGTGAGTCCCACTGTAGGTAGCGGGTTAGACTGAGTCTGTGAGTGAGTCCCACTGTAGGAAGCAGCTACAAGTGGGGGACTGAGTGAGTCCCAATGCAGGGCGTAGGTTTGAGTGAGTGAGTGAGTCCAAATGTAGGAAGCGGGTTAGAGTGAGTGAGTGCGTCCCACTGTAGGAAACGGTTTAAAGTGAGTGACTGAGTCCCACTTTAGGAAACGGGTCAGAGTGAGTGAGTGAGTCCCACTGTAGGAAGCAGGTTATTGTGAGTGATTGAGTTCCACTGTAGGAAGCGGGTTAGAGTGAGTGAGTGAGTCCCACTATAGAAGCAATTCAGAGTGGGTGAGTGAGTGAGTCCCACTGTAGGATGTAGGCTAGAATGAGCGAGTAAGTGAGTCCTACAATAGGAATAGGGTTAGAGTGAGTGAGCGTATAGGTCCCACTGTAGGAAGCGGCTCAAAGTGAGTGAGTGAGTGAGTCCCACTGAAGGAAGCAACTCAGAGTGGTTGAGTGAGTTAGTCCCACTGTAGGTGGCGGGTTAGAGTGAGTGTGTGAGTGAGTCCCACTATAGGAAGCAGCTACGAGTGGGGGAGTGAGTGAGTCCCACTGTAGGAAGGGGGTTAGAGTGAGTGAGTGAGTGAATCCCACTGTAGGAAACAGGTTAGAGTGAGTGAGTGAGTCCCACCGAAGGAAGCGAGTTAGAGTGAGTAAGTGCATCCCACTGTAGGAAACGGGTTAGAGTGAGTGAGTGCTTCCCACTGTAGGAAATGGGTTAGAGTGAGTGAGTCCCACTTTAGGAAACGGGTCAGAGTGAGTGAGTGAGTCCCACTGTAGGAAGCAGGTTATTGTGAGTGATTGAGTTCCACTGTAGGAAGCGGGTTAGAGTGAGTGAGTGAGTCCCACTGTAGGAAGCGTGTTATAGTGAGTGACTGAGTCCCACTGTAGGGCGCCGGTAAGATTGACTGATTGTATGAGTCCCAATGTAGGAAACGGCTTAGACTGACTGAGTGAGTCCCAATGTAGGGCGCGGGTTTGAGTGAGTGAGTGAGTCCCACTGCAGGAAACGCGTTTGAGTGAGTGAGTGCTTCCCACTGTAGGAAATGGGTTAGAGAGAGTGAGTGAGTCCCACTTTAGGAAACGGGTCAGAGTGAGTGAGTGAGTCCCAATGTAGGAAGCGGGTTAGAGTGACTGAGTGAGTCGCGCTGTAGGGCGCTGTTTAGAATGAGTTAGTGAGTGAGACCCACTGTAGGAAGCGGATTAGAGTGAGTGAGTGAGTCCCACTGTAGGAAACAGGTTAGAGTGAGTGAGTGTATGAGTGCCACTGTAGGAAGCGGGTTAGAGTGAGTGAGTGAGTCGCACTGTAGGAAGCAGGTTACTGTGAGTGAGTGACTGAGTCCCAATGTAGGAAGCGGCTTAGAGTGAGTGAGTGAGTGAGCCCTACTATAGGGAGCAACTCAGAGTGGGGGAGTGACTGAGTCCCAATGTAAAGCGCGGGACTGAGTGAGTGAGTTAGTCCCACTGTAGGCAGCTGTTCAGAGTGAGTGAGTGCGTCCCACTGTAGGAAGCGGGTTAGAGTGACTGCGTGTGTCCCACTGTAGGAAGCGGGTTACTGTGAGTGAGTGAGTGAGTCGCACTGTTGGGTGCTGGTTAGAATGAGTGAGTGACTGAGTCCCACTGTAGGAAGCGGGATAGAGTGACTGAGTGAGTCCCACTGTAGGAAGCAGGTTATTGTGAGTGATTGAGTTCCACTGTAGGAAGCGGGTTAGAGTGAGTGAGTGAGTCCCACTGTAGGAAGCGTGTTATAGTGAGTGACTGAGTGAGTCCCACTGTAGGGCGCCGGTAAGATTGACTGATTGTATGAGTCCCAATGTAGGAAACGGCTTAGAGTGACTGAGTGAGTCCCAATGTAGGGCGCGGGTTTGAGTGAGTGAGTGAGTCCCACTGCAGGAAACGCGTTTGAGTGAGTGAGTGCTTCCCAATGTAGGAAATGGGTTAGAGAGAGTGAGTGAGTCCCACTTTAGGAAACGGGTCAGAGTGAGTGAGGGAGTCCCAATGTAGGAAGCGGGTTAGAGTGACTGAGTGAGTGAGTCGCGCTGTAGGGCGCTGTTTAGAATGAGTTAGTGAGTGAGACCCACTGTAGGAAGCGGATTAGAGTGAGTGAGTGAGTCCCACTGTAGGAAACAGGTTAGAGTGAGTGAGTGTATGAGTGCCACTGTAGGAAGCGGGTTAGAGTGAGTGAGTGAGTCGCACTGTAGGAAGCAGGTTACTGTGAGTGAGTGACTGAGTCCCAATGTAGGAAGCGGCTTAGAGTGAGTGAGTGAGTGAGCCCTACTATAGGGAGCAACTCAGAGTGGGGGAGTGACTGAGTCCCAATGTAAAGCGCGGGACTGAGTGAGTGAGTTAGTCCCACTGTAGGCAGCTGTTCAGAGTGAGTGAGTGCGTCCCACTGTAGGAAGCGGGTTAGAGTGACTGCGTGTGTCCCACTGTAGGAAGCGGGTTACTGTGAGTGAGTGAGTGAGTCGCACTGTTGGGTGCTGGTTAGAATGAGTGAGTGACTGAGTCCCACTGTAGGAAGCGGGATAGAGTGACTGAGTGAGTCACACTGTAGGAAGCAGGTTACTGTGAGTGAGTGACTAAGTCCCAATGTAGGAAGCGGGTTAGAGTGAGTGAGTGAGTCCCACTTTAGGGCGCGGGTTAGTGTGAGTGAGTGAGTGAGTCCCACTGTAGGGCGCCGGTAAGATTGACTGATTGTATGAGTCCCAATGTAGGAAACGGCTTAGAGTGACTGAGTGAGTCCCAATGTAGGGCGCGGGTTTGAGTGAGTGAGTGAGTCCCACTGCAGGAAACGCGTTTGAGTGAGTGAGTGCTTCCCAATGTAGGAAATGGGTTAGAGAGAGTGAGTGAGTCCCACTTTAGGAAACGGGTCAGAGTGAGTGAGGGAGTCCCAATGTAGGAAGCGGGTTAGAGTGACTGAGTGAGTGAGTCGCGCTGTAGGGCGCTGTTTAGAATGAGTTAGTGAGTGAGACCCACTGTAGGAAGCGGATTAGAGTGAGTGAGTGAGTCCCACTGTAGGAAACAGGTTAGAGTGAGTGAGTGTATGAGTGCCACTGTAGGAAGCGGGTTAGAGTGAGTGAGTGAGTCGCACTGTAGGAAGCAGGTTACTGTGAGTGAGTGACTGAGTCCCAATGTAGGAAGCGGCTTAGAGTGAGTGAGTGAGTGTGCCCTACTATAGGGAGCAACTCAGAGTGGGGGAGTGACTGAGTCCCAATGTAAAGCGCGGGATTGAGTGAGTGAGTTAGTCCCACTGTAGGCAGCTGTTCAGAGTGAGTGAGTGCGTCCCACTGTAGGAAGCGGGTTAGAGTGAGTGAGTGAGTAAGTCCCACTGTAGGGCGCGGGTTTGAGTGAGTGAGTGACTGAGTCCCACTGTAGATAGCAGGTTAGAGTGAGTGAGTGTATGAGTCCCACTGTAGGAAGCGGCTCAAAGTGAGTGAGTGACTGACTCCCACTTTAGGAAGCAACTCAGAGCGGGTGAGTGAGTGAGTCCCACTGTAGGAATTGAGTTAGAGTGAGTGAGTGAGTAAGTCCTACTGTAGGAAGTGGGTTAGACTGAGTGAGTGAGAGAGTCCCACTGTAGGAAGTGGGTTAGAGTGACTGACTGAGTGAGTCCCACTGCAGGGCACGAGTTAGAGTGAGTGTGTGAGTGAGTCCCAATGTAGGAAGCAGCTCCGAGTGGGGGAGTGAGTGAGTCCCACTGTAGGAAACGGGTTAGTGTGAGTGAGTGAGTCCCACTATAGGAAGCGGGTTAGAGTAAGAGAGAGAGTCCCAGTGTAGGGCGCGAATTAGAGTGAGTGAGTGAGTGAGTGAGTGAGTGAGTGAGTGAGTGAGTGAGACCCACTGTAGGACGAGGTTTAGAGTGAGTGAGTGAGAGAGTCCCACTGTAGGAAGCGGGTTACAGTGAGTGAGTGAGTGAGAAACACTGCATGAAGCGGCTTAGAGTGAGTGAGTGAGTGAGTGAGTAGCACAGTAGGAAGAAGGTTACTGTGAGTGAGTAAATGAGTCCCACTGTAGGAAGCGGGTTAGAGTGAGTGAGTGAGTCGCACTGTAGGAAGCAGGTTACTGTGAGTTAGTGACTGAGTCCCAATGTAGGAAGCGGGTTAGAGTGAGTGAGTGAGTCCCACTGTAGGAAGCGGGCTAGAGTGAATGAGTGAGTGAGTCCCTCTGTAGGAAGCAACTCAGAGTGGGTGAGTGAGTCCCACTGTAGGAAGTGGGTTTGAGTGAGTGAGTGACTGAGTCCCACTATAGTTAGCGGGTTAGAGTGAGTGAGAGAGTCCCACTGTAGGAAGATGTTAGAGTGAGTGTCTGAGTAAGTCCTACTGTAGGAAGCAGCTCAGAGTGTGTGAGTGACTGGGTCCCAAAGTAGGAAGCAACTCAGAGTGGGGGAGTGAGTGAGTCCCAATGTAAAGCGCGGGTTTGAGTGAGTGAGTTAGTCCCACTGTAGGCAGCTGTTCAGAGTGAGTGAGTGCGCCCCACTGTAGGAAACGGGTGAGATGAGTGAGTGAGTCCCACTGTTGGAAGCTGGTTAGAGTGAGTGAGTGAGTCCCACTGTAGGAAGCGGGTTAGAGTGAGTGTGTGAGTGAGTCCTACTATAGGAAGCAGCTCAGAGTGGGGGAGTGAGTGAGTCCCAATGTAGGGCGCGGGTTTGAGTGAGTGAGTGAGCCCCACTGCGGAAGCAGGTTAGAGTAGTGAGTGACTGAGTCCCACTGTAGGAAGCGGGTTAGAGTGACTGCGTGTGTCCCACTGTAGGAAGCGGGTTAGAGTGACTGAGTGAGTGAGTCGCGCTGTAGGGCGCTGTTTAGACTGAGTGAGTGACTGAGTCCCACTGTAGGAAGCCGATTAGAGTGAGTGAGTGAGTCCCATTGTAAGGCGCAGGTTAGAGTGAGTGAGTGTATGAGTGCCACTGTAGGAAGCCGGTTAGAGTGAGTGAGTGAGTCGCACTGTTGGAAGCAGGTTACTGTGAGTTAGTGACTGAGTCCCAATGTAGGAAGCGGCTTAGAGTGAGTGAGTGAGTCCCAATGTAGGAAGTGGGTTAGAGTGAGTGAGTGACTTAGTCCCACTGTAGGAAGCGGGTTTGAATGAGTGAGTGAGTCCCACTGTAGGGCGCAGGTTAGAGTGAGTGAGTGACTGAGTGCCACTGTAGGAAGCGGGTTAGAGTGAGTGAGTGAGTCGCACTGTAGGAAGCAGGTTACTGTGAGTTAGTGACTGAGTCCCACTGTAGGAAGCGGGTTAGAGTGAGTGAGTGAGTCCCACTGTAGGAAGTGGGTTAGAGTGAGTGACTGAGTGAGTCCCACTGCAGGGCACGAGTTAGAGTGAGTGTGTGAGTGAGTCCCAATGTAGGAAGCAGCTCCGAGTGGGGGAGTGAGTGAGTCCCACTGTAGGAAACGGGTTAGTGTGAGTGAGTGAGTCCCACTATAGGAAGCGGGTTAGAGTAAGAGAGAGAGTCCCAGTGTAGGGCGCGAATTAGAGTGAGTGAGTGAGTGAGTGAGTGAGTGAGTGAGTGAGTGAGTGAGTGAGTGAGTGAGTGAGACCCACTGTAGGACGAGGTTTAGAGTGAGTGAGTGAGAGAGTCCCACTGTAGGAAGCGGGTTACAGTGAGTGAGTGAGTGAGAAACACTGCATGAAGCGGCTTAGAGTGAGTGAGTGAGTGAGTAGCACAGTAGGAAGAAGGTTACTGTGAGTGAGTAAATGAGTCCCAATGTAGGAAGCGGGTTAGAGTGAGTGAGTGAGTCCCACTGTAGGAAGGGGGTTAGAGTGAGTGAGTGAGTGAGTCCCACTGTAGGAAGCGGGCTAGAGTGAATGAGTGAGTCCCTCTGTAGGAAGCAACTCACAGTGGGTGAGTGAGTCCCACTGTAGGAAGTGGGTTAGAGTGAGTGAGTGACTGAGTCCCACTGTAGTTAGCGGGTTAGAGTGAGTGAGTGAGTCCCACTGTAGGAAGATGTTAGAGTGAGTGTCTGAGTAAGTCCTACTGTAGGAAGCAGCTCAGAGTGTGTGAGTGACTGGGTCCCAAAGTAGGAAGCAACTCAGAGTGGGGGAGTGAGTGAGTCCCAATGTAAAGCGCGGGTTTGAGTGAGTGCGTTAGTCCCACTTTAGGCAGCTGTTCAGAGTGAGTGAGTGCGCCCCACTGTAGGAAACGGGTGAGATGAGTGAGTGAGTCCCACTGTAGGAAGCTGTTTAGAGTGAGTGAGTGAGTCCCACTGTAGGAAGCGGGATAGAGTGAGTGTGTGATTGAGTCCTACTATAGGGAGCAGCTCAGAGTGGGGGAGTGAGTGAGTCCCACTGTAGGGCGCAGGTTAGAGTGAGTTAGTGACTGAGTCCCAACGTAGGAAGCGGGTTAGAGTGAGTGAGTGAGTCCCACTGTAGGAAGTGGGTTAGAGTGAGTGAGTGACTAAGTCCCACTGTAGGAAGCGGGTTTGAATGAGTGAGTGAGTCCCACTGTAGGGCGCAGGCTAGAGTGAGTGACTGACTGAGTGCCACTGTAGGAAGCGGGATACAGTGAGTGAGTGAGTCGCACTGTAGGAAGCAGGTTACTGTGAGTTAGTGACTGAGTCCCACTGTAGGAAGCGGGTTAGAGTGAGTGAGTGAGTCCCACTGTAGGAAGTGGGTTAGAGTGAGTGAGTGAGTAAGTCCTTCTGTAGGAAGTGGGTTAGAGTGAGTGAGTGAGAGAGTCCCGCTGTAGGAAGTGGGTTAGAGTGAGTGAGTGAGTGAGTCCCACTGTAGGAAGGGGGTTAGAGTGAGTGAGTGAGTGAGTCCCACTGTAGGAAACGGTTTAGAGTGAGTGAGTGAGTGCGTCCCTCTGTAGGAAGCAACTCGGGGTGGGGGAGTGAGTGAGTCCCAATGTAAAGCGCGGGTTTGAGTGAATGAGTTAGTCCCACTGTAGGCAGCTGTTCAGAGTGAGTGAGTGCGCCCCACTGTAGGAAGCGGGTTAGAGTGAGTGAGTGAGTAAGTCCAACTGTAGGGCGCGGGTTTGAGTGAGTGAGTGACTGAGTCCCACTGTAGATAGCAGGTTAGAGTGAGTGACTGTATGAGTCCCACTGTAGGAAGCGGCTCAAAGTGAGTGAGTGACTGAGTCCCACTTTAGGAAGCAACTCTAGAGCGGGTGAGTGAGTGAGTCCCACTGTAGGAAGTGAGTTAGAGTGAGTGAGTGAGTAAGTCCTACTGTAGGAAGTGGGTTAGACTGAGTGAGTGAGAGAGTCCCACTGTAGGAAGTGGGTTAGAGTGAGTGACTGAGTGAGTCCCACTGCAGGGCACGAGTTAGAGTGAGTGTGTGAGTGAGTCCCAATGTAGGAAGCAGCTCCGAGTGGGGGAGTGAGTGAGTCCCACTGTAGGAAATGGGTTAGTGTGAGTGAGTGAGTCCCACTATAGGAAGCGGGTTAGAGTAAGAGAGAGAGTCCCAGTGTAGGGCGCGAATTAGAGTGAGTGAGTGAGTGAGTGAGTGAGTGAGTGAGTGAGTGAGTGAGACCCACTGTAGGACGAGGTTTAGAGTGAGTGAGTGAGAGAGTCCCACTGTAGGAAGCGGGTTACAGTGAGTGAGTGAGTGAGAAACACTGCATGAAGAGGCTTAGAGTGAGTGAGTGAGTGAGTGAGTAGCACAGTAGGAAGAAGGTTACTGTGAGTGAGTAAATGAGTCCCACTGTAGGAAGCGGGTTAGAGTGAGTGAGTGAGTCGCACTGTAGGAAGCAGGTTACTGTGAGTTAGTGACTGAGTCCCAATGTAGGAAGCGGCTTAGAGTGAGTGAGTGAGTCCCACTGTAGGAAGCGGTTTAGAGTGAGTGAGTGAGTGAGTCCCACTGTAGGAAGCGGGCTAGAGTGAATGAGTGAGTGAGTCCCTCTGTAGGAAGCAACTCAGAGTGGGTGAGTGAGTCCCACTGTAGGAAGTGGTTTGAGTGAGTGAGTGACTGAGTCCCACTATAGTTAGCGGGTTAGAGTGAGTGAGAGAGTCCCACTGTAGGAAGATGTTAGAGTGAGTGTCTGAGTAAGTCCTACTGTAGGAAGCAGCTCAGAGTGTGTGAGTGACTGGGTCCCAAAGTAGGAAGCAACTCAGAGTGGGGGAGTGAGTGAGTCCCAATGTAAAGCGCGGGTTTGAGTGAGTGAGTTAGTCCCACTGTAGGCAGCTGTTCAGAGTGAGTGAGTGCGCCCCACTGTAGGAAACGGGTGAGATGAGTGAGTGAGTCCCACTGTAGGAAGCTGGTTAGAGTGAGTGAGTGAGTCCCACTGTAGGATGTAGGCTAGAATGAGCGAGTAAGTGAGTCCTACAATAGGAATTGGGTTAGAGTGAGTGAGCGTATAGGTCCCACTGTAGGAAGCGGCTCAAAGTGAGTGAGTGAGTGAGTCCCACTGAAGGAAGCAACTCAGAGTGGTTGTGTGAGTTAGTCCCACTGTAGGTGGCGGGTTAGAGTGAGTGTGTGAGTGAGTCCCACTATAGGAAGCAGCTACGAGTGGGGGAGTGAGTGAGTCCCACTGTAGGAAGGGGGTTAGAGTGAGTGAGTGAGTGAATCCCACTGTAGGAAACAGGTTAGAGTGAGTGAGTGAGTCCCACCGAAGGAAGCGAGTTAGAGTGAGTAAGTGCATCCCACTGTAGGAAACGGGTTAGAGTGAGTGAGTGCTTCCCACTGTAGGAAATGGGTTAGAGTGAGTGAGTCCCACTTTAGGAAACGGGTCAGAGTGAGTGAGTGAGTCCCACTGTAGGAAGCAGCTCAGAGTGGGTGAGCGAGTGAGTCCCACGGTAGGAAGTGGGTTAGAGTGAGTGAGTGAGTCCCACTGTAGGGCGCGGGTTAGAGTGAGTGAGTGTATGAGTCCCACTGTAGGAAGCAGCTCAGAGTGGGTGAGCGAGTGAGTCCCACTGTAGCAAGTGGGTTAGAGTTAGTGAGTGAGTAAGTCCAACTGTAGGGCGCGGGTTTGAGTGAGTGAGTGAGTCCCACTGTAGGAAGTGGGTTAGATTCAGTGACTGAGTGAGTCCCACTGTACGAAGCAGGATAGAGTGAGTGTGTGACGGAGTCCCATTGCAGGAAGCAGCTCAGAGTCGGGGAGTGACTGAGTCCCACTGTAGGAATTGGGTTAGAGTGAGTGAGTGAGTGAGTCGCACTGTAGGGCGATTGTTAGAATCAGTGAGTGAGTGAGTCCCAATGTATGAAGTGGGTTAGAGTGAGTGAGTGAGTGAGTGAGTGAGTCCCACTATAGAAGCAATTCAGTGTGGGTGAGTTAGTGTGTCCCACTGTAGGAAGTGGGTTAGAATGAGTGAGTGAGTGAGTCCCACTGTAGGGTTCAGGTTTGAGTCAGTGAGTGAGTGAGTCCCACTGTAGGTAGCGGGTTAGACTGAGTCTGTGAGTGAGTCCCACTGTAGGAAGCAGCTACAAGTGGGGGACTGAGTGAGTCCCAATGCAGGGCGTAGGTTTGAGTGAGTGAGTGAGTCCAAATGTAGGAAGCGGGTTAGAGTGAGTGAGTGCGTCCCACTGTAGGAAACGGTTTAAAGTGAGTGACTGAGTCCCACTTTAGGAAACGGGTCAGAGTGAGTGAGTGAGTCCCACTGTAGGAAGCAGGTTATTGTGAGTGATTGAGTTCCACTGTAGGAAGCGGGTTAGAGTGAGTGAGTGAGTCCCACTATAGAAGCAATTCAGAGTGGGTGAGTGAGTGAGTCCCACTGTAGGATGTAGGCTAGAATGAGCGAGTAAGTGAGTCCTACAATAGGAATAGGGTTAGAGTGAGTGAGCGTATAGGTCCCACTGTAGGAAGCGGCTCAAAGTGAGTGAGTGAGTGAGTCCCACTGAAGGAAGCAACTCAGAGTGGTTGAGTGAGTTAGTCCCACTGTAGGTGGCGGGTTAGAGTGAGTGTGTGAGTGAGTCCCACTATAGGAAGCAGCTACGAGTGGGGGAGTGAGTGAGTCCCACTGTAGGAAGGGGGTTAGAGTGAGTGAGTGAGTGAATCCCACTGTAGGAAACAGGTTAGAGTGAGTGAGTGAGTCCCACCGAAGGAAGCGAGTTAGAGTGAGTAAGTGCATCCCACTGTAGGAAACGGGTTAGAGTGAGTGAGTGCTTCCCACTGTAGGAAATGGGTTAGAGTGAGTGAGTCCCACTTTAGGAAACGGGTCAGAGTGAGTGAGTGAGTCCCACTGTAGGAAGCAGGTTATTGTGAGTGATTGAGTTCCACTGTAGGAAGCGGGTTAGAGTGAGTGAGTGAGTCCCACTGTAGGAAGCGTGTTATAGTGAGTGACTGAGTCCCACTGTAGGGCGCCGGTAAGATTGACTGATTGTATGAGTCCCAATGTAGGAAACGGCTTAGAGTGACTGAGTGAGTCCCAATGTAGGGCGCGGGTTTGAGTGAGTGAGTGAGTCCCACTGCAGGAAACGCGTTTGAGTGAGTGAGTGCTTCCCACTGTAGGAAATGGGTTAGAGAGAGTGAGTGAGTCCCACTTTAGGAAACGGGTCAGAGTGAGTGAGTGAGTCCCAATGTAGGAAGCGGGTTAGAGTGACTGAGTGAGTCGCGCTGTAGGGCGCTGTTTAGAATGAGTTAGTGAGTGAGACCCACTGTAGGAAGCGGATTAGAGTGAGTGAGTGAGTCCCACTGTAGGAAACAGGTTAGAGTGAGTGAGTGTATGAGTGCCACTGTAGGAAGCGGGTTAGAGTGAGTGAGTGAGTCGCACTGTAGGAAGCAGGTTACTGTGAGTGAGTGACTGAGTCCCAATGTAGGAAGCGGCTTAGAGTGAGTGAGTGAGTGAGCCCTACTATAGGGAGCAACTCAGAGTGGGGGAGTGACTGAGTCCCAATGTAAAGCGCGGGACTGAGTGAGTGAGTTAGTCCCACTGTAGGCAGCTGTTCAGAGTGAGTGAGTGCGTCCCACTGTAGGAAGCGGGTTAGAGTGACTGCGTGTGTCCCACTGTAGGAAGCGGGTTACTGTGAGTGAGTGAGTGAGTCGCACTGTTGGGTGCTGGTTAGAATGAGTGAGTGACTGAGTCCCACTGTAGGAAGCGGGATAGAGTGACTGAGTGAGTCCCACTGTAGGAAGCAGGTTATTGTGAGTGATTGAGTTCCACTGTAGGAAGCGGGTTAGAGTGAGTGAGTGAGTCCCACTGTAGGAAGCGTGTTATAGTGAGTGACTGAGTGAGTCCCACTGTAGGGCGCCGGTAAGATTGACTGATTGTATGAGTCCCAATGTAGGAAACGGCTTAGAGTGACTGAGTGAGTCCCAATGTAGGGCGCGGGTTTGAGTGAGTGAGTGAGTCCCACTGCAGGAAACGCGTTTGAGTGAGTGAGTGCTTCCCAATGTAGGAAATGGGTTAGAGAGAGTGAGTGAGTCCCACTTTAGGAAACGGGTCAGAGTGAGTGAGGGAGTCCCAATGTAGGAAGCGGGTTAGAGTGACTGAGTGAGTGAGTCGCGCTGTAGGGCGCTGTTTAGAATGAGTTAGTGAGTGAGACCCACTGTAGGAAGCGGATTAGAGTGAGTGAGTGAGTCCCACTGTAGGAAACAGGTTAGAGTGAGTGAGTGTATGAGTGCCACTGTAGGAAGCGGGTTAGAGTGAGTGAGTGAGTCGCACTGTAGGAAGCAGGTTACTGTGAGTGAGTGACTGAGTCCCAATGTAGGAAGCGGCTTAGAGTGAGTGAGTGAGTGAGCCCTACTATAGGGAGCAACTCAGAGTGGGGGAGTGACTGAGTCCCAATGTAAAGCGCGGGACTGAGTGAGTGAGTTAGTCCCACTGTAGGCAGCTGTTCAGAGTGAGTGAGTGCGTCCCACTGTAGGAAGCGGGTTAGAGTGACTGCGTGTGTCCCACTGTAGGAAGCGGGTTACTGTGAGTGAGTGAGTGAGTCGCACTGTTGGGTGCTGGTTAGAATGAGTGAGTGACTGAGTCCCACTGTAGGAAGCGGGATAGAGTGACTGAGTGAGTCACACTGTAGGAAGCAGGTTACTGTGAGTGAGTGACTAAGTCCCAATGTAGGAAGCGGGTTAGAGTGAGTGAGTGAGTCCCACTTTAGGGCGCGGGTTAGTGTGAGTGAGTGAGTGAGTCCCACTGTAGGGCGCCGGTAAGATTGACTGATTGTATGAGTCCCAATGTAGGAAACGGCTTAGAGTGACTGAGTGAGTCCCAATGTAGGGCGCGGGTTTGAGTGAGTGAGTGAGTCCCACTGCAGGAAACGCGTTTGAGTGAGTGAGTGCTTCCCAATGTAGGAAATGGGTTAGAGAGAGTGAGTGAGTCCCACTTTAGGAAACGGGTCAGAGTGAGTGAGGGAGTCCCAATGTAGGAAGCGGGTTAGAGTGACTGAGTGAGTGAGTCGCGCTGTAGGGCGCTGTTTAGAATGAGTTAGTGAGTGAGACCCACTGTAGGAAGCGGATTAGAGTGAGTGAGTGAGTCCCACTGTAGGAAACAGGTTAGAGTGAGTGAGTGTATGAGTGCCACTGTAGGAAGCGGGTTAGAGTGAGTGAGTGAGTCGCACTGTAGGAAGCAGGTTACTGTGAGTGAGTGACTGAGTCCCAATGTAGGAAGCGGCTTAGAGTGAGTGAGTGAGTGTGCCCTACTATAGGGAGCAACTCAGAGTGGGGGAGTGACTGAGTCCCAATGTAAAGCGCGGGATTGAGTGAGTGAGTTAGTCCCACTGTAGGCAGCTGTTCAGAGTGAGTGAGTGCGTCCCACTGTAGGAAGCGGGTTAGAGTGAGTGAGTGAGTAAGTCCCACTGTAGGGCGCGGGTTTGAGTGAGTGAGTGACTGAGTCCCACTGTAGATAGCAGGTTAGAGTGAGTGAGTGTATGAGTCCCACTGTAGGAAGCGGCTCAAAGTGAGTGAGTGACTGACTCCCACTTTAGGAAGCAACTCAGAGCGGGTGAGTGAGTGAGTCCCACTGTAGGAATTGAGTTAGAGTGAGTGAGTGAGTAAGTCCTACTGTAGGAAGTGGGTTAGACTGAGTGAGTGAGAGAGTCCCACTGTAGGAAGTGGGTTAGAGTGACTGACTGAGTGAGTCCCACTGCAGGGCACGAGTTAGAGTGAGTGTGTGAGTGAGTCCCAATGTAGGAAGCAGCTCCGAGTGGGGGAGTGAGTGAGTCCCACTGTAGGAAACGGGTTAGTGTGAGTGAGTGAGTCCCACTATAGGAAGCGGGTTAGAGTAAGAGAGAGAGTCCCAGTGTAGGGCGCGAATTAGAGTGAGTGAGTGAGTGAGTGAGTGAGTGAGTGAGTGAGTGAGTGAGACCCACTGTAGGACGAGGTTTAGAGTGAGTGAGTGAGAGAGTCCCACTGTAGGAAGCGGGTTACAGTGAGTGAGTGAGTGAGAAACACTGCATGAAGCGGCTTAGAGTGAGTGAGTGAGTGAGTGAGTAGCACAGTAGGAAGAAGGTTACTGTGAGTGAGTAAATGAGTCCCACTGTAGGAAGCGGGTTAGAGTGAGTGAGTGAGTCGCACTGTAGGAAGCAGGTTACTGTGAGTTAGTGACTGAGTCCCAATGTAGGAAGCGGGTTAGAGTGAGTGAGTGAGTCCCACTGTAGGAAGCGGGCTAGAGTGAATGAGTGAGTGAGTCCCTCTGTAGGAAGCAACTCAGAGTGGGTGAGTGAGTCCCACTGTAGGAAGTGGGTTTGAGTGAGTGAGTGACTGAGTCCCACTATAGTTAGCGGGTTAGAGTGAGTGAGAGAGTCCCACTGTAGGAAGATGTTAGAGTGAGTGTCTGAGTAAGTCCTACTGTAGGAAGCAGCTCAGAGTGTGTGAGTGACTGGGTCCCAAAGTAGGAAGCAACTCAGAGTGGGGGAGTGAGTGAGTCCCAATGTAAAGCGCGGGTTTGAGTGAGTGAGTTAGTCCCACTGTAGGCAGCTGTTCAGAGTGAGTGAGTGCGCCCCACTGTAGGAAACGGGTGAGATGAGTGAGTGAGTCCCACTGTTGGAAGCTGGTTAGAGTGAGTGAGTGAGTCCCACTGTAGGAAGCGGGTTAGAGTGAGTGTGTGAGTGAGTCCTACTATAGGAAGCAGCTCAGAGTGGGGGAGTGAGTGAGTCCCAATGTAGGGCGCGGGTTTGAGTGAGTGAGTGAGCCCCACTGCGGAAGCAGGTTAGAGTAGTGAGTGACTGAGTCCCACTGTAGGAAGCGGGTTAGAGTGACTGCGTGTGTCCCACTGTAGGAAGCGGGTTAGAGTGACTGAGTGAGTGAGTCGCGCTGTAGGGCGCTGTTTAGACTGAGTGAGTGACTGAGTCCCACTGTAGGAAGCCGATTAGAGTGAGTGAGTGAGTCCCATTGTAAGGCGCAGGTTAGAGTGAGTGAGTGTATGAGTGCCACTGTAGGAAGCCGGTTAGAGTGAGTGAGTGAGTCGCACTGTTGGAAGCAGGTTACTGTGAGTTAGTGACTGAGTCCCAATGTAGGAAGCGGCTTAGAGTGAGTGAGTGAGTCCCAATGTAGGAAGTGGGTTAGAGTGAGTGAGTGACTTAGTCCCACTGTAGGAAGCGGGTTTGAATGAGTGAGTGAGTCCCACTGTAGGGCGCAGGTTAGAGTGAGTGAGTGACTGAGTGCCACTGTAGGAAGCGGGTTAGAGTGAGTGAGTGAGTCGCACTGTAGGAAGCAGGTTACTGTGAGTTAGTGACTGAGTCCCACTG
This sequence comes from Falco peregrinus, assembly GCF_023634155.1. NCBI lineage: Eukaryota > Metazoa > Chordata > Aves > Falconiformes > Falconidae > Falco > Falco peregrinus. The sequence continues at coordinate 61,579 of NC_073743.1, read as the reverse complement.
TAGGAAGCGGGTTAGAGTGAGTGAGTGAGTCCCACTGTAGGAAGTGGGTTAGAGTGAGTGACTGAGTGAGTCCCACTGCAGGGCACGAGTTAGAGTGAGTGTGTGAGTGAGTCCCAATGTAGGAAGCAGCTCCGAGTGGGGGAGTGAGTGAGTCCCACTGTAGGAAACGGGTCAGTGTGAGTGAGTGAGTCCCACTATAGGAAGCGGGTTAGAGTAAGAGAGAGAGTCCCAGTGTAGGGCGCGAATTAGAGTGAGTGAGTGAGTGAGTGAGTGAGTGAGTGAGTGAGTGAGTGAGTGAGTGAGTGAGTGAGACCCACTGTAGGACGAGGTTTAGAGTGAGTGAGTGAGAGAGTCCCACTGTAGGAAGCGGGTTACAGTGAGTGAGTGAGTGAGAAACACTGCATGAAGCGGCTTAGAGTGAGTGAGTGAGTGAGTAGCACAGTAGGAAGAAGGTTACTGTGAGTGAGTAAATGAGTCCCAATGTAGGAAGCGGGTTAGAGTGAGTGAGTGAGTCCCACTGTAGGAAGGGGGTTAGAGTGAGTGAGTGAGTGAGTCCCACTGTAGGAAGCGGGCTAGAGTGAATGAGTGAGTCCCTCTGTAGGAAGCAACTCACAGTGGGTGAGTGAGTCCCACTGTAGGAAGTGGGTTAGAGTGAGTGAGTGACTGAGTCCCACTGTAGTTAGCGGGTTAGAGTGAGTGAGTGAGTCCCACTGTAGGAAGATGTTAGAGTGAGTGTCTGAGTAAGTCCTACTGTAGGAAGCAGCTCAGAGTGTGTGAGTGACTGGGTCCCAAAGTAGGAAGCAACTCAGAGTGGGGGAGTGAGTGAGTCCCAATGTAAAGCGCGGGTTTGAGTGAGTGCGTTAGTCCCACTTTAGGCAGCTGTTCAGAGTGAGTGAGTGCGCCCCACTGTAGGAAACGGGTGAGATGAGTGAGTGAGTCCCACTGTAGGAAGCTGTTTAGAGTGAGTGAGTGAGTCCCACTGTAGGAAGCGGGATAGAGTGAGTGTGTGATTGAGTCCTACTATAGGGAGCAGCTCAGAGTGGGGGAGTGAGTGAGTCCCACTGTAGGGCGCAGGTTAGAGTGAGTTAGTGACTGAGTCCCAACGTAGGAAGCGGGTTAGAGTGAGTGAGTGAGTCCCACTGTAGGAAGTGGGTTAGAGTGAGTGAGTGACTAAGTCCCACTGTAGGAAGCGGGTTTGAATGAGTGAGTGAGTCCCACTGTAGGGCGCAGGCTAGAGTGAGTGACTGACTGAGTGCCACTGTAGGAAGCGGGATACAGTGAGTGAGTGAGTCGCACTGTAGGAAGCAGGTTACTGTGAGTTAGTGACTGAGTCCCACTGTAGGAAGCGGGTTAGAGTGAGTGAGTGAGTCCCACTGTAGGAAGTGGGTTAGAGTGAGTGAGTGAGTAAGTCCTTCTGTAGGAAGTGGGTTAGAGTGAGTGAGTGAGAGAGTCCCGCTGTAGGAAGTGGGTTAGAGTGAGTGAGTGAGTGAGTCCCACTGTAGGAAGGGGGTTAGAGTGAGTGAGTGAGTGAGTCCCACTGTAGGAAACGGTTTAGAGTGAGTGAGTGAGTGCGTCCCTCTGTAGGAAGCAACTCGGGGTGGGGGAGTGAGTGAGTCCCAATGTAAAGCGCGGGTTTGAGTGAATGAGTTAGTCCCACTGTAGGCAGCTGTTCAGAGTGAGTGAGTGCGCCCCACTGTAGGAAGCGGGTTAGAGTGAGTGAGTGAGTAAGTCCAACTGTAGGGCGCGGGTTTGAGTGAGTGAGTGACTGAGTCCCACTGTAGATAGCAGGTTAGAGTGAGTGACTGTATGAGTCCCACTGTAGGAAGCGGCTCAAAGTGAGTGAGTGACTGAGTCCCACTTTAGGAAGCAACTCTAGAGCGGGTGAGTGAGTGAGTCCCACTGTAGGAAGTGAGTTAGAGTGAGTGAGTGAGTAAGTCCTACTGTAGGAAGTGGGTTAGACTGAGTGAGTGAGAGAGTCCCACTGTAGGAAGTGGGTTAGAGTGAGTGACTGAGTGAGTCCCACTGCAGGGCACGAGTTAGAGTGAGTGTGTGAGTGAGTCCCAATGTAGGAAGCAGCTCCGAGTGGGGGAGTGAGTGAGTCCCACTGTAGGAAATGGGTTAGTGTGAGTGAGTGAGTCCCACTATAGGAAGCGGGTTAGAGTAAGAGAGAGAGTCCCAGTGTAGGGCGCGAATTAGAGTGAGTGAGTGAGTGAGTGAGTGAGTGAGTGAGTGAGTGAGTGAGTGAGACCCACTGTAGGACGAGGTTTAGAGTGAGTGAGTGAGAGAGTCCCACTGTAGGAAGCGGGTTACAGTGAGTGAGTGAGTGAGAAACACTGCATGAAGAGGCTTAGAGTGAGTGAGTGAGTGAGTGAGTAGCACAGTAGGAAGAAGGTTACTGTGAGTGAGTAAATGAGTCCCACTGTAGGAAGCGGGTTAGAGTGAGTGAGTGAGTCGCACTGTAGGAAGCAGGTTACTGTGAGTTAGTGACTGAGTCCCAATGTAGGAAGCGGCTTAGAGTGAGTGAGTGAGTCCCACTGTAGGAAGCGGTTTAGAGTGAGTGAGTGAGTGAGTCCCACTGTAGGAAGCGGGCTAGAGTGAATGAGTGAGTGAGTCCCTCTGTAGGAAGCAACTCAGAGTGGGTGAGTGAGTCCCACTGTAGGAAGTGGTTTGAGTGAGTGAGTGACTGAGTCCCACTATAGTTAGCGGGTTAGAGTGAGTGAGAGAGTCCCACTGTAGGAAGATGTTAGAGTGAGTGTCTGAGTAAGTCCTACTGTAGGAAGCAGCTCAGAGTGTGTGAGTGACTGGGTCCCAAAGTAGGAAGCAACTCAGAGTGGGGGAGTGAGTGAGTCCCAATGTAAAGCGCGGGTTTGAGTGAGTGAGTTAGTCCCACTGTAGGCAGCTGTTCAGAGTGAGTGAGTGCGCCCCACTGTAGGAAACGGGTGAGATGAGTGAGTGAGTCCCACTGTAGGAAGCTGGTTAGAGTGAGTGAGTGAGTCCCACTGTAGGAAGCGGGTTAGAGTGAGTGTGTGAGTGAGTCCTACTATAGGAAGCAGCTCAGAGTGGGGGAGTGAGTGAGTCCCAATGTAGGGCGCGGGTTTGAGTGAGTGAGTGAGCCCCACTGCGGAAGCAGGTTAGAGTAGTGAGTGACTGAGTCCCAACGTAGGAAGCGGGTTAGAGTGACTGAGTGAGTCCCACGGTAGGAAGCGGGTTAGAGTGAGTGAGTGAGTCCCACTGTGGGAACTGGGTTAGAGTGAGTGAGTGAGTCGCACTGTAGGAAGCAGCTCCGATTTGGGTGAGAATGAGTCCCAGTGTAGGGCGAAGGATTTGATTGAGTGATTGAGTCCCACAGTTGGCAGCTGTTCAGAGCGAGTGAGTCCGTCCCACTGTAGGAAACGGGTTAGAGTGAGTGAGTGAGTCCCACTATAGGAAGCGGCTTAGAGTGAGTGAGTGAGTGAGTCCCACTGTAGGAAGTGGGTTGAGTAGAGTGAGTGAGTGAGTCGCACTGTCTGGCGGTGGTTAGAATGAGTGAGTGAATGAGTCCCACTGTAGGAAGCGGGTTAGAGTGCGTGACTGAGTCCCACTGTAGGAAGCGGGTTAGAGTGAGTGACTGAGCAAGTCCCACCGTTGGGCGTGGCTTTGAGTGAGTCCTACTATATGTAGAGGGTTAGAGTGAGTGAGTGAGTGAGTCCCAGTTTAGGAAACAGGTTAGAGTGAGTGCGTACCACTGTACGACACGGGTTAGAGTGAGTGAGTGAGTCCCACTGTAGGAAGCGGGTTAGTGTTAGTGAGTGAGTGAGTCCCACTGTAGGAAAAGGGGTAGAGTGATTGAGTGAGTAAGTCCCACTGTAGGGTGCGGGTTTGAGTGAGTGAGTGAGTGAGTCCCACTGTAGGAAACAGGTTAGAGTGAATGAGTGAGTCCCACCGAAGGAAGCGAGTTAGAGTGAGTAAGTGCATCCCACTGTAGGAAACGGGTTAGAGTGAGTGAGTGAGTCCCACTGAAGGAAGCAATTCAGAGTGCGTGAGTGTGTGAGTCAGACTGTAGGAAGTGGGTTAGAGTGAGTGAGTGAGTGAGTCCCACTGTAGGAAGCCGGTTAGATTGAGTGAGTGAGAGAGTCCCACTGTAGGAAGTTGTTTACTGTGAGTGAGTGACTGAATCCCACTGTAGGAAGAGGGTTAGAGTGAGTGAGTGAGTCCCACTGTAGGGCACGGGTTAGAGTGAGTGAGTGTATGAGTCCCACTGTAGGAAGCAGCTCCGAGTGGGGGAGTGAGTGAGTCCCACTGTAGGAAATGGGTTAGTGTGAGTGAGTGAGTCCCACTATAGGAAGCGGGTTAGAGTAAGAGAGAGAGTCCCAGTGTAGGGCGCGAATTAGAGTGAGTGAGTGAGTGAGTGAGTGAGTGAGTGAGTGAGTGAGTGAGTGAGACCCACTGTAGGACGAGGTTTAGAGTGAGTGAGTGAGAGAGTCCCACTGTAGGAAGCGGGTTACAGTGAGTGAGTGAGTGAGAAACACTGCATGAAGAGGCTTAGAGTGAGTGAGTGAGTGAGTGAGTAGCACAGTAGGAAGAAGGTTACTGTGAGTGAGTAAATGAGTCCCACTGTAGGAAGCGGGTTAGAGTGAGTGAGTGAGTCGCACTGTAGGAAGCAGGTTACTGTGAGTTAGTGACTGAGTCCCAATGTAGGAAGCGGCTTAGAGTGAGTGAGTGAGTCCCACTGTAGGAAGCGGTTTAGAGTGAGTGAGTGAGTGAGTCCCACTGTAGGAAGCGGGCTAGAGTGAATGAGTGAGTGAGTCCCTCTGTAGGAAGCAACTCAGAGTGGGTGAGTGAGTCCCACTGTAGGAAGTGGTTTGAGTGAGTGAGTGACTGAGTCCCACTATAGTTAGCGGGTTAGAGTGAGTGAGAGAGTCCCACTGTAGGAAGATGTTAGAGTGAGTGTCTGAGTAAGTCCTACTGTAGGAAGCAGCTCAGAGTGTGTGAGTGACTGGGTCCCAAAGTAGGAAGCAACTCAGAGTGGGGGAGTGAGTGAGTCCCAATGTAAAGCGCGGGTTTGAGTGAGTGAGTTAGTCCCACTGTAGGCAGCTGTTCAGAGTGAGTGAGTGCGCCCCACTGTAGGAAACGGGTGAGATGAGTGAGTGAGTCCCACTGTAGGAAGCTGGTTAGAGTGAGTGAGTGAGTCCCACTGTAGGAAGCGGGTTAGAGTGAGTGTGTGAGTGAGTCCTACTATAGGAAGCAGCTCAGAGTGGGGGAGTGAGTGAGTCCCAATGTAGGGCGCGGGTTTGAGTGAGTGAGTGAGCCCCACTGCGGAAGCAGGTTAGAGTAGTGAGTGACTGAGTCCCAACGTAGGAAGCGGGTTAGAGTGACTGAGTGAGTCCCACGGTAGGAAGCGGGTTAGAGTGAGTGAGTGAGTCCCACTGTGGGAACTGGGTTAGAGTGAGTGAGTGAGTCGCACTGTAGGAAGCAGCTCCGATTTGGGTGAGAATGAGTCCCAGTGTAGGGCGAAGGATTTGATTGAGTGATTGAGTCCCACAGTTGGCAGCTGTTCAGAGCGAGTGAGTCCGTCCCACTGTAGGAAACGGGTTAGAGTGAGTGAGTGAGTCCCACTATAGGAAGCGGCTTAGAGTGAGTGAGTGAGTGAGTCCCACTGTAGGAAGTGGGTTGAGTAGAGTGAGTGAGTGAGTCGCACTGTCTGGCGGTGGTTAGAATGAGTGAGTGAATGAGTCCCACTGTAGGAAGCGGGTTAGAGTGCGTGACTGAGTCCCACTGTAGGAAGCGGGTTAGAGTGAGTGACTGAGCAAGTCCCACCGTTGGGCGTGGCTTTGAGTGAGTCCTACTATATGTAGAGGGTTAGAGTGAGTGAGTGAGTGAGTCCCAGTTTAGGAAACAGGTTAGAGTGAGTGCGTACCACTGTACGACACGGGTTAGAGTGAGTGAGTGAGTCCCACTGTAGGAAGCGGGTTAGTGTTAGTGAGTGAGTGAGTCCCACTGTAGGAAAAGGGGTAGAGTGATTGAGTGAGTAAGTCCCACTGTAGGGTGCGGGTTTGAGTGAGTGAGTGAGTGAGTCCCACTGTAGGAAACAGGTTAGAGTGAATGAGTGAGTCCCACCGAAGGAAGCGAGTTAGAGTGAGTAAGTGCATCCCACTGTAGGAAACGGGTTAGAGTGAGTGAGTGAGTCCCACTGAAGGAAGCAATTCAGAGTGCGTGAGTGTGTGAGTCAGACTGTAGGAAGTGGGTTAGAGTGAGTGAGTGAGTGAGTCCCACTGTAGGAAGCCGGTTAGATTGAGTGAGTGAGAGAGTCCCACTGTAGGAAGTTGTTTACTGTGAGTGAGTGACTGAATCCCACTGTAGGAAGAGGGTTAGAGTGAGTGAGTGAGTCCCACTGTAGGGCACGGGTTAGAGTGAGTGAGTGTATGAGTCCCACTGTAGGAAGCAGCTCTGAGTGGGTGAGTGAGTGAGTCCCACTGTAGGAAGTGGGTTAGAGTTAGTGAGTGAGTAAGTCCTACTGTAGGGCGCGGGTTTGAGTGAGTGAGTGAGTCACACTGTAGGTAGCGGGTTAGAGTCAGTGACTGAGTGAGTCCCACTGTACGAAGCGGGATAGAGTGAGTGTGTGACGGAGTCCCATTGCAGGAAGCAGCTCAGAGTCGGGGAGTGACTGAGTCCCACTGTAGGAATCAACTCAGAGTCTGTGAGTGAGTGAGTCCCACTGTAGGAATTGGGTTAGAGTGAGTGAGTGAGTGAGTCGCACTGTAGGGCGATTGATAGAATCAGTGAGTGAGTGAGTCCCAATGTATGAAGTGGGTTAGAGTGAGTGAGTGAGTGAGTGAGTGAGTCCCACTGTAGGAAGTGAGTTAATGTGAGTGAGTGCGTCCCACTATAGGAAACGGGTTATAGTGAGTGAGTGAGTCCCACTATAGAAGCAATTCAGTGTCGGTGAGTTAGTGTGTCCCACTGTAGGAAGTGGGTTAGAATGAGTGAGTGAGTGAGTCCCACTGTAGGGTTCGGGTTTGAGTCAGTGAGTGAGTGAGTCCCACTGTAGGTAGCGGGTTAGATTGAGTCTGTGAGTGAGTTCCACTGTAGGAAGCAGCTAAAAGTGGGGGACTGAGTGAGTCCCAATGTAGGGCGTATGTTTGAGTGAGTGAGTGAGTCCCACTGTAGGAAGCGGGTTAGAGTGAGTGAGTGAGTCCCAATGTAGGAAACGGCTTAGAGTGACTGAGTGACTCCCAATGTAGGAAACGGTTTAAATTGAGTGACTGAGTCCCACTTTAGGAAACGGGTTAGATTGAGTGAGTGAGTCCCACTGTAGGAAGCAGGTTATTGTGAGTGATTGAGTTCCACTGTAGGAAGCGGTTTAGAGTGAGTGAGTGAGTCCCAGTGTAGGAAGCCAGTTAGAGTGAGTGAGTGAGTCCCACTATAGAAGCAATTCAGAGTGGGTGAGTGAGTTAGTCCCACTGTAGGTAGCGGCTTAGAGTGAGTGTGTGAGTGAGTCCCACTATAGGAAGCAGCTACGAGTGGGGGAGTGAGTGAGTCCCACTGTAGGAAGCAGCTTAGAGTGAGTGAGTGAGTGAGTCCCACTGTAGGATGCAGGCTAGAGTGAGTGAGCGAGTGAGTCCTACAATAGGAATTGGGTTAGAGTGAGTGAGCGTATAGGTCCCACTGTAGGAAGCGGCTCAAATGCAGTGAGTGAGTAAGTCCCACTGAAGGAAGCAACTCAGAGTGGTTGAGTGAGTTAGTCCCACTGTAGGTAGCGGGTTAGAGTGAGTGTGAGTGAGTCCCACTATAGGAAGCAGCTACGAGTGGGGGAGTGAGTGAGTCCCACTGTAGGAAGCGGCTTAGAGTGAGTGAGTGAGTGAATCCCACTGTAGGAAACGGGTTAGAGTGAGTGAGTGAGTTCCACCGAAGGAAGCGAGTTAGAGTGAGTAAGTGCATCCCACTGTAGGAAACGGGTTAAAGTGAGTGAGTGAGTCCCACTTTAGGAAACGGGTCAGAGTGAGCGAGTGACACCCAATGTAGGAAGCGGGTTAGAGTGACTGAGTGAGTGAGTCCCACTGTAGGAAGCGGGTTAGAGTAGGGGAGTGACTGAGTCCCACTGTAGGAATCAACTCAGAGTTTGTGAGTGAGTGAGTCCAACTGTAGGAATTGGGATAGAGTGAGTGAGTGAGTGAGTCCCACTGTAGGGCACGAGTTGGAGTGAGTGAACAAGTGACTCCCACTGTAGGAAGCGGGTTACTGTGAGTGATTGACTGAGTCCCACTGTAGGAAGCGGGTTAGAGTGAGTGTGTGAGTGAGTCCCACTGTAGGAAGCAGCAACGACTCGGGGAGTGAGTGATTCCCAATGTAGGGCGCAGGTTTGAGTGAGTGAGTGAGTCCCACTGACGGAAGCGGGTTACTGTGAGTGAGTTAGTGAGTCGCACTGTAGGGCGCTGGTTAGAATGAGTGAGTGACTGAGTCCCACTGTAGGAAGCGGGATAGAGTGACTGAGTGAGTCGCACTGTAGGAAGCAGGTTACTGTGAGTGAGTGACTGAGTCCCAATGTAGGAAGCGGGTTAGTGTGAGTGAGTGAGTGAGTCCCACTGTAGGGCGCCGGTAAGATTGACTGATTGTATGAGTCCCAATGTAGGAAACGGCTTAGAGTGAGTGAGTGAGTCCCACTGTAGGAAGCGAGTTATAGTGAGTGTGTGAGTGAGTCCCACTGTAGGAAGCAGCTCAGAGTGTGTGAGTGAGTGAGTCCCACTATAGGAAGTAGCTCGGAGTGGGAGAGTGAGTGAGTCCCAATGTAGGAATTGGGTTAGAGTGAGTGAGTGAGTCCCACTATAGGAAGTGCGTTTGAGTGAGTGAGTGAATGAGTCCCACTGTACGAAGCGGGTTAGAGTGAGTGAGTGAGTGAGTCCCGCTGTAGGAAGTGGGTTAGAGTGAGTGAGTGAGTACCACTGCAAAGCGCAGGTTAGAGTGAGTGAATGTATGAGTCCACTGTAGGAAGCAGCTCAAAGTGAGTGAGTGAGTGTGTCCCACTGTAGGAAGCGTGTTATAGTGAGTGACTGAGTGAGTCCCACTGTAGGAAGTAGGTCAGACTGGGAGAGTGAGTGAGTCCCACTGTAGGAAGCGGGTTAGTGTGAGTGAGTGACTGAGACCCACTGTAGGAAGCAGGTTAGAGTGAGTGAGTGAGTGAGACCCACTGTAGGAAGCAGCTCAGAGTGAGTGAGTGAGTGAGTCCCACTGTAGTGAGCGCGTTCGAGTGAGTGTGTGCGTCCCACTGTAGGAAACGGGTTAGAGTGAGTGAGTGATTCCCACTGCAGGAAGCGGGGTATAGTGAGTGAGTGAGCGAGTGCCACTGTACGAAACGGGTTAGAGTAAGTGAGTGAGTGAGTCCCACGGTAGGAAGCGGGTTAGAGTGAGTGAGTGTGCGAGTCCCACTATAGGAAACGTCTTAGAGTGAGTGAGTGAGTGAGTCCCACTATAGGAAGTAGCTCGGAGTGGGAGAGTGAGTGAGTCCCAATGTAGGAATCGGGTTAGAGTGAGTGAGTGAGTCCCACTATAGGAAGTGCGTTTGAGTGAGTGAGTGAGTGAGTCCCACTGTATGAAGCGGCTTAGAGTGAGGGAGTGAATGAGTCCCACTGTAGGACGCGGGTTAGACTGAGTGAGTGAGTGAGTCCCGCTGTAGGAAGTGGGTTAGAGTGACTGAGTGAGTACCACTGCAAAGCGCAGGTTAGAGTGAGTGAGTGAGTGAGTACCACTGCAAAGCGCAGGTTAGAGTGAGTGAATATATGAGTCCACTGTAGGAAGCAGCTCAAAGTGAGTGAGTGAGTGAGTCCCACTGTAGGAAGCTGGTTAGAGTGAGTGAGTGAGTGAGTCCCACTGTAGGTCACGAGTTAGAGTGTGAGAGTGAGTGAGTCCCACTGTAGGTCGCCAGTTAGTGTGAGCGAGTGTATGAGTCCCACAGTAGGAATTAGCTGAAAGTGGGTGAGTGAGTGAGTCCACTGTCGGAAGTGGGTTAGAGTGAGTGAGTGATTGTGTCCCACTGTAGGAAACGGGTTAGTGTTAGTGAGTGAGTCCCACTGGAGGAAGCGGGTACGAGTGAGTAACCAAGTGAGTCCCGCTATAGGTAGCGGTTTAGAGTGAGAGAGTGAGTGAGTCCCGCTGTAGGAAGCAGGATAGAGTGAGTGACTCCTAGTGTAGGGCTTGGTTCAGAGTGAGTGAGTGAGAGAGTCCCACTGTAGGAAGCAGGTAAGAGTGAGTAAGTGAGTGAGTCCCACTGTAGGAAGTAGGTCAGAGTGGGAGAGTGAGTGAGTCCCACTGTAGGAAGCGGGTTAGTGTGAGTGAGTGACTGAGACCCACTGTAGGAAGCGGGTTAGAGTGAGTGACTGAGTGAGTCCCACTGTAGGAAGTGGGTTAGAGTGAGTGACTGAGTGAGTCCCACTGTAGGAATTAGCTGAAAGTGAGTGAGTGAGTGAGTCCCACCTTAGGAAGCAACTTAGAGTGGGTGACTGAGTGAGTCCCACTGTCGGAAGTGGGTTAGAGTGAGTGAGTGATTGTGTCCCACTCTAGGAAATGGGTTAGGGTTAGTGAATAAGTCCCACTGTAGGAAGCGTGTTAGAGTGAGAAACTGAGTGAGTCCCGCTGTAGTAAGCGGGTTAGAGTGAGAGAGTGAGTGAGTCCCGCTCTCGGAAGCAGGTTAGAGTGAGTGACTCCTAGTGTAGGGCTCGGTTCAGAGTGAGTGAATGAGTGAGTCCCACAGTAGGAAGTGGGTTAGAGTGAGTGAGTGACTGAGTCGCACTATACGGAGCAGGTGAGAATGAGTGAGTGAGTGAGTCCCACTGTAGGAAGTGGGTTACTGTGTGTGAGTGACTGAGTCCCACTGTAGGAAGCGGGTTAGAGTGAGTGAGTGAGTGAGTCCCACTGTAGGAAGAGGGTTAGAGTGAGTGAGGAAGCGAGTAGCACTATACGGAGCAGGTGAGAATGAGTGAGTGAGTGAGTCCCACTATAGGAAGTGGGTTACTGTGTGTGAGTGACTGAGTCCCACTGTAGGAAGCGGGTTAGAGTGAGTGAGTGAGTCGCACTGTAGGAAGCAGGTTACTGTGAGTTAGTGACTGAGTCCCACTGTAGGAAGCGGGTTAGAGTGAGTGAGTGAGTCCCACTGCAGGAAGCAGGGTAGAGAGAGTGTGTCTCACTGTAGGAAGCAGGATAGAGTGAGTGAGTGAGTGAGTCCCGCTATAGGAAACGGCTTAGAGTGAGTGAGTGAGTGAGTCCCACTGTAGGAAGTGGGTTAGAGTGAGTGAGTGAGTCCCGCTGTAGGAAGTGGGTTAGAGTGAGTGAGGAAGTGAGTCCCAATATAGGAAGTTGGTTAGAGTGAGTGAGTGAGTGAGTCCCACTGTAGGAAGCGGGTTAGAGTGAGCGAGTGAGTCTCACTGCAGGAAACGGGTTAGAGTGAGTGAGTGAGTAAGTCCCAATGTAGGGCGCGGGTTTGAGTGAGTGAGTGAGTGAGTCACACTGTAGGTAGCAGGTTAGTGTGAGTGAGTGAGTGAGTCCCACTGTAGGAAGCCGATTAGATTGAGTGAGTGAGTGAGTCCCACTGTAGTAACGGGTTAGAGTGAATGACTGAGTGAGTCCCACTGTAGGAAGCGGGTTACTGTGACTGAGTGACTGAGTCCCACTGTAGGAAGCGGCTCAAAGTGAGTGAGTGACTGAATCCCACTGTAGGAAGCAAGTCAGAATGAGTGAGTAACTGAGTGCCACTGTAGGAAGTGGCCTAGAGTGAGTGAATGAGTCCAACTGTAGGGCGCAGATTAGAGTGAGTGAGTGATTGAGTTCCACTGTAGGAAGCGGGTTAGAGTGAGTGAGTGAGTGAGTGTGTTCCACTGTAGGAAGTTGGTTAGAGTGAGTGAGTGCGTCCCACTGTAGGAAACGGGTTAGAGTGAGTGAGTGAGTCCCACTGTAGGAAGTGGGTTAGAGTGAGTGAGTGAGTCACACTGTAGGTAGCAGGTTAGTGTGAGTGAGTGAGTGAGTCCCACTGTAGGAAGCCGATTAGAGTGAGTGAGTGAGTGAGTCCCACTGTAGGTAGCGGGTTAGAGTGAGTGACTGAGTGAGTCCCACTGTAGGAAACAGGTTAGAGTGAGTGAGTGAGTGAGTCCCACTGTAGGTAGCGGGTTAGAGTGAGTGACTGAGTGAGTCCCACTGTAGGAAACAGGTTAGAGTGAGTGAGTGAGTCCCACTGTAGGGCGCGGGTTAGATTGTGTGAGTGACTGAGTTTCACCGTATGAAGCGGGTTACAGTGAGTGAGTGAGTCGCACTGTAGGGCGCTGGTTGGAATGAGTGAGTGACTGAGTGCCACTGAAGGAAGTGGCTTAGAGTGAGTGAGTGAGTCGCACTGTAGGAAGAAGGTTACTGTGAGTGTGTGACTGAGTCCCACTGTAGGAAGCGGGTTAGAGTGAGTGAGTGAGTCCCACTGAAGGAAGCAATTCAGAGTTGGTGAGTGAGTGAGTCAGACTGTAGGAAGTTGGTTAGAGTGAGTGAGTGAGTGAGTCCCACTCTAGGAAGTGGGTTAGAGTGAGTGAGTGAGTGAGTCGCACTGTAGGGCGGTGGTTAGAATGAGTGAGTGAGTCCCACTGTAGGGCGCGGATTAGAGTGAGTGAGTGATTGACTTCCACTGTAGGAAGCGGGTTAGAGTGAGTGAGTGAGTGAGTGAGTGAGTCCCACTGTAGGAAGTTGGTTAGAGTGAGTGAGTGAGTCCCACTGAAGGAAGCAGGTTAGAGTGAGTGAGTGAGTGAGTCCTACACTAGGTAGCGGGTTCGAGTGAGTTAGAGAGTGAGTCCCACTGTAGGAAACGGGTTAGACTGAGTGAGTGAGTCCCACTGTAGGAAGCGGGTTAGAGTGAGTGAGTGAGTGAATTCCACTGTAGGAAACGGGTTAGAGTGAGTGCCTCCCACTGTAGGAAACGTGATAGAGTGAGTGAGTGAGTCCCACTGTAGGAAACGGGTTAGCTTAAGTGAGTGAGTCCCACTGTAGGAGGTGGGTTAGAGTGAGTGACTGAGTGAGTCCCACTGTAGGAAGCGGGTTAGAGTGAGTGTGTGAATTAGTCCCAATGTAAAAAGCAGCTCCGAGTGGGGGAGTGAGTGAGTCCCAATGTAGGGCGCGGGTTTCAGTGAGTGAGTGAGTCCCACTGTAGGAAACAAGTTAGAGTGAGTACTGAGTCCCACTGTAGGAAGCGGATTAGAGTGAGTGAGTGTATGAGTCCCACTGTAGGAAGTGGCTCAAAGTGACTGAGTGAGTGATTCCCACTCTAGGAATCGGGTTAGGGTAATTGAGTGAGTCCCATTGTAGGGCGCAGGTTAGAGTGAGAGAGTGAGTGAGTCCCACTGTAGGGCGCGGATTAGAGTGAGTGACTTAGTCACCCTGTAAGAAGCGGATTAGAATTAGTGAGTGTGCCCCATTGTAGGAAGCGGCTTAGAGTGAGTGAGTGAGTGAGTGAGTGAGTCCCACTGAAGAAAGCAGGTTAGAGTGAGTAAGTGAGTCCCACTGTAAGAAGTGGGTTAGAGTGAGTGAGTGAGTGAGTCGCACTGTAGTGCGGTGGTCAGAATGAGTGAATGAGTGAGTCCCACTGTAGGGCGCGGATTAGAGTGAGTGAATGAGTGACTCCCACTGTACGAAGCGGGTTTGAGTGACTGAGTGAGTGAGTCCTACTGTAGGTTGCGGGTTAGAGTGAGTTAGAGAGTGAGTCTCACTGTAGGAAACGGGTTAGAGTGAGTGAGTGAGTCCCACTGTAGGAAGCGGGTTAGAGAGAGTGAGTGAGTGAATTCCACTGTAGGAAACGGGTTAGAGTGAGTGAGTGCGTCCCACTGTAGGAAACGGGATAGAGTGAGTGAGTGAGTCCCACTGTAGGAAATGGGTTAGAGTGACTGAGTGAGTGAGTCGCGCTGTAGGGCGCTGGTTAGAGTGAGTGAGTGAGTGAGTCCCACTGTAGGAAGCGAGTTAGAGTGAGCGAGTGAGTTTTACTGTAAGAAGCAGGTTACTGTGAGTGAGCGAGTGAGTCCCACTGTAGGAGGTGGGTTAGAGTGAGTGACTGAGTGAGTCCCACTGTAGGAAGCGGGTTAGAGTGAGTGTGTGAATTAGTCCCACTGTAGGAAGCAGCTCAGAGTGGGGGAGTGAGTGAGTCCCAATGTAGGGCGCGGGTTTGAGTGAGTGAGTGAGTCCCACTGTAGGAAACAAGTTAGAGTGGGGGAGTGAGTGAGTCCCAATGTAGGGCGCGGGTTTGAGTGAGTGAGTGAGTCCCACTGTAGGAAACAAGTTAGAGTGAGTGAGTGTATGAGTCCCACTGTAGGAAGCGGCTCAAAGTGACTGAGTGAGTGGGTCCCAATGTAGGGCGCGGCATAGATATAGTGAGTGTGTCCCACTGTAGGAAGCGGGTTAGAGTGGTTGTGTGAGTGAGTCCAAATGTTGGAAGCAGGGTAGAGTGATTGAGTGTGTTCCACTGTACGAAACAAGTTAGAGTGAGTGAGTGTATCCCACTGCAGGAAGCGGGTTAGAGTGAGCGAGTGCGTCCCACTGTAGGAAACGGGTTAGAGTGATTGAGTAAGTCCCATTGCAGGGCGCGGGTTTGAAAGAGTGAGTGAGTGGGTCACACTGTAGGTAGCAGGTTAGAGTGAGTGAGTGAGTGAGTCCCACTGTAGGAAGCCGGTTAGAGTGAGTGAGTAAGCCCCACTTTAGGGCGCGGGTTTGAGTGAGTGAGTGAGTGAGTCTCACTGTAGGAAGTAACTCATAGTGGGTGAGTGAGTGATTCCCACTGTAGGGCGCCGGTTCAGATTGAGTGAGTGACTGAGTCCCTCTGTAGGAAGCGGGTTAGAGTGAGTGAGTAATTAAGTCCCACTGTAGGGCCCTGGTTTGAGTGAGTGAGTGAGTGAGTCCCACTCTAGGTAGCGGGTTAGAGTGAGTGAGTGAGTGAGTCCCACTACAGGAAGCTTGTTAGAGTGAGTGTGTGAGTGAGTCCCACTGTAGGAAGCAGCTCAGAGTGGGGGAGTGAGCGAGTCCCAATGTAGGGCGCGGGTTTGAGTGAGTGAGTGAGTCCCACTGTAGGAAACAAGTTAGAGTGAGTGAGTGTATGAGTCCCACTGTAGGAAGCGGCTCAAAGTGACTGAGTGAGTGGGTCCCAATGTAGGGCGCGGCATAGATATAGTGAGTGTGTCCCACTGTAGGAAGCGGGTTAGAGTGGTTGTGTGAGTGAGTCCAAATGTTGGAAGCAGGGTAGAGTGATTGAGTGTGTTCCACTGTACGAAACAAGTTAGAGTGAGTGAGTGTATCCCACTGCAGGAAGCGGGTTAGAGTGAGCGAGTGCGTCCCACTGTAGGAAACGGGTTAGAGTGATTGAGTAAGTCCCATTGCAGGGCGCGGGTTTGAAAGAGTGAGTGAGTGGGTCACACTGTAGGTAGCAGGTTAGAGTGAGTGAGTGAGTGAGTCCCACTGTAGGAAGCCGGTTAGAGTGAGTGAGTAAGCCCCACTTTAGGGCGCGGGTTTGAGTGAGTGAGTGAGTGAGTCTCACTGTAGGAAGTAACTCATAGTGGGTGAGTGAGTGATTCCCACTGTAGGGCGCCGGTTCAGATTGAGTGAGTGACTGAGTCCCTCTGTAGGAAGCGGGTTAGAGTGAGTGAGTAATTAAGTCCCACTGTAGGGCCCTGGTTTGAGTGAGTGAGTGAGTGAGTCCCACTCTAGGTAGCGGGTTAGAGTGAGTGAGTGAGTGAGTCCCACTACAGGAAGCTTGTTAGAGTGAGTGTGTGAGTGAGTCCCACTGTAGGAAGCAGCTCAGAGTGGGGGAGTGAGCGAGTCCCAATGTAGGGCGCGGGTTAGAGTGAGTGAGTGCCTCCCACTGTAGGAAACGGGTTAGAGTGAGTGAGTGAGTCCCACTGTAGGCAGCGGCTTAGAGTGAGTGAGTGAGTGAGTGAGTCTGTTTAATCATTCCATCCATCAGATTGGGAACAAGTGTTTTGCCCTGGGTTTCCAGGACATGCTTTTCCTGTCTTGTTTTAGCTTTCCAATGACAGTTATTATCACTTTCCTTGACTACTGTTGTGGTTAGGTTTAATATTTGTAAATCAAATCTGGGACCCAACTCATATGTTTTATTATCAAATAGGCAATATCCTCCACCATTGTTTGGCTTTTTCCAAAAGTCTGGTCAGGTAGGCCATTTGCCATCTAGATAATTCCAGTTTTGAGAGGCCACCCCATGCAGGGGTGTTATCAGGCCTCCTTTAGGAAGAGAGGTACATCTCCAGCATTCCTTAGCTTTCGTAGCATTAACAATTCTTTGCAATGTTTGAAGACGGGTATTGTTTACCCATGTTTCAGTTTCTAATATCTCTACAACAGTTACAATTAAGATCAGAATAACTTTACACAAATGTCCCTGATCCTTTTTGACCGTCCATTGTGTCTCCGGAGATTTCTTTATGATCTAAAGAACCGTAGTTTCATGGGTCCTGCCGGGGTGATGGCCCATGATTTCTCAGAAGCCTTCTTTATTGAGAGTAGTGAATCCAGGCTGGTTGTTCTCTTATCTTGACAGTGGTGAAGGTTGTCAGCAGCACCTGATAGGGTCCTTCCCACTTTTCTTCCAAAGGTTTCCCTGAAAAAGTCTTTATATACACATAGTCACTGTTATAATTGAGCTGAAATAACTAGAGCCCGAAATAAATTCACTAAATATTTATTAAGGTAGGAAAGCAAATACAGCACGCTGGGTGGCCGGGGAGTCGCAGCTCCATCCAAGGCTCGCAAATTCCGACAAGTAACACAGCCCTTTTATCCTCATTTCGACATCTTCGGCACGCCCCCTTAGCTTCTTTTGTTATCATAACTTCTTTAAGGCTGGCTAGCTCCAAGGCCAGTTTAAGCAAACAGTTATGCTTTCAGTTGTGTAGCAATATGGTTTGCACATTTGTTAACAGGAGGCTGTATATTACAAAACTTATATCTTTTTACACTAAGGTCTAAACAAAGACAAAAGACAAAAGTTGTCATAGTAACATAAGATTGTGGTTTAATATTTGCCTTGAGATAGTACATCTTGCAACCTCGCGGTTAAGTCTTTTCTTGCCAGACAGGATGTTCTCAGATCTGTTGCAGCAATATCATTCCTTTTGTTAAAAACCCATTTGATCAGCAAATTACCCTTAGTTACTTATTACAGTCACCAGGTTTAAAGAAGTGGACTGGTTGATCCAACTCTCTGGCCCTCGTTCCAATTTTTAATTGTCCCTGGAGGGCATTCACATATTCACACAAATATCCCTCCCCTAACTGCCTTAAATCTTCTCCAGCAAATTGCAACTGGTACAGTCTCCCTTATAATATTTCAAAAGGGCTCAAATTCTCCTTTGTTCTCGGTTTAGTTCATATTCTTAATAAAGCCAAGGGAAGAGATTGGGCCAAGTTAGATTTTTCTCTTGTCCTATTTTCGCTACCTGTTGTTTAATTAAATGGTTCATTTTTTCCACTTGCCCACTTGCTTGAGGCCTATAAGGAGTTGCAGAAGCAGGCTGGAAACTAGGACCATGCGTGGCAATCAGTTAGCTGAGGGGAATGTGCTCGGGCTTGTCTAGACAACAATCAACATGATGAGCTTGTCTAGACAGCAATTAACATGATGAGGCCTGTTTGCAGAGCACAGGGGAGCGGGAAACGGATGGCGCCAAAGTTGGCGCCAAGGAAAGGCAACATCTTGCTGTTAATTAGCCGCCAATCAGGGATTGCCTAGTATGCAAGGCTTAGCCTCAGGAACCAATTGGTTTAAGACGCGCAGCCTTTGAAAGTGTATATAAAGTTGTGCTCCTGTACAATAAACCGACATTTGCTTGCATCAAGCTGCGTCCCGTCTCCTCATTCGCCGCAAATTGGTGACCCCGACGTGATACGTTTAAGGATCTAACGTGAAGGGCTCTCGAATCGCCTATCTGAGCGACATGCAGCGAATCCCACAGAACTTTGAATGATCTGCTGAAAGGAAGCAGGAGCCGGCCATAAATCCCTCCGGAGGTGAGAGGTGAGCTGTGGGGAATCCGTAATGGGGAATCAGGCTTCGTCCCCAGAAGGAGACGTTTATGAGCTTATGAAAGGTCTTCTTAATAAACATAAGAAAAATATCTCTGGACAAGACCTTAAAGCAATGCTCAGGTGGGTGCAAGTAAATATGCCCGCAGTGACTGCATCTACAATTTTTACGCGGGAACTTTGGGACGACACAGGGGTGAAATTATGGGATTCTGCGACAAGGGGCAATACTGAGTCCCACCGTCTGCTCTCTTCGTGGAGAGCTATTTTTGAGACTATGAAAGCAGAGGAAGGAGAGGAGGAGGAATCGCAAGCTCCTACAGCTCTTTCCTCATCAGCCTCTAAGTCACAGTGCTCTAGACCCCTGGGTGTCAATGCAGTGGTATCCGCCAGAAGAAGATCCTTTTGACCCAGGACCAATAGACCGTGAAAAAGAACCTGATTTATACCCTCCTGATCTACGTGATGTGTGGACAAAAATAAAGAAACAAGCCTTAAAGGAGGGGGATTTGGACATGGCTAAAACTATAGTTGCTCCGGTCTTGTATTCTCAGGGTCGGGCAGGGGGAGCACGATGGGAGGCTCTTTCTTTTTCGGTTGTTAAAGAACTGCGCCGCACGGTTACGGAACATGGTATTTCTTCTCCCTATTTTATAAGCCTGTTATCTTCTGTGTTTGATACTTATATCATGACTCCTCATGATTTGAAATCTTTAGCACGATTGTTACTAACCCCGACTCAGTATACGTTGTGGGAGTCGCATTGGAGAGGAGGACTGCAAGCACTCCTGCTCACGTATGTTAATCATAATGATCCTGTATTAGCTGCATTAACAATAGAACATCTTATGGGCACCGGGGCACATGTTGATCCGGTAACACAGGCTCAACACTGCCCCCGTGCGGCTCTCGAGGCAATTAGAGAAGAGGCAAAAAAGGCTTTTTTCCAGGTTCCTGATGTACAAAAGCCACAAAAAGCTTTTACTAACATCACTCAGGAGTCTCGAGAACCTTATATGCAGTTTATTGATAGACTAAAACAGGCTTTGGAACGTCAAGTAGATAATGCGGAAGCTCGGGATATATTGCTAACAAAACTAGCTGTTGAAAATGCTAATGCTGATTGTAAAAGGTTATTGAAGTCTCTTCCCAACCCAAACCCCACTCTGGTGGAAATGGTGGAAGCATGTAACCGAATCGGTACGGTTGACCATAAGTTTGAAGCTATGGCTGCTGCTTTTGCAACAATGCGTGGTGTGGGGAATTGCTATGGTTGTGGTAAGCCTGGCCATTTAAAGAGAAATTGTCTTGCGCGGGCTGCGGGGAATAAACAACAACCTCCTGGTCCTGGAGTTTGTCCGACATGTCGGAAAGGGCGTCATTATGCTAATCAGTGTCGATCTAAGTATGATTTCCAGGGACAACCGATACAGGGAAACGGACCGCAGAGCGCGGGGCAGCGACGCGCGCAGACACAAATGCCACAGCTGACATTTCAACAAGCTCGGAGAGAAGTACCGACACCTCAAGTCTCTGTCCAGCAACCTCAGGCAGCGCAGGATTGGACCTGGCAACCTCACACACAGTAATGTTGCTCGATTCCTTGGTTCATTTATTATCAACAAATGTCAAAGGACCATTACCCCCTGATACACAGGCTCTATTAATTGGTAGATCTTCCACAACATTGTCTGGTCTATTTGTTTTACCAGGTGTTATTGACTCTGACAGTGTGGACGAAATTAAAATTATGGCATGGACTCCATTTCCACCTTGTACGATACCTCAAGGTAGTAGAATAGCGCAATTGATTTTGATCCCGGCAGGGGTAAGCTCTCTTACCTCTGATCACCCTCCGCAGAGGAAAGGAAGTTTTGGATCTACAGGGTTACCTCACATTTTGTGGGTACAATCCATTTCTCCACAGCGACCTATGTATCAGTGTACCCTTATTTACAATGACCAACAAATAGCACTAAATGGGATCATTGACACTGGAGCTGATGTCACAGTAATTTCTCAAGCCAAATGGCCTCCGCAATGGCCACTGACTAATGTCTCTCAGGCACTGGCTGGGACTGGGGGGACCGGTAACAGTCGTCAGAGTTTGGAACTAATTCAAATTCAAGGACCAGAGGGACATGTGGCTTCTGTTAAACCTTTTGTGCTACCTGTCCCTATGGTTTTGTGGGGACGTGATGTATTGTCACAATGGGGAATGTCTATCCGTACACATTTTTAGATGGGGCCATTGAAGTGCGTGACACCCTAAAAATAACTTGGAAGTCTGATGTTCCTATTTGGGTGGATCAATGGCCCCTTCCTTTGGAAAAACTTCGCGCACTTCAAAACTTAGTCTCAGAACAACTGTCCAAAGGACACATTGTGCCCTCTACCAGCCCATGGAATTCACCAGTTTTTGTTATTAAAAAACAAACTGGCAAGTGGCGCTTGCTCCATGATCTCAGAAAAATTAATGATGCTATGGAAGATATGGGAGCCCTCCAACCCGGGCTCCCGTCTCCAACTATGATCCCTCGACACTGGCATCTAACTGTCATAGATCTTAAAGATTGTTTTTTCAGTATCCCATTGCATCTAGATGATACACCAAAATTTGCCTTTTCCATTCCAAGCATCAACATGCAAGCTCCGTTGCAGAGATATCAGTGGGTTGTACTGCCACAAGGTATGAAAAATAGCCCTACAATGCGTCAATGGTATGTTGCGAAAATACTCAGTCCTGTCCGAAATGCTATGCCTACTGTGTTATTGTATCATTATATGGATGACCTTTTAGTGGCAGCACAACATCACGAAGTCATGGAGAAAGCTGTAGCCCTTGTCACAGATGCCGTGAATTCGGCAGGTCTCTGTATAGCACCAGAAAAGGTCCAAAAGTTTCCCCCTTGGAAATATCTGGGCTGGCGAATAAGAGCACAAACTATTATTCCTCAACCATTGCAGATCAATACCAATGTAAGAAACCTGCATGATGCACAAAAATTACTGGGAACAATAAACTGGGTTCGACCATTATTGGGAATTTCTAATACAGACTTGGGTCCTTTGTTTGACCTACTAAAAGGGGACACTAATCTTTGTTCTCCACGTAATCTTAACCCTGAAGCAGATACATCTTTACAAAAGGTTGCCTCGGCTATCGCTTCTCGACAGGCCCACTGATGGGCCCCTGAATTACCTTTTTACTTGATTATTTTAAACCCTGTACGACAGCCTTATGCCCTGATATTTCAATGGGACCTTCAGAACTCGGACCCCCTGTTAATTATTGAATGGATCTTTTTACCTAACCAGTCTACAAAAACTATTTTGACACAACATGAAATGTTTGCCTCTCTGATTGTTAAAGCTAGATCACGCCTGCTAACCTTATCAGGGAAGGATTTTGTCTGTATTTGTCTACCAATAACAACAGTATACTTAAAATGGCTTTATCAGCAATCAGACACCTTTGTTATGGCACTTGCCGACTATACAGGCCAAATAACTTCTCATCCACCTTCACACAAACTGTTTAACATTGATTTTCGTCTGATGTTAAAACCCAGAAGAAGCGAACAACCCTTACAGGCGCTTACTGTCTTTACAGATGGATCAGGCAAATCACATAAATCTGTTCTTCTGTGGTGGGATGATCAACGGAGACAATGGGACTCGGACATAGAGACAGTCTCCGGTTCACCTCAAATAGTAGAACTGAATGCAGTTGTTCGTGTTTTCCGGAAATGGAACGTACCACTCAACCTTGTTACTGATTCTGCTTATGTTGCAGGTATTGTTACACGAGCTGAAGCTTCTGTGCTGCGGAATGTTTCACATTCACAACTTTTTACCCTGTTACAGGAACTTATTTTCCTTTTGGACTCTCGATCTGCACCTTATTTTGTTATGCATATTAGGTCTCATACCTCACTACCTGGTTTTCTTGCAGAAGGCAATCGACGAGCTGATCTACTGACATTACCAGTTCAAGTACTGCCAGACCGTATTGCACAAGCTAAACTAAGTCACTCTTTTTTCCATCAAAATGCTGGAGCTCTTAAGCGACAGTTTGACCTTACTTCTCAACAGGCATCAAGTATTATTGCTGTCTGTCCTGATTGCCAAAAACACTCTTTCCTATCAATTGCTACAGGAGTTAATCCTAGAGGATTACAAAGCCTACAATTATGGCAAACAGATGTCACACATTATTCTGAATTTGGTAACCTTAAATATATCCACTCTTCCATTGATACATTTTCAGGTGCCTTGTTTGCCTCTTGTCACACAGGAGAAAAGGCACGAGATGTTCGTAGACATTTAATGCGTGCTTTTGCTACTTTGGGTATTCCCTTAAAGATAAAGACAGATAATGGTCCAGCTTATGTTTCAACCACTATCAAAACCTTTTTTGCCCTATGGGGTGTAACTCATATTACTGGCATTCCTCATTCCCCCACCGGTCAATCTCTCATTGAACGGTCTCATCAGTCTCTAAAGCGTTTATTACAACAACAAAAAGGGGGAATGGGAATGGCTATTCCGGAGGAACGGTTACAGAAAGCATTGTATGTTTTTAATTTTTTGAATTGTTCTTTAATAGATAACAATCCACCGATAGTTCGACATTTTACTGCAAATGCCTCCTTCGAGGCACGGGTTAAAGCCCCAGTATTGGTCCGAGATCCAGAAACAGGTAAAATTATGGGACCATATCCTCTTGTTACATGGGGAAAAGGTTATGCTTGTGTCTCTACAGAAAAAGGACCTAGATGGATCCCAGCAAAGAATGTAAGACCTTTCCGTGAACCTGTATTGCAGACAACTGATACCGACACCGACCCTACAGAATGAAATAAAAACTGTGTGAAGATTACTGTTTAGATATAGTTATGTAACTACATGAATGATTTCTGCCCTGAGCCTGGTGGCGCATACAGCTGCGGTTTGTGTCCGGGCTCAGAGATGTAAATAGGGGCTTCTCTGTTATGGTAAAGTGTCTCTCTTTGCATAAAAAAGAGAGGGAATGAAGGGAATGACCCCAGAGGTGTGTTCAAAGAAGGCATGCGATGTTTGATGTTTCGAACTTTTTGATTGAACCAGTTCTTGTTTGGTGTGCCCTTCCATCTATGTATAATGTTAATTTAAAAGAAAGATGATATTGTTTACACTTTGTCGATAATTGTCTTTCTGTAGATGTTAATGTAGTAGGAGGCTATGATAGGAACGTGTATCGCAGCGGTTCTTATCTTACCCAGAGTAACAGTAGGAAAAGCATTAAAGAGTTAAATCACCTTGTTTGGTAGGCAGTTAAGAATGTGAGTCAAAATTGCTACTGCCTTTGTTGTTGGTTCAAGGACATGGCTGTGAGGATTTTGATGGTATGTGCTGCGTGGATTTTAGGCGCCCCATTGCAGCAACATGTTATCAAAATCTGAGAAAATGTCAGCCTTTTTTGGCATCCATTCACTCAATTGGCAGTATTGTTTGTTTGCTATTGCCTTGGTTGCTGTCATGTTTGCAAGGGCCCTGCAGAACATGGCAAACCTGGTACTAGCTGTTCAAAAAGCAAAAAGGGGAAATTGTAAAATTGTACGGAACAAGGACAGTGGGTTATTTTGACATTGATATCATGTCTTAGTTGGTTTTTTATTTGTTCTATTACTTGTGCCTTGGTTTTGCTCGGTTTCAGGGGTTCTTTTTGTGCAACAGGAAGGGGGAGATGCAGAAGCAGGCTGGAAACTAGGACCATGCGTGGCAATCAGTTAGCTGAGGGGAATGTGCTCGGGCTTGTCTAGACAACAATCAACATGATGAGCTTGTCTAGACAGCAATTAACATGATGAGGCCTGTTTGCAGAGCACAGGGGAGCGGGAAACGGATGGCGCCAAAGTTGGCGCCAAGGAAAGGCAACAAGGAGTGTGTAATTGCCAATCTATTCCTAATACTGTACTCACTTGCTGTATTATTTTAGCACAAAAGTGTGAGCCTCTATCAGGAGAGATTGTTGCCAGAATCCCAAAGCAGGGAAGAATCTCATTCAACAATCCCTTCATTACCTCTCTTGCTTTATTTGTTTTGTCGCGACGGAGGGAAGACACAGTCACTCAATATGAGCGATCAGCAGACTTCGTTTATTGTACCTTACAGTCACCTTTTATGCCTTGTTATAATTAGCTCATACATATTACAAAAGTTAAGCTCATTATTGGTTAGTTGCCTAAATACCAAGTCCGCCCCTAGTTTCTCTTCTGTAGTTATCTGTTCCCACCTGCAACATTCTTTTCCCACCGCGATCTTCCTGTTACTGTGTAACAAGAACAGCCAAGGACAGTGTATTTTTGCTTTACTTCAGATAAGCTGAGAGCGATGTGCATTTTTGTCCAGCCAGCTGGACTATGTCTATGTGAACTTTTTCAGCTAGCCAGTTATCCACATTGTTTGACAAGGAAAAGTTTCTGGCCAACCTGAAAATGTATCAGTCATAACTAATAAATATTGGTACCCCCCTTTTCTTGGGAGTTCGGAAAAATCAACTTGCCACTGTTGTCCTGGATAATTTCCTCTACTAATGTTCCCTAGTTTTATTCTATTTGCTACATTGGGTTTATTACATAAACACACGTTGCATTGCTGAGTCACCTGTTTTATTACAGTATATAAGTTTGCCCTATCAATTTTTGATTTAGACTTTTATATATCGTGTCAAGCTCCCCAATGAGTCTTATTATGTTCTGTTAAGGCTGTGGTCCATATTAAATTGGATGGTACCACTGTTACAGATCTGCTAATAAGTTGGAATTAATTAACTTTATTTGATTTTATAAAATCATTTTAATAGAAATATAGAGGAATAAGAAATATATTTTAATGAAACTAGTAGTTGCACAACAAAAGCTGCTATGAAATCCTCTCTACAGCCCTGCATCAAGGCCAAAACAATAGGTCAGAATCACCTAGTAGGAATGATTAGAACTTAGACAATAGACTTAAGATTCAAGATGATTGAAGATAATTGGATACAGTATTTACAGGTAGACTGGGAGAATGCATTGAAATGTTAGAATGTAGAATTAATGGGAACTGGGGAGAGTCAACTGGAACAACTTATAGTTACCTGCCAAGAAATCGTGAACTTTAGTAAAAGGTAATTCTGGCAGGGGGAGATCGCGACCACCGACTCATATACCACCTACCCAAATCATACCCCAGACCCATTTCTAGACTTTTCTAACCTTTACTGCGCAGAATCGGATTTGGGAGGAGGGTATTTTAATGATTTTCGGGAAATATGATACATGAATATTTAATGAATATGTATGAATAAGTTCTATATATGGTGTCTGATTTTGAGACTTGATGTGCGTTGATTGTGAGAGGACTCACTCTCGCACCCGGCCGTTAATAAAGAAGTGTCTGCTTATCTGCATCACATTGGTGTCGATAAGCACTTCATTCCGAGATTTCGGTAACAGTTTTGGCGACCCAGATGGGACCTCGCTGAAGGAGACCGGAGGAGTCGGGGACCTGATCGGTTCCAGCTGGCACCGAGGATTTCTCGGGGATACCCATCGATCCCTGATCCGTAAGGCTCTTCGCGACTTTCCCTGGATTTTGGTAAGACACTTCTTTTTTTGTAATTATAGTAAGTGGGTCAGAGTCCCACTAAAGTAAGTGCGCTGGAGGAAGTGGGTTAGAGTCCCACAACAGTGGGTTAGAGTCCCACTATAGTGAGTGGGTTAGAGTCCCACCAGTTGTTTCGAGTCCCACTGAGAAAGTCTGCCTGTCAGACGTGGCGAAAGCTGCGCAGGGTTGGACTAAAAGGATCCTTGTGGAAGTGGAAGCCTAGGCGTCTGCTCGTAAGACATAAGCGAAAGCTATTGCAGGGTTGGACAATAGTGGAAACAAGAGAACCTACATGCTATAGTGTTCTCTAAGGTAGCGCCTCTAACAAGAAGTTAGAAGGGGTTTTTTGTGTTACGGAATTGTTTACTTTGGTTGTGTATTGAGGAGAAAATTAAGAAGTGTATAATATTGTGTTACATACCTTTGTTTAAAGTAACAATTGTGGAAAAGTGTGAGTGTGGCTGTAAGGGTGAGACGTGCAATTGAGCACGAAAGCGAATGTGGAGTTCAGATCCACGGATCGGAGTGACAGAGTTGAGTGATTGCGTATTGTACTGTAAAGTGATTATACCATGGCATCTAAGTTAACACAGTTGTTTAAAAGTAAAAGTATGGGTAATATTGCTACAAATGACAAAGTTCCAAAAAATTCTCCGTTGGGATGTTTATTGGCACATTGGGGAGATTTATATGATGATCTACGAAAGAGCCAGATGATTGAGTACTGTAATAATTGGTGGCCTCTGTATATATTGGATGAGCAGGAAAAGTGGCCCATGAATGGGACAGTGAATTATAACACCATTCTGCAGTTAACACTGTACTGTAAAAGAGAGGGGAAATGGAGTGAAATGCCATATGTGGATTTGTTCTTTTACTTAAGACAGAGAAAAGACTGACAGGATGAATGCAAGTTAACTATTGGAGATAACCTGGTAATGGCTATAACTGCTGATAATAAGAAAGTGAAAAAGTGCTGTTCAGCTTGTGAGATCGGGAAAGATTGTTTGAAGAAGAGAATTGCTTTCGAAATTGATGAAGGACCAGAATTAGATATATCCCCTCCTAGGAGAGAAAGGAATCGGGGTCGAGAATATAGGGCACGGGAACAGGAGGGTGAACCAGATGATAGCAGTGGAATAGAAGATGTGGAGGAGGGATTGTCTGAGACTGTAATTCATACTCCTGTTTCACGGAGAACTCGGCAGCAGACACAAACAATAGCTCCCCTGGGACAGGGAGTTGGTAGTGATGGGCCAGTGTATGTGAAAGTGCCTTTTTCATTTATGGATTTGATGGCATGGAAACAGGCAGCAGGAATTTATAGAGAAGATCCTGAAAGAGCAGGCAGAGTAGTAGATACTATAATCAGAACGCAGAACCCGGACTGGAATGATTTACAGGTGATCCTGGATAATTTGTTAGATGATACAGAGAAGCAGATGGTATTGAAAGCTGGCAAAGCACAGGCAGAGGTGGCTGTGTTGAGTAGAATAACAGGTGGAACAATAGAGCAGAATTTTCCATCTGGGGATCCGCAGTGGGACCCAAATAATGTGGCACATAGAGAGAGACTGAGTCGGTATCAGAAATGGATTTTATATGGAGTTAAACATGCTATGCCTAAATCTCTGAATTGCTCTAAGTTGTATGAAGTAAGGCAAGATAAAAATTAATCTCTCTCAGCATTTCTGGAGACACTGAAGGAAGCTGCCAGGAAATATACTGATCTGAGAGTGGAAACAGAGACAGCTCAGATACAATTGGCTTTGATTTTTATGGGACAATCGGCACCAGATATAAGGAAGAAACTCCAGAAATTGGAGGGAGAGTATTCAAGGAGTTTGAATAAAATGTTGGAGGTAGCATGGAAAATATATAACAACAGAGAAAAAGAGGAAAGAAAAATTAGGGAGAGTAGATTATTGGCTGTAATGACAGGGACGGCAGATAGAGGAAGGGGCAGAGGAAGAGGATGAGGATTTAATGGAAGGGGAGGCTGTATGAACTATGGCAATGGGAAATTTAATACCCCCTTAGGAATAAATCAGTGTGCTTTGTGTAGGGAGGAAGGACATTGGAAAAGGGATTGTCCTAGAAATAGGAATGCTTATCACGACATTGCCAAGGTAATGGTTTTAGATGATTGAAGGAGACTGGAGGGGAACCCAGCTGAACCTCTGGTTATAATTAAGCTGGGAGAAAAAGAAGTTAAATTTTTAGTGGATACAGGAGCGACATTTTCAGTATTAAATACCTGTAAAGGAAAAATTGGAACAAAAACAGCTAATATAATAGGAGCAAGAGGAAAGAAGAAAACAGGCCATTCCTGCAACCCCTGGATTTGAAATTTGGAAATAAGATAAATACACATGAATTCTTGTATGTACCAGAATGTCCGATACCCTTGTAAGGAAGAGATTTTTTATCCAAATTAAATGCACAAATTGTTTTTGACGAAGGAGAACTTTTCTTGAAAATACCTGAGTCAAAAACGGGAGAAATCTTGATGATACAAGAAAAAGTAAAGGAGCAGGAAATTCCACCAGAGGTGGATTTGGCAGTGATCCCTACTGTATGGGAAACAAATATTCCTGGAAAATCGAAACTAGCAGAACTGGTTAAAATAGACTTAAAGGAAGGTGCAGGAACAGTGAGAATTAAACAATATCCAATCAAATCAGAAGTGAGACAGGAACTAAAGAAATTGATTGATAAATTACTGGAGTATAAAATTTTGGAAGAATGTGAATCTGAGTATAATAATCCTATTTTAAATCCTATTTTACCAGTCAGAAAACCTTCGGCTGAATATAGGCTGGTGCAAGATTTGAGAGCAGTGAATCAAATAGTTAAGGATATTTATCCTGTAGTAGCAAACCCTTATACACTGTTAACAGCATTAAGGGAGACTTATCAGTGGTTTACAGTGCTTGATTTGAAAGATGCTTTCTTTTGTATACCTTTGGAAAAGGAAACCAGAAAACTGTTTGCTTTTGAATGGGAAAATCCTCAAACCGGGCGAAAGATGCAGCTGACATGGACTAGATTACCCCAAGGATTTAAAAACAGTCCAACTATTTTTGGAAATCAGTTAGCAAAGGAACTTGAAATCTGGAAACAGGATAAATCAAGACCTGGGCATTTACTTTTACAATATG
This sequence comes from Falco peregrinus, assembly GCF_023634155.1. Lineage (NCBI taxonomy): Eukaryota > Metazoa > Chordata > Aves > Falconiformes > Falconidae > Falco > Falco peregrinus. Next base: position 32,762 of record NC_073743.1, on the reverse strand, counting down.
TGGATGACATACTGATTGCTACAGAAGAAAGATTTACTTGTATACAGGTGACTATCGACCTCTTGAATTTCCTGGGACTAAATGGGTATAAAGGTATCCAGGAAGAAAGCCCAAATAGCCTGCCAGACTGTGATATATCTGGGCTTTGAGATTTCAAAAGGGCAGCGACAATTAGGAAAAGATCACAAAGAAACCATTTGCAGTATACCTTAGCTGAAAAATATTCATGAACTCAGAGCATTTTTGGGAATGACAGGGTGGTTTCGCCTTTGGATTATGAACTATGGGTTAATAGCTAAACCGCTGTACGAGGCCCAAAAGAACTCTCCCTTTGTATGGGGCCCACAACAACAAAAGGCTTTTGTAGAGTTGAAACGTGCCTTAATGTCTGCACCTGCCTTGGGACTGCCGGATCTAACCAAAGATTTTCAGTTGTTTGTTCATGAAAGACAACACCTTGCACTGGGCGTGTTAACTCAGACGATAGGAAGCTGGAAACAACCAGTCGGATACTTCTCCAAACAACTGGACACAGTGAGTAGAGGGTGGCTAAACTGCCTTCAAGCAGTGACAGCAACAGTGATGCTCATACAAGAAGCTCGGAAATTGACCTTGGGAAGAACAATAACAGTCTATGTCCCACCATGGTGATAACTGTTTTAGAACAAAAGGGGGGACACTGGCTGTCTCCGAGCCGAATGATGAAGTACCAGGTGGTACTGACTGAACAAGATGATGTGATTTTAAAGACAACTAACCTGGTAAATCCTGCAGTGTTTTTAAGCTCCATACAGGAGGAAGGACAACTGGAACATGATTGCTTGGCTACCATCGAGTATGTTTATTCCAGTCGTGAAGATCTGAAGGATGTACCATTGGAGCGACCAGACTGGGAATTGTATACTGATGGAAGCAGCTTTATGGAACAAGGAGTCCAATACTCAGGATATGCGGTAACAACAGAGACTACAGTTATAGAAGCAGGAGCATTGGCAAGTACCACGTCAGTCCAGAAAGCAGAACTTATTGCTTTGATTCGAGCCCTAGAATTAAGTAAAGAAAAGAAAGTAAATATCTGGACAAATTCAAAATATGCCTTTGGGGTAGAGCATGTCCATGGAGCTTTGTGGAAAGAAAGAGGGCTATTGTCCTCTCAAGGATCAAACATTAAACATCAAACAGAAATTTTACAATTATTGCGTGCACTTCAGAGACTAGATCAAGTAGCAATCATGCACTGTAAGGCACATCAAATCAGAAACACAAAAATAATAGCTGGGAATAATTTAGCTGATAAAACAGCAAGAAAGGTAGCAAAGAAAAAAGCATTGCAAATGGCAATAATTCCTTCTAAAACAGTAACTCTTCCTAGGGAAAACCCGAGATATTCAGAGGAAGATGACAAATTAGGTCAGTTATTAAATGCTAAGAAAAACTTATCTGGATGGTGGATAACTCCTAATGGACAGGTAGTAATTCCACCTCTTTTGATGAGAGAGATAATTCAAACGAGACATCAAGAATGTCACTGGGGGGCAGAAGCCTTAGTAACATCTTTAAGGAAACAAGTAATACCAGTTAAGATGTTGGGAATAGCTAAAATGGTAACTGCAAAGTGTGAAGTATGTTTGAAAAATAATCCAGTGATTAAGAAAAAGGTTCAAATGGGTAGATTGAAATCTGGTACAGGACCTGGAGATTATTGGCAAGTAGATTTTTCAGAGCTACCTAGACAAAATGGGTACTGGTACATCTTGGTAGGGGTTGATACTTTTACAGGACGGCCAGAAGCCCTTCCCTGTCGCACCACACAAGCAAAAGAGGTTGTAAAGTGGTTATTACAAGAAATAATTCCAAGATTTAGAGTACCTATTGGAATTTCTTCTGACAGAGGTTCACACTTTGTCGCAGAAGTAGTCCAAAGTATTAGCAAAGTATTGGGTATTAATTGGGATTTATATGCGTCTTGGAGGCCACAATCTAGTGGGAAAGTGGAAAGGATGAATCAAACTTTAAAAAGACAAATAAGTAAAATTTGTCAAGAGACTAGTCTAAAGTGGCCTCAGGCGCTTCCATTGGCATTATTACGAATCAGGGTACAGCCAAAGAGTGGAACCTCAGTCAGTCCTTATGAATTATTATATGGAAAACCATACGAGTCTCCAGAACCAAATCTAAACATACATGTAAAAGGAAAACAAGATGTGTATAACTATTTGCTTTCTCTAAGGAAAACTTTGGCTGCAATTCGAAGTGCAGTAATTTGGAATAGATCTTTATCCCAGGAAAATTCAGTGCATGATTTCCAACCGGGAGATTATGTCTATGTGAAAACCTGGACCTCCGAACCTTTACAGGAACGTTGGAAAGGACCTTTTTAAGTACTGTTAACCACTTTTACAGCTATCAAGATAGCAGAATCAGATGCTTGGATACATTATACTCGAGTGAAGAAAGCACCTACTCCATGGAAGATTGTCAATTGTGACCCAGAGACTTTAAAATTGACACTGAAACATGTCTAATTTTTATATTGGATTTTATTTTGGTCGGTAGTATTGGTGGGATCATGGGCTGGCTTGGTGGACAGGAACAAAAGACAAGTAGAAACAGAACAAGTGATTGAAATTCCCAAACAAATGGCTGAGGAAAATTTGATGGTAGGATTGATTAAAGGATTTGCCAATTTACAAAATGTCACGCAGATCACTGCTTGTTTGCCAATATCGAGGGCAGTAGGTGAATCTATTCCATGGGGAATTTTAACTATGAATCTGACCAATCTGAAACATAAAAATGAGACCACTTATTGTGAACAAAGGCCAGTAACTCAATGGTATGAACAAGTAAAGGTTATCAGAAAACAGTGGAAGTCGCCAGGTAAAGAAACAGATTGTAAAAAACTACTGAATTATGATTTTATAACAGGATCCTGACCTAGTGCCATAGCTCGAGTTCTTCTTCCTGGGGGTCCAAATCCCCAGTTAGGATGGTGTTCTTATGATGAACAACTTAAAACCAATGTGAGCAAAAATATCATGGAATGGAAGTGTAACAAAACTGGCCAAAGTATGCAATTAGTAGAACAATGGGGCTCTATATGGTCCATGGTGATATTTTTTTTCAATTCCAGTACATGGCCAGAACTTCTTGGTGTTTTACCTGGGATGGAAAAGTTTTTGCAGTGTTACCCTCAGTTAATGATAGAGCAACTTCATTGAGAGAAAAGGAAAATAAAATAGTACCATGGTGGAAATGTGAAAAAGTGTATGATTGCAGCAATGCAGACTTAATAATTCAACGAATTCCTTCTCTGGCCGCTGCTTTAAAATATGGTTGGTTTTGCCCAGGTCTTAAGAATACTCTCAATTTAACTAGTGCCTTTACACCCAGGAGAGGAACTCTGTTTAGTTGTAAAAAATCTACTATTCAAAGTCCAGGCATTTAATTTGGGCATTAAGTGATGGAACCTGGACAACACATTTACCATTAGATGGTAAGGTGAAACAAATTACTTTAGGCATGCCAACATTGTGTCCAATTTGGAAGAAATCACCATTTAGAGGATCCCTAGAGAATTTAAAATTGAAACGAACAAAGAGATCTGAGATAAATGATGATACTTGGAATGAACCCTCAACAGGAGTAAAAATTGGCTGGACACTTGAATCACTTTTGAATCCAATAGCATCATATAGAAAAAGAGAATGGCTTTATCAGTTAACAAGTCAAGTAAAAAAAATAACAAATGTCACCAAAAAGAGGTTTAAGGAATTGAACATACAGTTACAGGCGACTTCCAAGATGACTTTACAAAATAGAATGGCATTAGATATGCTCCTACTTAAAGAACATGGGGTATGTGGATATCTCAAGGATAGACTGGACTACAGTTGCATTCACATTCCAAATGTCACTCAAGATGTGGAACATGATCTGGACCTATTAGGTAAAATTGAGAAAAGATACAGAATCAATTCAAGAAGATATGTCAGAAGATTGGCTGGGGAAAATTTTTTAACAAACTGGGATGGAATTTGAGCTCTTGGATACAATCCATAATCAAAACTTTGTTTCTGTTACTAATTGTCTTTCTGATGATCATGCTAGTATATGCATGTTTGAAGAAACAGTTTACCAATAGAATTTCAGTCAATCGTATGAGAGAAGTACCAACTATTCCATCAAGACATGGTCCACCACCAAAATATGTTGAAACAAATGATATGTAAATAATGTGAAAGTATTGAAAAATGATTTTCAACACTTTCAAAGGGGGGAAATGTTACAGATTTGTTAATAAGTTAAGATTGATTGACTTTATTTGATTTTATAAAATATTTTTTAATAGAAATATAGAGGGATAAGAAATATATTTTAATCAAACTTATAGTTGCACAGTAAAAGCTGTTATGAAATCCTTTGTACAGTCCCGTACCAAGGCCAGAAGAATGGGCTAGAATCAGTGTTTAAAACTTAGGTAATAAATTTAGGGTTTGAAAGGTTTCTTTGTAGTTAACTAGTCTTCTGTATGTAGAAAGTGTATTGAAATGTCAGAATATAGGATTAATGGGAACTGGGGAGAGTCGACTGGAACAGCTTGTAGTTACCTGCCAAGAAACCGTGAACTTTAGTAAAAGGTTATTCCGGCAGGGGGAGATTGCGACCACCGACTCATATACCAACTACCCAAATCGTACCCCAGACCCTTTTCTGGACCTTTCTAACCTTTACTGCGCAGAATCAGATAAGAGAGGAGAATATGTTAATGATTTTTGGGAAATATCATGATTATGCATTAATAATTAATGAATATGTATGAATAAGTTTTATATATGGTGTCTGATTTTGAGACTTGGTGTGTGTTGATCGTGAGAAGGCTCACTCACGCACCCGGCCGTTAATAAAGAAGTGTCTGCTTATCTACATCCCATTGGTGTCGATAAGTTCTTCATTCCAAGATTTCAGTAACAATTATTATAATTTTGAAAACTCATTCTCTGAAACCTCTGGTTTCTATTTTGCCTGAATCTCACACTGTAGAATATAGAAGAGTTTGTGTCCTTCAGAGTGGCCTTAAATGGCAGTAGCACAAAGAAAGCAATCAGATGCCATTAGCAGCCTTCTGCTGGATTAATGGCCAGCAAAATCTGGTGAAGATGCCTGGAGATTTCTAGCATCACTGTTGTGATTTTGTACATAATTGCCCACGAGCAGTGACACAACATCCAGCTCAGCTACACAACATTCATCTGAGCCCCAGCATCACACCATCAGGCCTGTGCACCTGCATGTCCCTCCCCAGCAGTGTGCCAGCTAAGGCAAAGTGAGGCCAAGCGCTTCTCCCAGAGTTACACAGTGAGGCAGTAGCTCTCCTGCAGTTAAAATTCCCTGTCTCTACATGGCTCTTAGGCTTTCTGTTCTGGCCACTTGTGTGACACGTCTTCATCCTCCTGCCTTTCTAGACAAACTGGTTTTCTTGGAAAATCAGCCTGTGCTGTGCAAAAATAGAGATGTGATATGATGTTGTCTGAAGATTTCAGCAGGGCTTGCTTGAGAATGCCACAAGTCACTTATTCAAGCCATCATTTTACAAGCACTTTCAGCTGACAAAAGCCAGCACGGCTGACGAAAGCATTTGTTCTTTTAATGTACCAATGCCAAGGACCTTTTTGGTAATTTTAGGATACTTTTTATATTTTACAAAGTAATAGCTTTCATGTTCCATCAAAATTGTCTCAAGATCAATGTTATCACAAACTTCAAAGCCACGTAAACTTAATTTCATCTGTTGCTCCAATGCATTTGCAGCATCAACATACCTGATAATTTCAAAAAAAACAAAGATCAAAAAAACTGAAATCCCTTATCTTATTCTGATTTTTGAGGAAAATAAAAGCAAACAATGGCAATAATAATTATATGGGGGTTTTGACCTGTCCACAACTCTTATTAATTACAACAACATAAACTCTGTTTAAAAACCCTTTGTTGATTGCTCTAAAGTATTTTTAAATTGTATAGGACATTTTTGTCCCAGAAATTTTGTCCCCAAAACAATTTAGCAAAGTAAACTGCCAAGATATGTAACAGTAGTTTAACTCTTTCTCACATAAGACCAAAAGGCCATGCTGTCCATCCACCCAATGGAGGACAGGAGGACACATTACGGGAGGTCAGACACACACAAACCCACAAATGTAGAGTATTTATTTAAAAAAAATATACCCTTCTTCCATTAAATAAAGCAAAATTAGAATGAGGAGATTTTTTTCAACGAGCTTCTGTTCACATCTCATCCTGTGAATTAAGACAGAACTCTAGATCAAATGTATTATTCTCTTTATTGCTGTAAATAGCATCTAAATGTAGCCTGTGGAAACAAACAAATTAAGACAACAGCATGTAAGAACTGTAAAACAACTCACTGTTAATAAACACAAGGAAAGTGGTTTTCAATATAATTTTTCTTACACATTATCAGGGCTACTGGATGAATAGAAACCTTTTCCTAGAGAAGAGAAAATTACTTTGAGGTTGAAAATATAATTTACTTCCCTTACTATGGTTATGGATCTCCAACATGTTCAGGCTGATGCAAATTTCAGAGTAGGACTCTTGCAGACCTCACGCACAGTGTCTGCAAGAGCTGTGCAAGGAAACCTCGTGCTCCAGCATGGCTGCGTGCTTCCCTTACAACCAGAAATCTGTTTTCTGAGCGCTTGGAGAAGGGGGATGGAGAATAGGTCTGGGATCTGTACAATTACACTACAAAGACCAGCGGTAACACCGTTTGCACCTCCCATTTCATGGGCCTTGATACATAAACACAAGTGAAACACAGAGCACTTGAGGAATTAGTAGTTTGGGGTAACACCAGACTTGTCTGATTTTAACACCACAGCGACCAAAGTCAGGTGCCAACATGCAGAAATTTCAGTATGGAGTCAGTCCCATGGATTTCTTCACACAGACTGGAGAACCCAAAGTCATTTACAAAGGGTTCAGCAATAAAAACAAGGCAGTGTAAAATATCTTTGTCATCGTTCACTGAAGCTTCGTCTGGGGGAGCATAAAGTGCAATATCAAGTAGAGCATAAGAGGCAGCAGAAACAGGAATATTGTAAGATACTGGAACAAAACCTTACTCTGATGAAACATACCATATATGCTGAACATCTGCAGAGAAAACTTGAGATTTTAGGGTTGTAACAGAAGTTGCAGGTGACAAACTCACATATATTTGTCCTCTTCATACAGAAAACAGAGCCCCAGCATCTGTAGCAATGGCTGCTGCTGCTCTCTGCCAGTGCCCGGCACACAAACAAGCCAAAGAATTACTACTGAGCAGGAATTATTTTTCAGTTCCCCGAGATGCATAAAAGGAGTATCTATATGGGAAGCCCCTTACCCTATCCATCCTGGTCTCAGGAAGGAAGCATCATTAAACTATGGATAACAGAGAATCATTTATTCCTACAAGCAGAGGTGCTTTCAGGTGGTGCAATGTACTGCAAAACAAACTTGCTCTGTACACAGCAGTGGATATCATGTAGCATTCCACTGCTAATTTAAACATTTGAGATAGCACAATCAGCTATTGTTTTATTTTTAAAACTAATACTTCTCTGTGTGTTTGCCAACCTGTAAAAAGTACTGGGTAGAGCCCCAGGTCTCCCAGCATAGCAGCTATTTTCTGGCATGTTGGCTTCAGGCGTGGGGCCATCTAGTGACACAACTAAGAAAAGGCTGGGGCTTGCTTTTAACGTTTCCTGCGGGGTGGAAGTGTATTTGTATTTCACATATTAATAAAAAGATTGGTAGAACTTTCATTCTGGTTTTCTAGAGAGAAGAATCAAGCTATCTGGGGAAAAGGGAAGAAACCATACCCCACTTCTAGCCTCTACTACCTTTGATATCCTCTTGATAAAGGTAGCAGCCACTTGGTTTCTGAATCAGTAAGGAAGCTACAATACAGTTTGCCTTTCAGTGTTTGTACAAAGATGATTTTTCCAAACCATTTTTGGGAGGGAGAATGCTACTTAGTAAATCAGTAACTCTTGAATAAAGTAGATCAATTCCTGAGAGGTGCTGCAACAAGAAATGAACCAATTCTGAGAACTGTCATGAGCAAAGAGAAAACACCAACATCCTGGGATGAAATTATCTTTTCCTTATTTTTTTGAGGTGCTGGTGTTTGGAAAACAGATTTTGAACTGTGAACCTCTCACCAATTCTTCTGGATGATCTGAATCTTCTGAAACAGGGTTGGAGGTACAAGGAGGAAGCTGGAATCATCACTGGCTGAGAATCCCACCTGTACATTCAACTGCTCCTGCTGTTTTATGCTGAGAAAAATTAACTGGTTTATTTGCCCAAATATCAAAGGGCAAAATCACAGCTACCGCCAAATATTTAAAACACAGCATGAAAACACAGTGGTTGCCACAGAAGACAAACACATCAAATGTTTCATGTCAGAGTATTGCTGTAAATACTCAAACAAGAGAGGAATTGCATCCACCTGATGAGCTGATGGGGCTCACAATCCATGCCTGGAACTTTCCTTGAAAATAATTTGTATTCTGGTGTGTCTTCTGCTGCTGTCTGTCCCATGAGGTTACTTCCACTACCCCTAAAGGCATTTTAAGTTCTAGTATAAATAGTGATACAGTGATGGGCAGCACCTCAAATATTCTGTCTTTATCTTGTATATATCTTATAAGAATGCAGTGATGGTTAATTTTGAGAAGTCAGACATGTGTCCAAAGAAAATTAACTAAGCCGTTAATCAGTTGATCAACAGACAAAGACTTGCATTAGGCTGGATCCAAAAAAACAGAACAGAGGTACCAATATCTCTGGTGCTAGTTCTGTGAGTTTTCTGTAAAATAAAGAATTTATTTTTAAAAAAATCAAGTAAATCTTTCAACACGTAACTATTACCAAATCATAAATCTTGTGAGGCAGTGCTGCACAGATCATTGCTTTTTTGACCAACTACACAAAGCCATGTCTCCCTGCCTTTAGCAGTCTTATTTTACCACGCACTCTTTCTAAGAGGTAGAGGAACCTCTGCATGTGTGGGTACCACCAGCAGCTTTAGCTGTCCACTTAAAACAGCTCTCTGCCCATGGTGGTTTTCTTTCCTGAACACCAGTTTATCCTCTAGGGACTGACCTCCACTGCAAATATGCCCGCAAAACAACGTGCTTGCCACAGTACAGACAGATACTAACACTGCCCAGGACTCCTGCTGTGCTTAGAGAGGAATTGGTAAATCTTACACAGTGTGAAAAAAATAGGAGTACTTATGAGTGCAAAGTTACATAAAATTCAGTTTAGCTTTATAGTGATTTGGCCTTCTGTTTAATTGGTATTTAGAATTGCAGGTGGTTTATAGCCACTGGTGATATGGAGAAATAATGTGAAATGGGGATAATGGACATGGATTGTGATTGTATGTGTCTGCTTAAGGAGTGTGGGTATGGTGACTAGTCATGGGTGCGGTGACAACCACAGTTTTGAGGAGACACCTGCCCCTCTTCCTCTAACAAAGGGGAGACGCCTGCCCTTCTTCCTCTAACAAAGGGGCTATTTAAAAGAGAATAAGAAAAGATGAGAGACATTCAAATGCTATCTAGAGGGAGGGAGTGCTAAGTCTCCTTGCTGGAAAAGATTGGGTGGTCACAATCACCTGAAGAAGATCGGGTGGTCACAAGGACATGAATCACCTGAAGAAGATCGGATGGTCACAAGAACATGAATCACCTACAAACCTGCAAGACCACCACATTCCAGGAAACGGACTGATAAGCTAATTAACATACGAAGCGGGGTTTAGGTAACGAATATGTATAGGCGTTAATTGAATATTCATTTGTTCATTGTATAAATGTGAGATGGTTCGTCACTTCGGGTATGCACGCTTGTGGAGGAGCGATCCCCCGTGCATCTGCGCGCAATAAACATACCTACTTTATAACTTTCGAGTTATAGAGTCTAATTCCGCACGTCACTTACGGTATCCAACCTATAAATAAATACTAACCTCAGTGAAGAGCTAATGTTTAGAATTATGGCACCGAAAAAAAATGAGGTTTTTAAAATAAGTATACAAGTTATAACTTAGTATTTTTACCCATAATTAAGATGTATTTCCAAAAAGCAGCTGCTATCAAGCTTACATAAACTTGATGTGATTTTCTCCTTTGTAAAATCCATTATGGCAACTCAACAACCACATGAGTCTTATCTCTGAATTATCATGTTACGTGTGTAAGAAACTATGGACTAGGGTATTGTTTATTAAGATTTATGTTAAGCCCAATGTAAAGATTAGGCAACAAAAGATAAGATAACCGCCAGGTGTCCAGGATGCCGCTTGTGCATATGAATGAAGGGTCAACACCTCCACTACTTCATGAACACGAAAGTAAAAAAAAAAAGGTATAAAAAGGGACTGTTTGAACTGCTCAGGACGGCAGTTGGCGGAGCGCAGACTCCCCTGTCGTCCAGCGCTGTTTTTGCTCATATTCTACTTGCTATAATTAATAAAAATTTTAATTGGATTATGATCTATTGTGGTCTCAATTTATAACAATTCTGGTGCCGTGACTCGGATAAGGAACGGTGGGCTTTGGTCCTCCGGGGAGGCGCCCCGTGACATTTCGCGGCCCCGCGACCAACAGCTTACTCCAACCTTACCGACGAACCTAAATTCTAGAATAATGAGCAAAGGAGAAACCGGTAAAATCCCATAAAAATTCTGTGCACGGGAGTCCGGACGAAGACGCAGGACGCGTAAGTATATTGCGAATTTGTTCGCGGGTTTGCCGTTCGGGCGGGATTGGGTTTCCTGGAATATAACGAGTGAGTGTATGTTTGTGGATATTCCAGTAGATGGGGGCGAAGGGCAGCAAGCCTTCGACTCCCATGGGAAGGGTACCCATTGTACCTAAGAATACCCCTCTGGCATATATCTTAGACAATTGGAGATATTTCCCTGGAACTCTAGGGAAAGATAAGCAGAAGATGATAGAATATTGTACTAAGATATGGGGAGGGAAGAAAATTTCTAAAAATGTCTTTTGGCCAGTCTATGGGTCAGAAGAAGATTGGGTAAGACAGCAATTAAACCTCTGGGTTAATAATAAAAAACCCCTTAACCCGGAGGAGAGTCGATATGCGGAAGCGTGGCTAGAAAGACCGGGAGCTAGACTTTACCCACTGAATGAAATAAAAACTAAACAAAAGAAAAAGCAGGAAGAGTTGGACGAAACCCTTCTAACCCCCCCTCCTTACATTCCTCCTCCTGCTCCCGCAGAGGTCCCCAGAGCGCCCACTCCCCCACCAGAGTCGGAACAAGGGTCTCCCCCTCTTCCTAGACACGTAACTAGAAGTCAGAAAGGGGCAGCTCAGATGTACCCCCTAAGGGAAATACCCATGGGGGGACCTCAACCTGTGATCGGATATATTTCCGTACCCCTAAACTCGGCTGACCTACGAGATTTTAAAAGAACCGAGATGGGAAACTTAATTGAGGACCCACTCGGAGTGGCAGAAAGATTAAATCAATTTTTGGGACCAAACCTTTATACTTGGGATGAGATGCAATCTATCCTTGGTCAATTATTTACTACCGAGGAAAGAGATATGATGACGAGCAGGAATGAGACTGTGGGATGCTCAACATGCCCAGGGACCCCAAGCAGATATTAAATGGCCACTCCAAAGACCTAATTGGGATAATCAGGATCCGGTGCATAGAACTCATATGCAGGACCTGAGAACTATAGTAATTCAGGGGATTAGGGAAGCAGTACCCCGTGGCCAGAATATCAATAAAGCATTTAATGAAATGCAAAAGAAAGATGAAAGCCCTACTGAGTGGCTGGAACGACTGAGGAAAGCCCTTCAGCTGTACTCTGGGGTAAATCCAGACGACCCTTTAGGGTAAGCGCTCCTCAAAACTCAGTTTGTGGCAAATAGGAGAGTCAGGGGCTCTATATCTTAGGGGACCGGAGTCATCATGAGCCCTTGATAAAATTAAAAATAGGTCCCCATAAACAAGAGTTCACCAGTAGACACTGGGGCTGAAAAATCAACTATTAAGCAAATACCTGAGGGATGTAAAGTTTCCCCTGAAAAAGTACAAGTAATTGGGGCAAAAGGAGAACCCTTTAAAGTAAGCAAAATCAAAAATGTGGTATTCGAAACAGAAAATAAATTTGGAATGGGTGAACTCTTGCTCGTCCCTGAAGCAGAATTTAATCTGTTAGGACGAGATTTAATTGTTGAATTGCAATTAGAAATTAAAATAAAAAATCAAGAGCTAACAGTGATATGGAGAAATAGTGTGAAATGGCGACAATGGACATCGATTGTGATTGTATATGTCTGCTCAAGGAATGTGGGTATGGCGACTGGTCATGGGTGCGATGTCTGGTCACATAGGCACACAGCTTTGAGGAGACGACTACAGTTTTGAGGAGACGCCTGCCCTTCTTTCTCTAACAAAGGGGCTATTTAAAAGAGAATGAGAAAAGGATGAGAGACATCCCAATGCTATTTAGAGGGAGGGAGTGCCAAGTCTCCTTGCTGGAGAAGATCGGATGGTCACAAGGACATGAATCACCTACAAACCTGCAAGACCACCACATTCCAGGCAAAGGACTGATAAGCTAATTAACATACAAAAAAAAGAGGAAGCTAAAAACTTCCTTTAGGTTGTTTTAAGAATTGGGGAGTTCCTGGAATGTAACAACTGAAATAGCGCTCTGTGTCTTGTTTGTTCTATGTGTTGTCTTGTTATATGTTCAAAACTCGGAGTTATGAAATGTATGTTGAAAAATATTAACATTCTGGTAATTCGTGGCAAATAGCGGAAAACTTAACACTCTGCTTAAGACCAGGAAAAATTGGTTTTTGTTTGTTGTTTGTTTATTGGCAATTGTTCATTGAAATGCATACTTTGTGAACTGTTAGTGTTCCTAAGAGTTTGTACATAAGTGCACGGTACCGTATAACATACTGCTTGTGTGACTGCGGGCTGCCCGGAGAGTGTGAATGGTGTGATTGAGATGCGCATTTTGATTTTCCGTGTATAGCTTAATTATTTTGACTGAGTGTGAGTGCAAGAGTGCTTGAGACAGGCGTTTGAGTGCAAAACGAGTAAGAAGCTCTATCCGCGTTTCTGACCTTGGGTGGCTAAGGCGGCCGAAAAAAAAAAAAAAAAAAGGAAAAAAAACCCAAAGTAATTAAAATTGCAAAATGGGAAATGGAAGGAGTAAGCCCTGTGAAAAATCGCCCTTGGGTTGTATATTAAAACATTGGAGCGATACCGTAGGACATGGTGGTACCGAAAATAGAAGGAAATTGGTTAAATATTGTAATCAGTGGTGGCCTTTGTATAAATTGGAGAGTGATGCGAAATGGCCTCAGGAGGGAGGAACGTTAGATTATAACACTCTCCTGCAATTAATGTTGTTTCTGAGGACAGAGGGAAAATGGGATGAAGTATCATATGCAGACATGTTCTTTGTCCTCCAGGACAAACCTGAGTGGCAAAAGGACTGTGGATTAGTACCCCCTCGGGATCCTATGGTACTAGCACTAGAAAGAGTGTGGGATTAACATCACCTGATCTTTGATTGTGGCTCTAGAAAAGGATAGGAAAAAACTGAGACCTAAACTAGAAAGATGTTCTTGTTGAAATTTTTGTGTTTAAAAGTTCAGGTTGCGGTTCCTTCTGTGGAGCAACCAGAATGAAACACGTTGTAAGATATAAAAACTTGTACTGATGTATGTAAAACCTGAGGCGTGTGTGTGTGTGTAAGTGTTGGGGTGAGTTTGTACAAACCCCCGTACCCCCTCGAAGGTGCGACTGAATCATGCTGGGATGCATGGCAGGATGTTTTCTGTTTGCCTGCGAAGGCATGATACGTAATAACACAGACTTAAAGCAACAAGTAGCAGATTTGCATTCAGGGTGAGAAAGAGTTAAAACAGAAGTGCTGCTGCAGAGGCAGGCTTGTGTAACCTGCAGAGCAGGAAGAGCATCTCCTGCCCCGAACCCTTCTGATGGTGAGGAGGAGGGGGTTGCTATTGCTGACGATTGAGCAGAAGGACCTGAATGTCACCCCAATTGCTGCAGCATTTGCAGTACAACAGGACCGGTAACGGCCCCTTTAGGGCAGGGAATGGGTATGAGGTGGAATTTCAGTGAATACAAAACCAACTTATTTGTTAAACTTCAGTAATAAATAAATAAATAAATAAATTTGTTACAGTTGTGGGAGCTGCTGGCCACCAGGAAAACATCCTGAAACCTTTAAAGTACAAAGTAAAAAAAAAAAAAAAAACAAAAAACCAAAAAAAAACAAATAAGAATGCCAAATTCACTAAAATCTTTGTTGGCATGAGATTTATTAGAACATCTAGACGTTTAAAGAAGGGGAAATTAAATTAAAAGTTAAATACGATCAAGTAATTGAAATATTGAGCTTATCTTTAATTCAACAGAAAAGAGGAAAAGGGGACCTCCCTGAAGTAAAAGAAATTTTTAACCAGGTGTATCTGAAAATAAATTCCAGGAAAGGTGAAAAATGCTTTACCTGATACAGTAAAAATGATAAGGGGGAGGCTTGCCCAGTTCAGATAAAAACAATATCCCTTGGTCAGCAAGGCTGTGGGGATATTGGCAGAAAAAGTGAAGTGAAATAAAATACACTCTGTAGTAGTTCTACTAATGTAAATCTGTGTGTTTTGCCATGACAGTGACTTGTTATGGGATGTGCAGATGAAACTCTGCATTGACAACGAAGTACAAGGAATAAGGTTGGTCAGGTGCCTCCTACCATAGTCAAGGGCAAGACTGGGTTGGCCTCGGTGTTTGCCACCAAGAAGAATCTTGAGCTCCGCTGCTGGCTGCAACCCAGTAGGCGTTGAGCGGTGGGAACATATGCCATGCCAGACCTTGATGTGAGGAATGGCCCCCGCTGTTATAAGAGGGTCATCCAGGAAGGAAGAACATAAGATGGCCCATTGAGGCACTGATTTGGAAATTGGAAACCGCCTGGCCGACCACGAGGCCAGACGAGCAGCAGAGAACGTAGGAAAAGAGGAATTATCCTTAATACCAGACGGTAAAATCCAAACTGTAAGTACAGATCAGGAGCCAAACTATTCTAAAGAAAACTTAAAGGTAATTCAGGACATGAATTATAAAATAAAATTAAGTAAATGGACTTATTTAAGGGATGGTTGTATAGTGGTACCATCCAATTTAATATGGACCACAGCCCTATTATTAATAAGACGCATTGGGGAGCTGATACTTTATATAAAAGTCTAAATCAGAAATTGAAAGGGCGAAACTTGTATACTGTAATAAAACAGGTGACTCAGCAATGTGAAATGTGTTTACGCAATAATCCCAATACAGCAAATAAAATAAAACTAGGGAACATTAGCAGAGGGAATGTTCTAGGGCAACATTGGCAGATCGATTTCTCGGAACTTCCTTGAAAAGGGGGGTATCGATATTTGTTGGTACTAGCAGATACCTTTTCAGGTTGGCCAGAAGCCTTCCCGTGCAGAACTGCTAAAGCCCGGGAAGTGACCAAAATACTACTCCAAGAGATAATACCTAGGTTTGGAGTCCCAGCGGTAATGTCCTCGGATAGAGGACCACATTTTGTGTCCAGAATAGTGCAACAGATCAGCCACCATCTAGGAATAGATTGGCAATTACATACCCCATACCGACCACAATCGAGTGGCCAGGTGGAAAAGATGAATCATCTAATCAAACAACAGATTGTCAAGTTAGGTCAAGAAACAAATCTAACTTGGCCCCAGTCTTTGCCATTAGCTCTTACACGAATTCGAACTAGACCAAGAGCAAAAGAGGGGCTTAGCCCATTTGAAATTTTATATGGACGACCCTATGGGGTACAAAAGGGGATGTCTTCACAGATTGGTGAAGAAACAATGACTTCCTATATGGTGGCACTAAACAAACAATTAATAAGAATTGAGAAGCATGTGATGGGAACACGCAGTAGGGGTCTGGATGGACCTGTTCACGATATACAACCAGGAGACTATGTATACGTTAAGTGTTTTGCAGATAAAACCCCGGAACCACAGTGGACCGGACCTTTTCAAGTCCTACTCACCACCTACACTGCAATCAAGGTTGAGGGACAGAATTCTTGGATTCACCATACCCGGATTAAGAAAGCCCCTGCAACTTCTTGGAAAGTAACCCCAGATAAAAAAGAACTGAAACTCAAATTTACTCGGACAAATGGGAACAATGTGGGTGGCAATTAAAGCTGCAAAGTGGGAAGCCTATGTAAACAGGCAGAAAGCCCGAAGCAGCCGTTCTCCTGAAGAATTCCCTTGCTGCCGAGAAGATGGTACACCCCGTGGCTCGAAGCAACCGAGTCGACGGGCAAGGCAGAGGAGGAACAAACTGTGGAGAAAAGAACCAGAACAATGGGACACTAAAGCAACAATGGCCGAACTTCCCCAGGACTGGAGTAGTCCAGGACACCATGTCTGAACTCCGGAAAAGGTTAGATCAACGTAAGAAAGATCGTGAGGCGGGCAGGTCATGGTATGAAAACTGGTTTAATATCTCACCTTGGCTAACCACTTTGTTGTCTGCTTTAGCAGGACTACTTATTATGTTGATTCTGGGACTTATATTTGGGCCTTGTATATTACGCTACACTTTATTAGAGAACGGTTTGACATAGCTAAATTGCTTATTTTAACTACGAGGTCTAGGGCAAAATATAAGAGTGTATCTATTAATGAGGATGAAGATTGTTGTGAATGCGTTATGCCACGTGAGAACTATGCCTATTGTAATTGTGAGGTATTACCTTGTGAGTGTTATGATAAATGTTGGGATTGTGGAAAAAGGTTTGTTTGCAGTGCCGAGAATGAAAGCAGCGTCTAATAAACAATAATAGGATAAAAAGAAAAAAAAAAAAAAGGGGGGGATTGTAAGAAACTATGGACTAGGGTATTGTTTATTAAGATTTATGTTAAGCCCAATGTAAAGATTAGGCAACAAAAGATAAGATAACCGCCAGGTGTCCAGGATGCCGCTTGTGCATATGAATGAAGGGTCAACACCTCCACTACTTCATGAACACGAAAGTAAAAAAAAAAGGTATAAAAAGGGACTGTTTGAACTGCTCAGGACGGCAGTTGGCGGAGCGCAGACTCCCCTGTCGTCCAGCGCTGGTTTTGCTCATATTCTACTTGCTATAATTAATAAAAATTTTAATTGGATTATGATCTACTGTGGTCTCAATTTATAACAGCCACCCAAGGTCGGAAACGCGGATAGAGCTCCTTACTCGTATTGCACTCAAACGCGTGTCTCAAGCACTCTTGCACTCACACTTAGTCAAAATAATTAAGCTATACACGGAAAATCAAAATGTGCATCTCAATCACACCATTCACACTCTCCGGGCAGCCCGCAGTCACACAAGCAGTATGTTATACGGTTCCGTGCACTTATGTACAACTTTTAGGAACACTGACAGTTCACAAAGTATGCAATTCAATGAACAATTGCCAAAAAACAAACAACAAACAAAAAGCCAAATTTTTCCTGGTCTTAATCAGAGTGTTAAGTTTTCCGCTATTTGCCACGAATTACCAGAATGTTAATATTTTTCAACATACATTTCATAACTCCGAGTTTTGAACGTGTAACAAGACAACACATAGAACAAACAAGACACAGAGCGCTATTTCAGTTGTTACATTCTAGGAATTCCCCAATTCTTAAGACAACCTAAAGGAAGTTTTTAGCGCTCCCCCCCCCCCCCCGCAAAAGTTTCCCTTTTACTTTTGCTATGAGGTCCCTCTTGTTCCTGTGAGATTCCGCCTTATTCCGTCCCGCCCCCCGCTTTCCATCACGAGGCCTCCGGGCTTTTAGGAATGGCAGTAACCTCGGGTTTGCTCGATCTGCCCTCAAGATCGCTAGCGGCCACCCCTTGGTCAGCAAACCCCCTCCCAAGGTACCTTTCCTCCTGGGGACTACGCTGCGCGCCGGACGTCTCCGTGCGTCTCACCAGCCGCCCCGTTACTAAACATACCGTTTTATCCGCGGATCCAGGGGTTTCTCTTCTGCTCCCGGGTGAACAGCTGAGAAGAGGAGGCTCCTCCGAGGAAATCTCCCGGGGCGCGCCTAGGAGCGTCCGCTCCGCAGCTGGTCCCTCAGCCGAGCAGAAATCCTCCTGCCTGGCTCGCCAAACTGACGTGCGGAATTAGACTCTATAACTCGAAAGTTATAAAGTAGGTATGTTTATTGCGCGCAGATGCACGGGGGATCGCTCCTCCACAAGCGTGCATGCCCGAAGTGACGAACCATCTCACATTTATACAATAAAACAAATGAATATTCAATTAACGCCTATACATATTCCTTACCTAAACCCGCTTCCTATGTTAATTAGCTTCCTATGTTAATTAGCTTATCAGTCCGTTGCCTGGAATGTGGTGGTCTTGCAGGTTTGTAGGTGATTCATGTCCTTGTGACCATCTGATCTTCTCCAGCAAGGAGACTTAGCACTCCCTCCCTCTAGATAGCATTGGGATGTCTCTCATCCTTTTCTCATCCTTTTTATAAATAGCCCCTTTGTCAGAGGAAGAAGGGCAGGCGTCTCCTCAAAACTGTAGTCGTCTCCTCAAAGCTGTGTGCCTATGTGACCAGACATC
Source organism: Falco peregrinus (assembly GCF_023634155.1). Taxonomy (NCBI): domain Eukaryota; kingdom Metazoa; phylum Chordata; class Aves; order Falconiformes; family Falconidae; genus Falco; species Falco peregrinus. Next base: position 14,012 of record NC_073743.1, on the reverse strand, counting down.
GCACCCATGACCCGTCACCATACCCACATTCCTTGAGCAGACATATACAATCACAATCGATGTCCATTGTCCCCATTTCACACTATTTCTCCATATCAAAAGCAAGCGACAAGTAAGCAAAACAGGGCTGGGCGGCCGGGGAGTCTCCTGCTCCACCAACGGCGCGCCCTTTCTTCCCGAAAGTCACTGGTTTTATACCCTTCGTCCTCCAGTGTTAGTGGTGCACTCTGCGTCTGCGCTGCTTCTTGCTAGGGGGTCGTTTTCTGCCTTCCTCGGCTTTCTGGTGGTCGTGGGGATGAAGGCTCTTTGTCTTCCTCACATCACGGACTTCACGTCTTCATGAGCCCCACCCCCTCCTTCCTTCTCAAGTTTCTTTTCGTAACCGTTAACCCTTCCTGATCGAATACTTGTGGCTGACCTTTGCATATTCCATGTAAATTTCCATTGTTCTTTCAAACTTTGATGAATAAACAGTTCACAGTTTATCACACCTCCACATTACCTCCATGACAAAAAAAAACTCGCCTCCCTCAGGCACTTCAGCTGTGGCACAGGGAATTCTGAGAGCTGAGAGAGATTAAAAAGACTGAAGAAAGTGCTTTTAGATAAATTTTCTAGCCTAGGACACATGACTGCAGAGTAACTGCACCACACTGGCAGAGAGAGCACAGCTAAGGACAGGGATAGAATATCCTAGTTTAACAGAAATTGGATATTTTTTTTTAATCTCTCCTTTACCCTAGATCTGAATTGGTTCTCCTACTCACAGTGTATTTATTCTGTCAGTATGGAAGTTATTTGCAGAGCCAGTTTTCAGCATAGCCTAGTTTTAAGTATAAAGCTCACAGCCTAGCAAAAAAGTCCTAAAAAACTTCAGTACCTCAGTTTTCATAACCACAGCCCAGCTTATCGGGGGAACCTCACATTTGTGCTGACATTACAGCTACAGCAACAGGATGAAGCCATACGGTAATTCAGGCTGGTCAGGACATGAGGGACCATCCAGTTCATGTCCCACCTGGTCTCTGGCAGTCTAAGGGGCCTACCTGCCCTACAGGGACACAAGGTGCTCGAAAATGATGGGGAGAGGCCTTTTCCCCTTGTGGGAAGGCCTGTAACGACACAGACTGCTAGGGCCATGGAGGGGCCACTCTCCATGGCAGAGGTGCCCAGCATTGCCATGCAGGGCCAGCCTCCCCCTGCTCCTCCTCTCCCCCAGACCCCAGCACTGGGCCACCCCACAGCCTGGCCTTGCCCTCAGCTAGCAGCACAAGCTGGGTAGCGAAGCAGGAGCCCCTGAAGCCACTGGCGAGCCCCAGAACAAGGCAGCAGCACGGGAGTGGGGCTGCAGGCCCCCTGAGCCACCCACCCAGCCCCAGAGAGCCCACACGGCCTACTCTGTGGGTCTGTCACTGCCACCTGAGAAGGGAGTCTCACTGGCGAGCCCCGGGGCCGATCCCCTGCCCCACAGCACCTTCGAGGACACATACCTTCCCCTCACCATACTGAAAAGGACAGAAGGCTACAACTACCTTCCCCCCCCTCCCCCCCCGACAAGGAATGGTACCGCCTCCTTCCGCCAGTTTACAATGGGTAGGTGGACTGGTCCATTCTCTGCTGAGGGAGTCTCCGAGCTCAACGGGCCACCCTTCCCCGTGAGGCGGATGGTTCCGGCCGCCCGTGGGCGCCCGAAGAAGGCGGACGGGCCCATCGGACCAGAAGGGAAACTCCCCTCCCCGCCACTAACCTGCCGCCGGCCGCCCCGCCGGCCCACCCCGTGGAGTCCTCGCAGAGCCGGGGCTGCCCGGCCCAGCGCGGAGACCCGCCTTGCCGCCAGCACGGTAGCCACAGCCGCGGCCGTTCCCAGCCCTCAAGGGTTGGTATCCCCCGCCGGTGCCCGGCAGTCGCCGACAGGCAGCACAGCGTGCAGCCCAAGCCGGCTCTGAGGGGTCAAGGGCCATCAGCCAGGAGAGTGGGAAACGCCGAAGGCCGTGCGCCCGCTCCCCCCACCCCACCCCGCGGCTGCGCCTTGAGGGGACTTAGGGCAGGGGGTACAGCCGCTGCGTGTCCCAGCGGACACAGTCCTCTGTGGGACGTGTTGGAGCTCAGCTTCCTACTGCAGCTCTGTTGGAAACCTGTGTTATAAACGATAACAATTAAAACAATTTTATTTTGGGTTCAATCAATTTAGGTTGAGAAACAATAAGCAAAAACAGCGCTGGGTGCGCGGAGAACTCCCATAGCTCCACCACACGCACACCTGAGTCCTAAAAGCAGTGTCTTTTATGCCCGGATCTTGACCAGTCTCTTCTCACCAGATGTTCGTCCTGCCCTTTCCCCACTGGGCCGTTAGGGTACGCCTTCTCCTCCTGTTGGCTCTCCTTTGGCGCGCTTTTTCAAATCTCAAGGTCTTTGTCTCCTTCGGCGGGCCTTCTCGTGGTTTCGCTTTCCTTATCTCCTTCGGTGGGCTTTTCCAGGCAGCGATTGCCTCAGGGGAAGCCATCACATTGTCTTAAAGGAGAACCACATATGCCCACTCACCGCAACCGCGATACAGGTCCCAGATTTACACAGGGTACAACAATTACACTTATCACAGTACATTCTATTTTTGACATGAATCATGACTGCATTTATCACAAGGTGCCTCCTACCATAGTCAAGGGCAAGACTGGGTTGGCCTCGGTGTTTGCCACCAAGAAGAATCTTGAGCTCCGCTGTTGGCTGCAACCCAGTAGGCGTTGAGCAGTGGGAACATATGCCATGCCAGACCTTGATGTGAGGAATGGCCCCCACTGTTATAAGAGGGTCATCCAGGAAGGAAGAACATAAGGTGGCCCATAGAGGCACTGATTTGGAAATTGGAAACTGCCTGGCCGACCATGAGGCCAGACGAGTAACAGAGGAGGTAGGAAAGGAGGAATTATCCTTAATACCAGATGATAAAATCCAAACTGTAAGTACAGATCAAGAGCCAAACTATTCTAAAGAAAACTTAAAGCTAATCCAGGACATGAATGATAAAATAAATAAGTGGATTTATTTGAGGGATGGTCGTATAGTGGTACCATCCAATTTAATATGGACCACAGCCCTAACAGAACATAATAAGACTCATTGGGGAGCTGATACTTTATATAAAAGTCTAAATCAGAAACTGATAGGGCGAAACTTGTATACTGTAATAAAACAGGTGACTCAGCAATGTGAAATGTGCTTGAAAATTAGCCAGGGCAACAGTGGCAAGTTGATTTTTCCAAACTCCCAAGAAAAAGGGTGGTACCGATATTTATTAAATGAATGGACACCCCAACGTATCATACAGTATTATGGACCTGCAACTTGATAAACTCATTAGTGGTGTTCGAGAACCTATCTACAATCTGAATCGTATCATTCATCTACAGGCTGTCTTGGAAATGATTACTAACAGACCAAGCAACTCAAATACAAAATGCAATTTATCAACACAAGATGATTCTCGATTACCTGCTAGCCGAAGAAGGTGGTGTTTGTGGTAAATTAAATGTTTCCAATTGTTGTTTGAAAATTGATGACAATGGTGAGGTAGTTAAACAAATCACATCAGAGATAGGGAAGTTAGCCCATGTTCCTGTCCAAAGTTGGAAAGACTGGAACATTGACTTGTTTTCCTGGCTTCCCAGGAGCCCCTGGGTAAAACGAATCCTATTTTATTTGTTATGTGGATTAGCCACCTTATTGTTTTTGTCATGTGCTGTTCCATGTTTTATAAGATTAATTCAACATGTTATAACTAACATGCAACTTGCTACTATGGTTTCACCCAATGGCGTTAAACAAATTCGAGTAGTACACCGAAGTGTACAATCGACAATACAGATTATATAGTTAACACAATAACAATTTAATAGCCAACAAGAATTTGGGAACAATTAACTCTTAACAATTCAGATAACAATGTAGGCTGAGTAAGAATAAAAATAGAATAGCAGCAAAAACAACCGCCAGGAACGCATAGATGAGGATATGGTAACGCCTTTTATACTTTTCCACTTCCGCCATAAGTTCTTGACGTGTGACAACAGAAAAACGCACCCTCTGCCTAAACAGCAACAGGAAGAAAAAAAAGTTTTGATCCCCTTTCTAATGAACCATATAGGTTAAACATTTTGAGAACACTCACCTTACAGAATGTTCAGAGGGGGAAATGTGCACTCTAGACCCTTCTTCCCTGGCAGGTGACGTGGCGGTCTGGTGGTGAGAAAACATTACATTGAAAACATGGACCTATTGTTTGACCATAGTGCCATAAATGTTACCATTAACAGACTTACTGGAGTGCTAAGCTCGGGAAATGGGTCTGGGACTTCATCTGGACACGCAGTAGCCATTTTTTTTATCACACGAATGATCCGTGTATGCCTTTGAACATGCGCATGCGCAATTTTAAAGCCCCACAGAATGTGTTGGAAAAATCTGGAAAGACCACGCATGCGAAATCCCTATAGTCTAGCCATGATAGTGACGCATGTAAAAAAAAGGGAATGTGTTAAGAAACTATAGTGTTTATAGTTCATTTAAATAATATTGATTTTTATTATTACTTAAGTGAAACGTATAGCTATAAGTGTTGGTTTTAGGTTTTGGTTTTGTAGGTTATTATTATATGTATTACCCAACCCTTTGGATTTATTTTGAAAACCGTGTGTTTGATGCAAAGTAACTTCAACGAACCATTTGACAACCAGTAAACAACAAATAACCATTTATTAACAAACATGAACTAGAAATTGAATAACAGAACAACAGTCCAGCAAAGTCTCATGTAACGTGAAAACAGACTTCTTCACTCGTGAATCCAGCACAGTCCTGAATAATGTTGGGGTGGTAACTCCATCTGTTCCCTCCATGATAGTCCGTGCCTGGTCCTTGGTATTTCTCTTCATGAAGTGACGAAGATGAACAGAAACGAATAACAAGTCACATGGTAATTTTGCTGGAGATCAACATTTTCCTTTTCTTTATAGAACAGTCTCTTGCACTCTCCTTTGATATCCCACGAGTTCCACTATTTGGGATGAATTGCGAGGAGGAGATCGCACTCTTCTGTACTGGCGTGACCAAAAGCACTCACAGAAACACATACTGATGGTTACTGTAGTCACGATAATGCAAAGGCTGAACAGCAAAACCGTGCAGAGTGTGTAATCTCCTGCTCCCATCTTTTCAAATGGTAAAGATTGTTTATGGCGAGACAAACAAATTGGTCCGTGGCCCTCCTGGTCGAGGTTCAGGCTAACACCCCTGACCAAAACTGCACAATGAAAAACGCATGCGCAGCCACAAATTGGACCCAACCTTAAAGGGGCATGAAAATTTAAATGCCCACCTCCTGGCTCTTCATTCTTAGCGACAATTAAACAAGTATTGGGAACAAGGGCCAGAGGATTAGATCAACCAGTCCACTCCTTTAAACCTGGTAACTATGTGTATATAAAGACTTTTTTTCAGGAAAAACTTTGGAAGAAAAGTGGGAAGGACCACTGCTGCATTCACATTGAGTTACATACACAAATGTAACTCAAGATGTGGAACATGATCTGGACCTATAAGGTAAAATTGAAAAGGAAACAGAATCAATTCAAGAAGATATGTCAGAAGATTGGCTGGGGAAAATTTTTAAGAAATTGGGATGGAATCTAAGCTCTTGGATACAATTGCGACGAGCGAGGGAAAGCAAGCAGCCGACTCAATATGAGTGATAAAGCAAGCTTCGATTTATTACGGCGCGATTATGTCTTATATACAGTTCCAGTTAATTATGCCTACAAATCATCTGCTGATTGGCTAAGCTCTAAAGGGTTACATTTTCATACGTCCTCCTACTTGCGGTTTCTGCGGATAGCTAGCTACATATTTTTTTTTCCTCTCTTGTCTACGCGAATTCCTCAAAGTTATTTACAACATTAGGCACAAGGTCAGTGTTTTTCTCAGCTTCCTTATCAGCATGCCTCAGCATAGCTGCAAGGCCTGCTTCAGCTAACTTACGCTAACTTTGTTTCACAAAGATCTTTAAGGGAGTCATGGCCATGATCACACAGCCATTCTGCAACATTTCCCCCTTTTTTCTCTTTGCGCAAGCAAAACTTGTGCAGTTACACGCTCGAGTAATTTTTGAATACAAGAGAGAGCACAGCTTAAACATATGAGTGCAATGATAACAATTATTACTATAAGCAACACACTTTACAACAGCCCTTTCAAACTACCAGAAGACCGCCCTAATAATAGAGCACCATAGCTTTGTCCATTAATTATCAGAGGTCCTCGGACATGAGTTGTGATTTTTTTTGTGGTCGGTTGTCAATTAATGTTGTATCTACTGCTGTTGCCAGGTCCAGGCCGAGGCTCCCTTGGGTGGCGGGTTGTAACACGGTGTCTGCCGATAAGAGTTGGTCATGTCTCCTGGAGGGGGTGTCGTGAAGGTGACAGGAGTCGCGATTGGGGTCGACGCGCTGCGGCTCCTCGCGCTCGGTTTCCCGTTTCCTGTCTGCCGACAGACGTTGGTGCTGTGGGTCCCTCGCTGACAATTTTGGCACCACACTTGACGTTGTTGACATCGGTCACGGGTATGTCCTGGCTTCCCGCATCGATAGCAGGGGAAGTCTCGGCGCGTGGTGGTCGCTGGCTTTGGGGCGCGGTAGCCCCAGGGGGGCGCAGAGGCGCAAGCGCTGCAAAAGCCTGACTTTGGGCTTGCACTAAATCTCTCCCTACTGCTTGGATTGCTTCCACTAGCAAGGCCTGCTGACCTACTGGCACCCAACTCATTCGCTCTAGCATTGTTTCTACAGAAGAATCTAAGGGCAGGGTTACTAAAATGCCTTTGGTGTAACTGTTACTATTCTCCAGAATACACTGGCGCAATAACGGCCCTTTCATAAAGTTAGGTATATCTGGTGGGCTCACTGTGGAGGCCTGACTCATTCACTGTACTACGTAACTGACTTAATATTTTCCAATCAAAGCCTCCCAGGTTCCCTGTCTTTGGTTAGCGGCATTCATCTGATACGTTACAGGGAAAGCTTGTGGGGGGTTGACTTGCTCAGCAATATCAAATATTCCCTGAGCAGCCGCTTCTTGTGCTATTTTTTGCCAATTAATGCGCGTAGAACACAACAGTTTGTTTACTGTATTTTTTGTGGGTTTTTTTTGTTTGTTTGTTTGGGGTTTTTTTAGCATTTTGTAATGACTGCCCACTGCTATTTTCTTCCTCAGCAGCACTTTCGTCAGATGTGTCCCCGCCCTCTGGCCCCCCCGAGGCTACTGCGCCGGGGGGGGGGGGGGGGGGGGGGGGGGGGGGGGGAGGCTACTTCGCTGGAGGGGAGGGGGGGCGGAGGACAGGAAGGTTCTATAGGTGGTACAGTGGGCTCTATAGGTGGTACAGAGAGCACTGTTTGTGATAAAGGGGGTATTGGAATGTAATTTTCACATGGCATAATTTTTCCTGCATTAGGATCTGTGCTTGCAAGTCGGCTTGTTACTGCTGCAGCAAGGCGCTTTTCTGCTTGATATCTTTTTATACAATTAGTTACTTCATGCCATGATTTCATCAATTTTTTTGCTGCCTTATCATCATCTATTACTAAATCCCATAAACTATCCCCATAATTACGCCATTCTTCTACTTCAAACATATGCTCAGGATCTGCAAAATATCCTTTTGCTTCACCTCATACAATTAACCCGGCCAGATCTTTTAAAGGGCCCTACTCCCCCGCTTTTCTAAAAAGCATTGTAAAAAGTGCTAGCGCTACCTCTTTTTCCATTGTGCACTTGTTAAAGTCCTCTTTGTTGCAGCCTTGTTCCCTTGGGGTAGCAGCTCACGGACGGTGAACCCCTTCTTTAATTATCCTGGGCTCAAGCACGGATCGGGTACGATGCCAGCATCAGCCCAATCTTCTGCTCTCTGGTCGCTGCTACCAGTGCTTCTCCGTCCTCGCTGTCCGGTGAAGAACAAGGTTAGGGGTCCCTGTTCGGGCGCCACTTGCGACGAGCGAGGGGAAGCACGCGGGCCGACTCAATATGAGTGATAAAGCAAGCTTCGATTTATTACGGCGCGATTATGTCTTATATACAGTTCCAGTTAATTATGCCTACTTAGTCATCTGCTGATTGGCTAAGCTCTAAAGGGTTACATTTTCATACGTCCTCCTACTTGTGGTTTCTGCGGATAGCTAGCTACATATTTTTTTTCCTCTCTTGTCTACGCGAATTCCTCAGTGTTATTTACAACATTAGGCACAAGGTCAGTGTTTTATCTCAGCTTCCTTATCAGCATGCCTCAGCATAGCTGCAAGGCCTGCTTCAGCTAACTTACGCTAACCTTTGTTTCACAAAGATCTTTAAGGGGAGTCATGGCCATGATCACACAGCCATTCTGCAACATACAATCTATAATCAAAACTTTGTTTCTGTTACTGAATGTCTTTCTAATGAATCATGCTAATATATGCTTGTTTGAAGAAACAGGTTTATCAATGTAATTGCAGTCAATCGCATGATCATGAGAGAAGTACCAACCATTCCATCAAAATATGCTGAAACAACTGCTATGTAAATAATGTGAAAGTATTGAAATAATGATTTTCAACACTTTCAAAGGGGGGGAATGTTACAGATTTGCTAAAATCATTTAAATAGAAATATAGAGGAATAAGAAATATATTGTAATGAAGCTAGTAGTTGCACAACACCTGTGAGGAGTGTGCCTCGCCTGGGGGAGCCGCAGGGGCCCTGGGCTGTGGAGGCCTCTCTGCCTCTGATGGCAGGGGAGCGCACCATGCTCATCTGCAGGAGGTGCTGCATACGGAAAGCAGGGGTAGATGCCATTGCTTTTTAAGCTGTCACAGTTAGGTTTTCATAATCAAGTGCTGTGCCCTCATTTCCTAAGCGATACAGTTTTATATTGTGATTGGTACATCAAAACATCCAAGGTCTATAGGATAGTACAATGCCAAATTCATAATATTGCAACTGAAGGTGAGATATCAAAGATAATTCAAAGGAGTTTGAGATTCATTGCCGTACAAACCCATTACCTTCTACTTTTCCCTTTGCCTGTCCCATGCCCTTCAAAAAAAAACCTTTAACAGTGTGGTACACAGAACTGATCCCTTACTCCTGTATCCATTTGCACTCAAGGCCCTCTGAAGTGGCCCCCAGGCTTGTTTCCACCACACAGCCAGCCACAACTGGTACCACGCACGCTGCTGTGAAAGCATCTTCTATTTACAGATCCTTGCTAGAAATGAGCCAATTATTCTACGCTGAAAATCTCCATCCTCACCCCGATGTGTAAAATGTGCTGACCATTGTCATTTCTGTGCCAGGTACGAGTGATAGTGCTCTTTGTGGTTTGAAGGCAACGACTGGAGCACAGGCTATGTTGTGTGCAGAGCTTTTTGCCAGGTAGAAACTTTTTTTCAGCATTCCCTGTTGTTGAAGAACCTGAGGCTCTGCCAGGTTTGAGGTACTTTGCCTTGTGTGAATGTACAGCAGACTTTCTTTTACAACTGCTTTAAGCCACACAAGGAGGCAGTGGCAATGCAGTTATTCCCTTGCTGTTTCTCTCTATGCTCCTTTCTCTGTCTGCCAGTTACCCTTTTTGCCCTCCTCCCTGCTCATTACCTGGGAGACCTGATCTTCAGCTGCTGCCCCACTTTGAATGACTATTTTGGCATCTGCCAGGTAAAACACGTCCCAGTTTTGCCTCAAAAGCAGGATTCCTGCTGCACAGAACTGCTACTCCTTTTTACTGCGTATGCCTAATTGGTTTTGAAGCAATCTGCCCACCTGCCATAAGCCATGCATTGAAAGTTCAGCCTTTCTGAAAGGACAGGAAGGTGGGGGAAATCACTTTTGCACTCGTTTTTAAAGCTGTTGCTTGTAATCTTTAGTACTGGCTTTTATTTTAATAAGAACTAGTGTTTTAATAGTCAATACATATCAAAAAGGAAGCGATATGCCAGCTGTGCTTTAAATAATTTTCAGTTGCTCCAATCCAACACATCAGCAATGGAAACATTACCACTTTTTTATTTTTTGCAAAAATTTTACAAAAATGCCTGCATACCTTCCATGTTTTACCTGTTCCATGTATATACCATCCAGATTCCATGAAAGACAGATATATGAAAATAACCGATCCAGACTGTACCCTCATCACCTCTGAACTACACAAAATTATAAAGAAATACTTTATAATAGATCTACCTACTTTCAAATTTAAAGACTAGCATGATCCCATCCCGCCTCAGGCCAACGTTACCATGGCTCTTTAGGTTTGCTACATAAACCAAAATACAGCTTCATAGCAAAGAGATGATACTCGCAAGTGCCACATGGATGAGAAAAAAAAAAAAGTATTTCATGTAAGAACAGTAAATCTGGTATCTGGAACAGAATGAAGCAGAGTTTTGGGATATTCCCACTGTACACCATATAGAGTGAGTTACGAAAGAGAGTGCTTAACTTAGAAATTCAGAATTTATTTACAAATTTTCACTAAAAAAGGAACATAAAACTCTCCTCCTGAATATACTCTACTCTGCAAAACGCTGCAATTGAAGATCATTAAATTAATTTACACATTTTACAGATTTATCTTTGTATACAACAGCATATGCTTTAGTCATCAAGACATTGAAAGAAGAGATGACAAACTAAGCTGTTTGAAAATAATGAAGCTGCCAGGTTTCCTTTGGCCTTCCCTCTTTAACAATAAGCTAAAACACTTCAGCAGAGGAACAGATGTAAGAATTAACTTTTCTAAAAAGGTTCATGAGGATCAGCCTTATTCAGTTCAAACCTGCTACATAGCATCGGACCTAACTCAACAGTCATAACTGAGACAAGCTCTGTACCAAAGCAATATTCTCTGTGACAGAACTGCAGGATCATACCCATAGTTTCAAAGTTGTTAACAATGCAAGATGGAGGGAAGAAGCAGCAGTAATAGAAGAAACTGCAAATTTGCTGGTTTTTTTAACAAATTGCATTTGAAAAGGGCACAGTATTCCCCTCCCACATTCCCCAAGAAGCTCAGAATACAAATGGTTCCCACTTCCAACACACTAATCACCACGCAGAAGTTTAACACACATTTTAAAAAGTATAATCCTTGACAGAACAGTAACAAATGCTAATCACCAATATCACCTGCTACTCTAAATTAACAGAGTTGCCCAACTTCAGGTACAGCTTTTTTAGATTTTGCATAGCAATTGCATCTATTTTTAACTTCACCATCATCAGGAAACATAGATTTGAAAAGGCTGTGAAACACCAAGAGAAAAATCCTGGTCTTGATCAAACCAGGAAAATTTGACTTCCAATATGAACTGAATCAGGACTTTACCCAACTAGTTTTATCTCTCTCAACATCACAACTGTGCTTCAATAATTTATAACATGCTTTCAGAGCCCAATTCATATTCTCTTAAATAGTACTGTGATAGTAATTGAAATAAGAAAAACAACAGTGCTCTTTAATTTAAAAATAAATTGGGAAGCGTACTGAAGGAAATTCATCCCCTGAGTAACGAGACATTTAAAAACCGCATCCTATCGACAATCATCGCAATATGTTACGACGTGTACTCTAACAGTCAACGCTATTACAGGCAGCAACAGAACTTCTCATAGTCCAATATATTTGCAGCACTGTTGCACTGATCCCGTTATCTTGTTTAATGAAACTGCAAGGTGAACATTAGGAAATAGGGATAAATAGAAATAGTGTCTTTATTATTTTAAGTTGAATGTCAAATTGACAGCTAAACCATGCTGGATCCCAGGAAACTCAGAGCAGTGATGGTTAGCAACTTGCTTCTTGGACGTCCAAAAGATTTTCACTACGTATCCTCAACCAAACAACAGGAGCAGAACGATTGTAACAGAGTTCACTGCTATTAGTGGCACTGCAGAGAAAGAAGAACAACTGCGAAAATCTTCTTTTCCACATCACAAAGTGACAGAACTTCACATTATCTTGGGAGACTACCTTTTTAAGGAGAAAAATCATTTTTAAAAAAACACTTAAGTTTCCTATGCAAAATCAGGATGCATGGAAGGAGCCAGGATCGAAGCCTAGGATACTAAAAATTAGTAGGAAGCAACAGCATAAGTAGTTTTCTATAGCCCATCATGTTTTAGCTTTTACCCAAACAACCCTTTCTCCAAATGAAACTAAACCATCTCAGAGGCGGTTTTCTCTACCCTTGGCCTTACTGTGGTTTAGAAGAAATGTATCAGTTTTTACTCTGTGGTGGGCAAGACCGGTAAGATTTATTACTTCCTCTTTTATCATCACCTACAAAAGGAATTATTGGTGTGCTTTACAGTGCAAAAACTATCAGTAACTTACAAATTGTCTATTTTTTTCCCCCCAACCTTTGAGGCCACGTAAACCTGGCTTACCTTTAAGAATCCCAGGAATTAACATTTCCCTCACCAGGTACTTCACAAAAAATTGAATTAGCCAAGGTGAAGCTAACTGCACACTCTTGATTGATCACCAAGCTTCCCTCCAGCTACCAGACACCAAGGAAAGACAAGACACCACAGCGGCACCACAAGCCAGAGACAGAGTCAGGGAATGTTTTACACTTTATCAAAATTAGGGCACCTTAGCTGGGACCTGTGCCCTCCTATACAGAGTCCATGCATGAAAGAAGGAGAGATTTGAAATGCCAAGCAGAAATAGCTGTTTTTACCAAAATACTGCTGTTACTTCATTTAAAGCACAGAAACAAAACTTTACAGACAGTAATATTTAAATAAAAGATTGTCACTGTACCTCTCATAAAGGTTTGTACAGATCGAATAAGGTTCATTAGCTGCGCTTTAATTCCTGGTTCCTCTCCAAATCCTCCAATCCCCTGCTGATCGCTTCCCCAGCCAACTGTGTCCACATAAAACCAGCCAGACATGTTAGACAAAAAAACCCCAAAACAAACAACCCAAACCATGCAACAAATGCTGTCAGCAATATTAATGAGCGATCTATCTTGAATCTGGTTACGTTTATACTAACACTGAAAGACAAACTACAAACCAATTAGCTTTATTTCACAATCAGATGTTAATACAATATACTAAAAACTGTTAAACCTTTTCACGAACACAACAGCAACGACAGATCCCTGTTTCTGTGAAGGAAACCCTTACTTTTTAATACACGTTAATATAGTTCCCTGCACGCCAGGGGAAACAAATGAGTTTATTTGGGCTTCAAAAAAATACCTGCCAAAATAAAACCAAACTACAATCTGCTCACAGTCCTTTGCCAGAAGATAAAATAGCAAAATAATTGTTGGGTGTGAAGTGATGCTTCAGCACTGAGAATTGAGCTACCCAGCAGAGAGCAGTCGGCACAAATGCCAAATCGGGATGATGATTTTTGGTAACTGCTGTGAAATGTGTTCATCTGATTTGTGTCAATATGGAACAATGCTAGGGCCACATGATGAAATGTAACCTTCTGTCTTACATACCCTTGTATAACCACATGCCTAAGAAAAAACAGAGTGATCAATGTATATAGTTCCTGTATCTTGCAAAGGACATCTGGTTACACACCCTGATATGCAGGCTGAGCTGCTAACTGCACAGTGTTAAGTAAGAGAAGCTTACAGGGCGCATGCATAAAATCTAGGGTCATCCTAAGGGTGAGCTGAGGAAGACTGCTGACTTCATCCATTGACCACCAGATAGGAGTCAAGAAGACCCTCAGAGATGGAAAGAGCATGCACCACGGAGTACACGCCTATTCCAAGGATCCATTTACATAAACCAACCCTTTCTTAGAAATAGCTATGAGTATGTATTAGTTTAGGAAATATAAACCGAAAGTAAGTTTTGTACAGTGTGCGTCTTGGTGGAGCAGAGACTCCCGGTGCACCCAGCACTGTTTGCTTGCCTCTATTCGTTTAATAAATTGCAAACTTTGATTGCAATCCTATTTGGGACTT